>NC_045615.1:25061590-25364621 GCF_009829155.1 Mustela erminea | reverse complement strand
ATGGGTATTCGGTTTCTGACAAAACAGTAAACTGGACTAATACAGCCTCCTTCTACCACAAAAAATATAAATGTTAGATTAATTTTTTCATAACTTTAAATACATAGCTGAGATATTAAAATGAAAGGAAGAGAGAAAGGGAAGGAAGAAGGGAGGAAAGGATGAAGTGAAATCCCAGGTGACGTAAAGAAAACAGGGATTGAGAGCCAGAGGTGAGATTGCTTGGAACCATACCATGATGTTCAGAAGAACATCAGATCCATATCAAGCCCTGACCTCCAAGAGCTAGGGCTTCTGTACCCATGTTGAGATGGAAGATAGAGCTCTGAGTCTAGACAAGGTAGGGGGTTGGAACTGAAATCTCTGCATCAAACCAGAATTCTTCCTCCATGAATGGTGGGAATAGAATCCATTGATCCAGAAAAACACCAATGAAACTTGACTTTTCCTATCATGAGAATGAGGGAAACTCCAAAAGCCTCTCAAGCCTTCTACACATAGAGATACAAGGTCCAAATGTATTTTATGTATAGGATGGTAATTCTGGACTGAAAAACTAACGAAAAATTAGTCTCAGGTTGGTGAAACTTAGAAAAATCTCATGTAAAATCCAGTCTGTGAAGACGTTATTATCACAGATGGCCACAAAAAACAAAAACCAGTAAACGTGTGTATATGATCTAAGCATTCAAAGTATATTTGTTAGATAGAAGAATTTACATCCCAACTGGAGCAAGAATAGCACAATCTTGGAGAAATTATAAGATTGATATGTTTTAAATTATGAGATAAGATAAAGAATAACCACATACTAGAAGAATTAAATACTGTAATATTAAAGGTCTAGCCAGTGAAAATGAGAACCCAATAAAACTGGAGATTAGAATCAACTAAAAAGAGAATTAGTAAACTGAAAAACAAATATGAGGAAGTTATTTTGAATGCAGTACAGACAACAGATGAAAACTAAGGCAGAAATTTTAAGAATTTAAAGAACTAAAAAAGGTTAGAAAGAATTAGTAAAGATTTATCTAAAAAGGGAACAAGAAATAGAATGACATCTCATTAGCAAGAATGGAGACCAAATACAGTGCAATGACATCCTCAAAATATTCAGGAAATGTAATTGTGAACAAAGAATTATATACCAAGAGAAAGTATTACTTAGAATCAGGGAAAAGCAAAGAAAATAAAGACAGAGTTTATTACTCACAGGCCCTTGTTGTGAAAGAACTACTGCATAAAGTTATTTTATTAGTTAGAAATAAAGTGAACCTAGAAAATAGTAATAGAACTCATATAGCATTGTTGAACAAATTGGCAAGTGCAGAGATAAATATAAGCAGTAGAAACTGCAGAAAAACAAAATACAAATAGTACGCATAATAAAAATGACTAATTTAGGCAATTTAAAAACAAACCAAACCAAATATTAGATAATGATGTGGATAATAGTTGACAGTCACCAGGATTAAAGCACTCTAAGATCCTTGTATTGTGCCAAGGAGGGTAGACGTGAAGATGTTTGCTCTCTTAATTCAAGTATACAAGCTAAAAGTTCAAGTATGACAGCTTAAAGAATAGAAATAGAACATGTACTTCCAAATACACAAATATTAAAAATAAATATAAAAATATTAAATTCACTTATTAAGAGAGATTGTCAGATATTGTTTTTAAATGTTTTATCTTCCTAGTGACTTTTCCCCCATAATTATGTAACATTTATTTTTATCTCTACAAAAGTATTTGCCTTTGTCCAGTATCTTTAGTCAACCGTTATTGATATTTTAGAATGTTCCCTCATGGCTTTAGAAGTTATACAAATATAGGTTAGTTTTTTCCAGAGAGGCCTCAATTTTTAAAATGCCCATTTTTTATCTGAATAATAATAATATCGATTACCTTTAGATTTCTAGGCCTCCTCCAATAATATGACATGCATTTATCCTTGTAGATGTGGGCACTATGTTTCAAAAGGAGGATATGTTTAGTAGGTTTTTGGTAAATGCTCTTCATCAGGTTAAGGAAAGTATTTTTCATTTATAGTTGATGAACATCTTTTATTATGAATGACACTAGTTTTATATCTTCGAATCATTAGAAGCTCTACAGGGAATTTTGTCCTTTATCCCAAGTTCAGCATTGACCTATAAGAGATCTCATCCTACATAGTAAGATATAAAAGACAGAAATCAGAGGGGCGCCTCGGTGGCTCTGTTGGTTAAGTGTCTGCCTTCTGCTCAGGTTATGATCCCAGGGTCCTGGGATCAAGCCCTGCACTGGGCTTCCCTGCTCAGCGGGGAGCCTGATACTCTATCTCCCTCTCCCCCTGCTTATGCTCACTCTCTCTCTGTCAAATAAATAAAATCTTTAAAAAAAAATTTTTAAAAGGAAATCAGAGATTAATGGATTAAAAAGAAGAAAACAACATTGTCATTATTCACAAATAAATTATTTTTCTATGTAGAAAATCTCCACGTGAACTATTAGAATTAGAAGAGATTTCAACACGTGTTAAAGACAATCACCATAAAAATGCAGACTAATGTATAATCCTTAATATTGCTCCTGACTAGAGGAATAAGTCCATGTCCCAATGTTAGAGTCAGCCTAAGGATCAAAAGGTGTCACATATAATATTTATTATTATTCACCTACAAACATGGACATCCTCTTAAATCAAAGCCTTTCCAGAAAAGGAAAAAAACAAAACAAAAACAAAAACAAAAAACCACCAATGTGTATACAATTTCTAAAAGCCATTAGGGGACATACTAAAATGTCAAGACGGGTTGACTCTACGGAGTAAAAATTTTTTGGAGGGCTTTAATTTTCATCTCTTTAATTATCTGTTTTATAAATTATCTAGAATAAGCAGTAGTATTTTATAGTCTGGGAGAAACATACTTTTTTTTAATTTTAAAAAAAAAAAAGGCATTTGAACCAAACCCATGTGACAACTCTAGCTTACCTGCCCACCTCCCTATGGAGGCAATCTAATTATCCAGAGAGTTCTTGCCATTTGTTCAATCTTACTTTAATCCTCATTTGAAAATAATTTTTTCTCCATTCTTTAATAGTGTAGTAATTTTTCCTACTGTGCTTCCTATAAACTACATCACCAAATTATGTGATGTACTTTGGTCCAAAAGAGCCAAGATTATAGTAATACCTTTCCCTAAAATGTGGTATCTCACCCTTGCACAGCCCTTGATAAATGGCATGGCAGAGAAATAGTGAGCAGAACCTGCTTTTAATACACAGTGTAGGTAATTGCTGGCATAGGAAGGTATCACCGTATCTGAAATTCCACCGTTAAAATCTTTAGGTTATGCATTTTCCTCCTGTGTTTCCTTTTTAAGACCTAATTCCGTTGGAAGGGACTAAGACATTAAGACATTCTCCTGTTTAAAATATCCCTCATTAACGAAAGGAAAAATATAATTTCTCAAAATCTGGACCAGGGCCACCTGATAGTGAGTTCCTTTCTTCTTGTTGTGGCCAGGAAGGCTCTCAGGAAGATCAGAAGATTGGCTCACCAAAGCTGACTTTCGCATGATAAGCTCCTGTTACTTTCTCTTAAGAAAGGCTTTCTCAGATTTTCTGCCAGAGACTATTTTGTAGAAACTATTATGATCCAATTTTTCAGAATTTGGACAAATCCTCCTAGTCTTATATCCATGTACTTGGCTCATAAACATGAGTGAGAAAACCCATCTGGAAGCCTCTTTTGCTAGGTAGAAGTTGCTAGGGTAGGGAAGATTTCTTCATGCCCCTCACCCAGAGCCAGAGGCCCATACCCAGCATAGCCAGAAGGCCAGTGCAGAGACCTCTGCCCCACTAATGCTACTGGAAGAGTCTGGACTGTGCACAGGATGTGGCCCGTGGTTGTGTTTCTGGCTCCAGCCTCTCTCTCAGGCCCGTGGGGCTTGCTCCATCATGGTTACCTCTTCTCCTGTTCAGGTTATTTAGGTTACTTGGGTTAAGAATTCCCATCAATAGGCAGAGAGAAGACAGTGAAAGTCAGAAAACTCTGAGTAAAACCTGGCCATCTTAAGTGATCTAATTTTTTTCAGGCCCCACTGGAAGTTTAAAAGAACTGGAGATTTAGGGGCACCTGGGTGGCTCAGTCCATTAAGCATCTGCCTTAGGCTCAGGTCATGGTCCCCGGGAACTGGGATCAAGCCCCGCCTCAGGCTCTCTGCTCAGTGGCATGTCTGCTTCTCCCTCTCCCTTTGCCCTTCCCACTGCTTGTGCTCACTCTTGCTCTCACTCTTTCTCAAATAAATGAAATCTTTTAAAAAATAACTTGAGATTTAGTCAGTCGTACAGCCATTCGATCAACAATCAAGCATCTCTCCCTTGTAAGGATCCTGCTAACCCTTGGGAGTTGGGAGTAGATAGAGCATTGCTCCTGTTCCAAGATACCTAAGGTCTAGAAGACAAAGATACAACAAATATGGCAAATGTGCATGAAACAAAGCAGCAAATGAAAAGTCTCATGGGAAAGTTCCAAACCAACTCTGAGGCTGAGCTCCAGGGATAGTAGATGGCTTGGAATCCTGGATCTAACAGCTCCTAGCTGTGTGACTTGGGCAATAATGTAAGAGCCGTCATTTACTGAGCATGCTCTATATGCCAGACATTGTACAAAGCACTCAAATAAAAAACACGTGTTATCTTATTTAATCCTTATCATAACCCTAATAACCAATAAAAGGGGCTTTTGCCCATTTTATAGAATAGGAAACAGGACTAGAAGTAAAGCTGAGGCAGAATTTGAGTTGCAAGTTGTTTTTGGAGGATGAGCACCTGGGAAGGGAAAGGGGCGGAAGTAGAACCGGGCAGGGGGAGAAGTTGAGCTTTGGTGAAGTCTGAACAAAGCCTTAGCCAGAGGCTCTGGAGCATGAGAATTATTTGACAGAATACCCAACATTGGGCTGAAATGGCTGGGATGTTAGACTCATCTTACTGAGTCACTAGATGCAGACTGCCCCAGGAGGGACATAACCTTCAGTGAGGCAACTCTTTACAGCTGAAGGAGATCCCAAAGGAACCAACAGGTTGAGGCTGTTTGCTGACTACACTCCCACAGCTGGGCAGCAAGACCTGAGCAGCATCTCTTCAACGTCTACCCCAAGAACCTCCCCTGCCAAACTGGTACAAGGATTAGAAATAACATACTTTCCGTGCTTGGCAGATGGTAGTTGCTCAGTACGTTGTGAGTTTTGTTATTCAACAATAACAACTGGTAACTCCTACAAGATACGATGCAAGGAAAATGTTACCCACATGGACTGGAACTTAACCTTGTTGCCCCTCTCACCTGTGCATGGCCAGCTGATGCTGAGGCTTGTCCCAGACACAAAGTGCAGCAGTGGTCAAAGGATGCGGCCAAAGGAACTCACAGGGGCAGGTGGCTTGGTGAGAGAGAGGAAGCTCTGGTCTGTGATATAATCCCAGACGGGGTTAGTTTGGGGAGCTTTTAGTGGAATATTTTGTAGGGATGCTATTGAAAAAGTGCCTTGGGTGGGTGGCAGGTCACTTGTTATTTACCAGTGGGATGGAACACGGTGAGGAGGTATTGTGGCAATTTTGGGATCTTCATGGAAACCGAGCTCTCTGTAAGAGCCAAGGCGGAGTCTGTGGGGGACATCATGGTCAGGTTAAGAGGAATGGTGCTGGAACTGGAATTACTAAGCAAGCCTACGTTTGGCAATTACTCACAGGGAGATCAGTTCTAAAAATACAAAAGTGGCCATTGAGACAATGAGGAACGAGCCTTTGGAACACATGCCTCACATTAGTAGAGGGAAGTCGGGCTGATGGATGTCATGGCGCCAATCAGTGCAGTGGAAGCTAAGTACCTGATGTGTATGACATTTGGAGACCATTGTTAATCTGGCTATTATTTTTAATGAAGAGAAGCTGAAAGTGGGGTATCTTTCTACTTTTGTGTTCTTTTGTTCACATTCATAATATTCAAGTTTTCTAAGTGTTCTTCCCAGTTACCAGAACTCGCTCCATCAGCAAACTCTGACAGACTCTGGGAAGAGATAACCTATACCCTCAGCCTCTACTTCTCCTTCCCCCACTTTCTGAACTCCTTACAGTATGGATCCTTCTACCATTACAACATGCATCGTTCTCATGACAGGCACTGTAGAGGTCATTCAGGACAAACCGTCAGTGTTCTCCAGATAGGCCTTCGGAAGCACCTGGCATCTTATGGCCATCCCTGTGTGGAATATTCATCAGATTTCCTTACAACACTAAGGAAGGATAGCAAATCTATTTTATTTTATTATTTATTTTTAAAATTTTTATTTAAATTCAACTTAGTTAACACGTAGTGTATTATTAGTTTCAGGAGGTAGAATTTACTGATTCATTAGTTCCGTGTGACACCCAGCGCTCATTACATTCTGTGCCTCCTTACAGCGTATCCCCCCACTCACCTCCACTCCAGCAACCCTCAGTTTGTCCCTGTAATTAAGAGTCTCTTATGGTTTGTCTCCCTCTCTGATTTTATCTTATCTTTCCTTCCTGTCCCCTATGTTCATCCGTTTTTGTTTCTTAATTTCCACAGCTGAGTAAGATCATATGGTATTTGCCTTTCTCTGACTGACTTATTCCACTTAGCATAAAACCCTCTAGTTCCACCCATATCATTGCAAATGGCAGGATTTCATTCTTTTTTGATGGTCGAGTAGTGTGTATGTGTGTATATATATATATATGTATGTATATATATATATACATACATATATATATATATACCACATCTTCTCTATCCATTCATCTGTTGATGGACATCTAGGCTCTTTCCATAGTTTAGCTATTGTGGACACTGCTGTTATAAAAATTGGGGTCCCCGTGACCTTTCCAATCACTATTTTTGTATCCTTAGGAAAAGTACCTAGAAGTGCAACTGTTGAGTCATTCTATTTTTAACTTTTTGAGGAAACTCCATAGTATTTTCCAGAGAGGCTGCACCACACAAATAAATTTAAAATAGAGTGCCCACTCCTACAAACGGGTCATGGCTGCCTCGAGTGTTGTGTTGAGAAGAAAATTCAAGTTTCGTCTGGGATGCGGTGATTAATTAACATGCCTGTCACCGGCACAAAAAAGGAGAAGAGTAGCATGTATTTAATTTCTCTTCTATGTGTTTTGTGCTCCCACATTTCTTCTTGATTTTTTCCTTTTCTTTCACTTTTAGGCATCTATTGACTTCTTCTTGGCCCTTAATGTGGTCTGTGTCCACTGCAATTTTCAAGAGAGTCACTGAGAGGTTAAATGAGACGGTATAGAGAAAGCACTTAAATATAACAGATTCAGAATCAATAGTTAGAAGTATTACCTTTCAAAGTTTTTTTAATTCTCTATAAATTTTTTCATGAGATATTTCATGCCCTTTCTTTATGCTACTTAGGTACTGCCTTGCCTTCCAAGCCTACTTTTTGACCCCTGACCTACACTCTAAGAAAGAACACAAAGTACAGAATGGAAGCAGAAATCTATGCAAAGGGAAGCAAAAACAAAACAGCTATGGGAGGTGAAATTATTTTCTTCCCCGGGAATTTGTTCCTTTGTTTGTTTTCAACCAAATAAAAAAAAGAGTGGTTGCAACCACCTCCTTATTGTGTACTGTAGAGGAGAAAAGGATTTCAAAAATCACCTTATGTGTGATCTCACAGAGATATGATCCCTCATACCAGAGAAGACCTCCAAGTGGTCTGACCTCTGGCTCCACAACAGGACCACCTGATTACCTGCTGCCTCACTTTCTTTCTTACCTCCTGCCTTCTTCTCACCTGTTGTGAACCTCCTTTGAGTGCCTCTATAAGGGTAGAAAAGCCAGTTAGGAGGAAACAGAAACAGAAACAAAAATAAGAAAAGAAAGGAAAAAATAAGAAGAGGGGACATGACAGCCAGCAGTGGAGCCCTTCTCTCCCAGAACCCAGAAAGCATCTCTCAACCTTCACTATCCTAACCTGTCCCTGGCTGTGGAGACACTGAGGCGCCATCTTGGCCAATCATTTATAGAAGATCATTCTGCCCTTGCTATCTATTTTCTTACTCAGGATGAATTTTTCTTTTTTATAGAATATCTACAATCCCATCTTTTCTCTGCCCTCTAAGCCAGCGGGCATCAGGAAACTTTCTGCCAGTCACAGATGGGGCTGTTGTTCTAATTGTCCTTGTCCCTGGTTAGCCAGGATTCCCAGGGAGAAGTGCCTCAGCTACATTGGCTTCTCAATCCTTTCTCTCACCCCTCAGAAGAGAAGGCCTGGCCCTCCACTGTCATCTCAGGAGTCCCAGATTCTAGAAAATGGAAAGAAGCCCCTCCTCACAGAAAGTGAACCCTTCCTGCTCCCAACTGCTTGTGCTAGGGCTTTTTCTCACTCAAGAAATGCACCTTTTTTTTTTTTTTTTTTTTTTTTTTTTTTTTTTTTTTTTTTTTACAGAGGAACATTCAGTTCTCATTTAGTGACCTGTAGGCTCCCTCCTGGGCCTGACAGGTGAAACTGGAGAGTTGGCCACATCCCACCACAGCTGGTCCCCTGGGGATGGTCTCCCAGGGAAACACCTCTGTGTTAGGACCCTGGCTCACATTCTGAAGTACCCCAAGTCTAAAGCTCTCAGACCACCATTCCCCCATTGGGAGAAAAACTCAACTGACCATAAGTACATAAGTTGCCTTGCTGAATTAAACCACATTATACAGAAATCCATCAGCCTCCCTGAGCAACGCCATCCTCAGGGGTCTCCCTTGCACAGGATGTTTTATCCTTTTTAATGAATAAAGATATGCCAATTGCCTAAAATTAAAAAGTACCATGGTAGCTAACAGTTCCTGGAAAGATGCTGAGGGCCGTGCTGTGTGGGGTAGAGGCTTGTAAAGCCCCACTGTGAGGATTCCTGTATCTGCACCTTAGCAATGCTCCCTCCTCACAGGCCCCTTTGCTTCCTTCCTCCTGTCCACTGTGCTTCCCCCAGCTGCTCTCCACGAGGTCCACAAGGAGGAGGCCGGGCCCCACACAGCAAGTGTTTCTGAAGAGCCTACTGTCCACATCCAAAGGGATGCTGAACCCCAATGGACCATGTCCCTACGTTCCCCCCAGATTCTCCTTGCCCCTAGCCTGTCCTCTCCCAGAAGCTCCAGTTAAATGGAAAATGTGATGAGTAGCTCTGGAGACAGGACACTCCTAAAAACCAATAGTCAGATTCCTAATTACAAAGCTCAGGAGTCGGGGCTCCCAGCTAGAGGCCACAGCGGTTTCCTCAGGAGAGCGTGGAGACCCCTGAAATTGGTTCTTGCCATTTCACCCTGGGAGGAGCTAGAAACAAGAGGTGTGAACGCTTGAGTTTGAGGGAAATCATGAGTTTTAGGGGAAATCACCAGCTACATAATCTTCAGAGCCCAGTGTAAAGGGAAAATTTAAGCCCTTTGTGCAAAAGAGGGGGAAAAATGCTACCTCTCCCTCAGCAGGTCATGGAGTTTTTTATTTGCTATTTAATGTGGTTCTAAGTAAAGAGAAAATTACAATTTTAAATTATTAGCCAGAATTTTACCAGTCTACTTCATAGTGTGCAATGCCAGTTTCGAATGCAAATTTAAGAGTGTCTGACCCGGAAGCAGAATACCCGAAATTATACAACTCGTATTTCATGGCTTATACATGCATATGCATTTTGTTCGTTCCAGAACAGTGGAGACAAAGCCCAAAACTAACTCGACCTGTTTTTATTTCTCTTCTTAATACATGCATCTTTTACCGACACTTCCCACCTTTGGCTTTTGATGGGCAAGGAAGGACTGAAAGGGAAAGAGACATGGGTTGCTCTTCTTTCTCTTTTCTTCTGTATCATCAGTTTCAACTGAGTCATGATCATTACCAGAAAGAAACATGATAAGAAAGCAAGCATAGCCTCTCCTGAGCAACTGCTCAGGTCACAGGCCTGGGAAGCTGGCCCTAAGCATGGGAAGAAGATGCTCTAACATGCCATCTCCTGGCTGCAGTCTGGGAAAGGAGCATGGTTGGCCCATCCCACATGACTGACGGGGGCAAATCAGAAGGAGGGCAGCCAGCTGCCCTTGGACATAGGAAGTCCCAACTTAAAAGCCGTATGAAAGGGATAAATCAACTTCTCAGGCTGCTGCAAGAGGCCCAAATACGAGCAGGGAGAATGCGTTGACATCCCAGTTTCAATAGGTTGCCTGGAGGAGGGAGGGAGGAAGCTTCAGTGAGCTGTCTGGGAGCCTGGGAGCCACCCACAGAGTCAGGACAGGCAATTGGACATCCATCGTCTTACCCTGACCATGGCCAGAGCTATGAAGGGGGTAAGACTTTGAATGAAAGTCACAAGACTGTGCTGATTTCCCTCATCACGTGTCTATCTGGCATCATCTGCTAGGGGGACAAGCTTGATCTCAGAGTCAGATACTCAAATCAGTTCTGTGAAGAAAGGTCTGCTACCTTATTCCTTCTCTCCATCTTGCCGATAGTTGTCATTTGGGAAATCCTTATCCTGTTAGACATCGGGTACACACACCCCTATTTTAAGCACTAGACACATATTCGTCATCTCATTTCAGTAGTGCCCTAGCACTCTGGAATTTGGCTTTAAGGTTCTCATCCATTTTGTCATCGTACGGGTATTTATATGATTATTTTGATTGCATCTATGTTCCCAGTTAGATGGAGCTGCCTGACAACAGAGACAATGTCAACTTCTGACATCGTTGTGTCACAGTGCTTGGCAAGTTTAAGGCCCTCGCAAGGGTGAGGGGACAGGAGAGATGTTCATGTTTAGAGTCAAAGGCTTTGGCCTGGTTTTACTCTACTAGAGCTTCTTGTCTCCTTCGGATCATGGATCTCTTGAAGCACGTCGTACAAACCATGAAAACTTGCCCCAGAAACAAATACATGTACACCGAAAGTTTCTGATGATTCTGAAGCCCATCCCCCAAGCCCAACTTTGAGAATCCCTAAAATATACAATTCTAAAAACCATTTTTTCAAATGACATGTTTAGGGGCTTTCCCCCAAGACAGAAATTTTTCCTTAAGTATCACTTCTCAGGGTCACCAAGTACATTATTGTATGAATTTATTATAAGAACCTTTGTCTTATATTTGCATTTCCATATTTCTGGTGATCTCCTGCATATGGAGTTGTAATGGTAGTGTTATTTCTTCAAAGATTTTCAGTACATGATGCCATATTACTATGCAGAAAGGCTATACACATTTATACTCTCATAACACGCCCGTACTAGCATTGAGTTGATTTGCTTTTAAATTTTTCTAATTCTATAAATGAAAGGGAGTATTTAATGGGAGTTTTCATTTTTATTTATTTGAGGTCTCGTTTTTCTGATCAAGGTATATGAGCTTATTAGGAATATTAATTCTTCATCATATTTGTGGAAGATATCTTTTCTCTGTTGTCTGTTTTAAATTTGATTTAGAGTGATTTGATTTACACACTTACTGAAGTTCTAAACTTTTATGAGTCACACCTATTTACTTCCCTTGGTAATTTTTTTTTTTTTTTTTTTTTACCTTTTTAATTTTTGGTAATTTTTTTTAACTTTTTTTTTTAATTAATTTATTTTTTTCAGCATAACAGTATTCATTGTTTTTGCACCACACCCAGTGCTCCATGCAATCTGTGCCCTCTCTAATACCCACCACCTGGTTCCCCCAACCTCCCACCCCCCACTCCTTCAAAATCTTCAGATTATTTTTCAGAGTCCATAGTCTCTCATGGTTCATCTCCCCTTCCAATTTCCCTCAGCTACCTTCTCCTCTCCATCTCCCCTTGTCCTCCATGCTATTTGTTATGCTCCACAAATAAGTGAAACCATATGATAATTGACTCTCTCTGCTTGACTTATTTCACTTGGTAATTTTTAAAAATTATTCTTATGTTTAAAAAATCCCTTTCTCTACAGATATTTAATAAAATTTGTCTTGTTTTTTTCTTTTTAATTTCAGCTATTTAAACCACATCAAAATTATTCTAGTATATGCCATAAGCTGGTTGCACTTGAGCATTTGTTCACCTAACTCACCCATTTTCCCCAGTAATTTGCTAACTGTGGCATCAATGGCCCTGTCGACATGCACAGTTGTTTAGGTCATGTGATATGTAAAAGCAACACATCAAAAGAGACGGCCTTCACATCAAAGACCCTGTAGACTTGCATTTTTTTTTTTCTAACCATTTCCTGGTAAGGGCAGCCAAGCTTCTTGTTCTAACAGCATTGGGTATCCTATGACAAGTTTCTGGCAGATGGAAGTAAGATGTCTTGAGCAAGAGGTGCCTGTTTTTCATTCTCAGAAAGCATGGTATGGACTAGTGCAGCACCGCCCTATTGGCCCAAGGAACCAATGCTTCCCAACAACTCACTTCACACTTAGAGAGTAGCTTCATTAAGGTACTACCCAATGAGATGTTGCCACAAAACACACACAAGCGCGCACACACACACACATACACACACATAATGCCTTGCCTTTTGCATCAGCCATTTTGTCTCTTTCAAACTCTAATGCCTAGAGGAGTATTTGATTGGCTTCAACCTGAAATAGAACCACAGGGCTCTCTCCATTTTCTCTCTCTCGTCTAATAAAGAAAGAAGTTTTTTCTCACCGATTCTAACAACTGGCCTTGCAGATGGGATTCCATGCCCCCGTATGAGTAAATGTCCTGGTGGCTACATGCAGATTAATTACTCGGGAAATAATCTCCCGAAGCAGCTTGCTCCGTAGCCTCTAACAAGGCTAAAAATGATTTGTGCCACCTGTTTACGGTTCCAAGTGCTTGCCTTGGGCCCTTCAAGCATTCTATTAAAAACTTTTTGATTAACTTGGTCTCGGGGCTAACTTTTTGTTTGTTTCTTTGGAGTGAATAAAGAGAGGCTTCACACCCTGGTGCCCGGAGAGCCGCCGGGGTAAATCACCAGGAAGCAGTCAGGCAGAGATACTGGGAGTGCACGCATTACTCTCAGGTCTGACGTTACCTGGGAGACTCAAGATGTATCTGATTGGTAAAACCTCCGCAGCACAGGTGTGCGGAGAGAAGCTTACCCATTTATTCTGAGGACATTTGAGCTGTCAGGAGTCAGGAAGAAGGTGGCTTTGTTTTTTATGAGGCTGCACTATTTTTCACTGGTAGATGCTGAGAGGTGATTGCCTGTGTGTGTATATAGACACATCCCCAGTTCGGACTCAAGTCATAATAAATTTATGTGCTATTTACACATGGCTTTAAATCATTTCACTAAGAGAAGCGTGCAGCCTAGAAATTTAACTGCTCTTTCTGGTGCATAAATGGTGACCTCTTTGGAAAATAAAAAAAAATAACAAAAAAAAGGGAAGGGAAGGGAAGGGAAGGGAGGAAAAAAGCAGCTTCCACTGTAACCAAAACACTAATATGATCGCTTGCTCTTGATTAGCACTTTAAAAAGTGCTCTCCCATGAATGAGCTCCTTTGGTCCTCATAAAACCTCTGTGAAGTAGGAAGAGCAGGAATTATTTAAAGACTGAATTATATATATAATTATCATCATACATATGTGTTTGTATGTGTGTGTAAAGAAACTGATGCTTAACAAAAGAAGCTGAACTTCTCAAGTTCATGCAGTTTGTAAGTGTTCCAAAAACCCTAGACTCTAAGGATTATGGCCTCAAAAATGTCACCGATTTTTATAATATTCCATGCTGGCTCCATAAACCATAAGGCTTTACCCTCCACTACAGGGCCATACTATATTTCAGGCATATTCTAATAATATTTAACTTCCTAAGTCTTGTGCAGTGACCATAATGTTTTATGTCTCCTTGTGGATTTGGGCCTGGATAGAACAATACCACACCATCACAGATAGAACTGGAGCAAGAAGCTGGACCTCCATAGTCACACTGGGCTCAGAGCAGACATCACCAATCCATCACTGCACCCTTGCTCATTGGTTTATGTCTTGGGTCAGATAGAAAAAGAGGGTGGGCTAAGTCCTTGTGTCCTCATAAACCACAAGCATGGATTGACCTGAAAACATACTGCCCTCAGATTCCTAGAGTATCAAAGTAATAATCACTCATTTTGTTTCATTTTACTTCTATTTCCTTCTGAACTTGGAGTTCTCACTGAAGAGATCTTCTCAAGACTGGTCTAACCAGCCCCTGTCGATTGACAAGAATCGGCGTGGGAGAAGAACCTATTGACCACCATAGCTAGGTGTTCTTACACATGTTGTTCTCATTTTTATTGGTATATTGATATATCTATATATCTCTATAAATATATAGATAAATAATATATAGATATATTGATATTCTATATAAATATATAGATATATAGATATGGGAGGTAAGGGAATGTGTGTGTGTGTATTATATATATTATATATATTATATATAACATAATTGGTTATATTAACAATAATATATTGGTTATATTAATTATAACTTGTTTATTATTTCATTCCTAACCTATATATATATAATATATAATATTATATATATTATGTACATTCCTAACCTATATATATAAAATATATATTTATATATATAAATATATATATAATATTGTTTTCATTCTTAACCTAACTTGGTTAGGTTTTCATTCCTAAACTAACTTGGTTAGGAATGAAACAATATAATATATGTAATTATATATATATTATATTGTTTATATAATTATATATAAATATAAATATATTTATATATTATATATAAATATAATTATATGTATAAATTATATATATGTTATATTGTTTCATTCCTAACCAAGTATAACAATATACTTGTTATAGTGTAACAAGTTATAGTGTAACAATATAACATAAGTATAACAATATAATATATATAGTTTGGGAAATGAGTTTGGGTAATATTCTCATAAACAGTAAGCACATACTACCTTTTGGAGTGGATTGCTAGACCATCAAAAGAATAATCACTCATTTTCCTTCATTCTGCTTCTACTTCCTTCTGAAATGCCTCTGCTCTCACAACTGTCTTTCAAACTCAGATATGATAAGCAACTTTCTTCAATTCTGCTCTTCTTCCTGACCTTGACTTTCTACCTAACTTGCAATTTCCATAGGTTTCTCTGTTATCTTCACACATGAGGAGCAATTTCTGTGGGAAGAACCCAGCCCTGCCCTGCCTGAACGTCTTCTCATCCATATCCTAATCTATCCCTTAATGCCAACGAGACAACCAGCAATGAGACAAGATTCTATCTAAGATTGTCCGGTGTAGCATTCATTTAAAATAACAAAGCCCAGGGGCACCTGGGTGGCTCAGTGGGTTAAGCCTCTGCCTTTGTCTCAGGTCATGATCTCAGGGTCCTGTGATCGAGCCCCACATTAGGCTCTCTGCTCAGCAGGGGGCCTGCTTCCCCCTTTCTCTCTGCCTGCCTCTCTGCCTACTTGTGATCTCTCTCTGTCAAATAAATAAGTAAAATCTTTAAAATAAAATAAAATAACAGAGCCCAGAAACAACGTAAAGACTCTATAATAGCAGAATGGCTAATTAATTATGGTGCTCCCATAACATGGAACACTAAGTAGGCTTTAAATAAGCATATTTAATGGCACAGAGAAATGCTCCTCAGATAATGGTATATGAAAAAAAGCAGACACAAAACAAACCAGCTGTATAACCGCACACAGAAATGTGAATCCAGAGAGATGAGTAGAAGAAAATAAACCAAGAGGTTAATAATAGTTAATTCTCAAGAGTGGAATTTTCTAGGTTTCTTTTTTCTTTGTCACACTTTTCATACTTTTCCCAATTTTCTTTTTTTCCCCCAAATCCAGGATTTTATAATTATGAGAAAGCAACACACACTGAGAAGATATGTGTCTACAGTCATGGTTTTCAATAGGAAAATAAACATCCTGAAGGGTCAGTGGCTCTCAGGCTTAGAGGATCTGAATCCCTTGACTCGGAATCACTTGGAGCGCTTGGTGCCACGCCCAGAGTTTTTGACTTGGTGTCTGGGTCTAGGTCGGGGCCTGGAAATCTGCATTCTAACGGGTTCTTGGGTAATGGTGGTGCCTGGTGGAGGAGGACTCTGATGATCCCCGCTGTAGGTATTTCCAGCAGGAAGAGGTACTTTGAGCAGGAAGAAAATTAAGTGTGAGCAAAACTGTTGACTGTGCAAAAGGAAGGTTATTTAGGGAAGCTGCCACTAGCTTTCAGGCTACACTACTATAGCCATGTTCCAGAGATCATCAAGTTGCTACTTATATCCCAGGGTCAGGAAACCACAGGAGAAACTGCCAGAAACTGCCACCGATTTCGTAGCTGCCCTTGGCCCTGAAGTTGTGACTGACTGGAGAACTGGGAGTCCACGCAGAAACTCCTATCTGCTAGAGTCCACATATCCGCCTTACCACGCTCCCTGCCAGAGATGGAAGAGTCTCTTTTCTGCCTTCCAATCTTTCTGAGAGCTTCTCCCCTGGAAGCCAGGGAGTCTGAGAAGTGTAAGTCTCCAGGCTGCCAGCTTCCGAGATAACAAGGGAGAGTATAGACGTGATGGGCAATGCTGAGGGACAACAGATACCTATGCAGTGTGGGGACAAAGGAGGGGGCCAAGGTAAGTGAAGGAAAGAAAAAGAAAAGAGTAACTGGGGAGAAGCAGGAAAAGAGAGGAACCAAGGGGGGGTGTGCGTGGAATTTGGGTGAAATCAACGGTTAGGGGATGGAAAGGTAGTAGGGGGGGGAGTGGGGAGTGGACACAGAAAGAAAGGGGAATGGGTGCAGGGGGCCAACAGCATGGAAGGAAAAGGGTACACTGGAATCAGGTCCAAACTATGTTAACAGAGAGATCAGCCGTAGCTTGGATCAGAGCATGGCCAATTCTGGCTTGAAGTTCCAACCGAAACGGAAGGAACAATGTTTCCTGATTCCCCTTGCCCTATTTGCACCCTGGGCCTTAAGTGCGTGCATGCAGTTTAGGCGAGCAGAAAAAACTGCTCTTAAGATCGAAACAGCAGGAGCACCTGGGTGCCTCAGTCTTTGAGCCTCTGCCTTTGGCTCAGGCCATGATCCCAGAGTCCAGGGATCGCTCCCCATATCTGGCTCCCTGCTCAATGGGGAGCCTGCTTCTCCCTCTCCCTGCCCCTCCCCCTGCTTGTGTGAGCACTCTCTCTCTTTCAAATAAATAAAATCTTAAAAAAAAAAAAAAAAGACTGTGAAACACCGTGTGGATGTTTATTTTTTTATTCCCAGGTGGTCATCTCGGAATGACCGCTGAATCATTGGGAAAGCGGGCGTAGGGCTTCAGGCGCAGCCAAGGGAGGTTAATGAGGCGGAGGAAGGCAGGTGGAGGAGTGGCCACCTGCCGCTTCGCGAAGGGCTCTGGCTCCACCCTGGCCCAGCCCGCCTGGAGAATGGCCCTGCCCCCTGCTACTGTGCAGGTACATGATGCACACGGAAAACCTCAGGCTTTCTCCCCTTTTTTGGCAGAGGAGGCCCTTGATATGCCAAGGCCCCAAATGCATGAACAGGAAGCTTTGGGACAGGATTCCCAGGAAAGCTTGGGACTTTCATTTCCTTAGGAAATGAAAGGACATCTCAGGGGAGGGGGCAATAGCAGGAGGAAGCCCAGAGCGTTCCCCAAGGAAGCACAGCCAAAAGCTCTCAAAGTCGAATGATGGAAACTTTCCTAACAGTTACAGATCAAGGAGGCAGAGGCTCAGAGGGGATGGCAGTGGGGTCCTCAGACCGTTTCCCCAGCTGTTTGCCCCTGGCACCCAGCAACAGGGATCTAGGCCGATCCCCTCTTTCAAAGCCAAAGCTGCTGCCGAAGCTAAGAATGCTCCAGTCACGGCTAGAAAGGACCATTCTGAGCAGGGCCAACAGCCTGGACTCGTCTGGGGCTCACAGCTTCCTTCAGGTTCCCGCGAAGCCCTCTCACCCATATGGAATGACAGAAGGAAGCGCCAGGCCTTGCCTTTGGGGCTTTCTCTGGGCCAGGCCTCCCCTCAGCCGGCCAGAGAAGCCTCAGAAACAAGCCACACTCAGCTTTGCTGCTGCTGCTGTCAACGTACTGTTTATTTTCTCCATTCTGTTTGCTCAGTAGTCCCCACAGGGCTGCTGACAGTAGAGGAAGGCACTTCTCCCATCTTTTCCCCCAAATGCAGACAAGGACAATGTCTGGCTTCTACCTTCTGCCCAAGGTCAAGGGTACTGCTGAGACTTTCGGGGCTGCCTGGCCTCAGCTTTCTCTCTGTCCCCAGCTGGCGTGGCGAGGTAGGCCTACAACTGCTGGGGAGACAGAGGGGTCTGCTGCCTTGAGGCCACCCTAAAGACCGCCTTTACTCTCTTTGTTCTCTGACTCTTTCAGTGGCTTGTGGGGTCACGATTGGGGTCACCTTCCTCACGAGAGGGTGATATTCAGTAAGACTCATATGAACTTTGCAAAGGAATAAATAGCAAAGGGAAATTTTCCGTCCAGGTATCACGGACCTCATGATCACTCCCTTCTGGCGTTTGGGGCTGAAGCTAATACCAGATCGATCTCTTGCTTTGCTTGGTCCCTGGGTGGGGGCAGGTGCATGTGGCAGTGGTGGAAAGACTCCGGGACTGTCTTGGGGCTGTCTGGTTCTCTGAGAAAGTACCTATTTCCACAGAATGTGCGATCCTGACCCTCGTCAGAGGCAGTGAGAGACTTTGTGTGTTTTTCCAAACACACCTGTGCCATGCTCCTTTGTGCCCACCCGTGGAGCCCTCAACGTTCTACCTGGCACATTGACTTAGTGGCCAAACTCTGTGGTTTATCACACATGACTGAAGAGACAAAAAATGATGAGCCAAACATTCTGCTTGCTCATCTTGTCCTGTGCTCTCTCAAAAAGAGAGATTTCCTGCAGCAAGTGGGGACACCTTCTCCGAGGTTTCCAGGTGGCCGTCTTGTGCACCCGGGCCCCGCGGAGGGTTTTCTGGGGCTGGCTTTTTTAGGCAACACCGTGCATGATGTGTCTCACAGATTTTGAAAAGGCTACAGGGTAATATACCGTGGATTTAGACATTTAAAAGGCATTTTTAAAATGCCAAATGTCTGTTCTCTGCCTGAGAGGGTGAGCTTCTGCGCTTCATTTCCACTCTCACTCCGTGGGGGAGGGCTCCCGTGGAAGCCACCAGCACACACGGAGAATAGAAACTTGGTTATTTTGTATCCATTTTACTGCAAGATCTGGGCTGATGGGGCTGATGAATTTACAACCTGTCTCTAATCTACCTGCGTTTAAAAAACTGATCATGGACCGCAAGGCAGCTTTGGACGGCGCTGTGACAAGCTCAGAGGAGGATAAGCCGAGCCCAAGCAGGCGCACAGCTCTGGGGGAAAGGCACAACGGGGGCAGAAAATGTCTGCTGGATGAGGTCCCTGTTCTCATTTGCACGGGGCTGACCCGTTTCCGGGACGCCATTTTCCATTTCTGATACTGTTGTGTGCTTTGCTATACTACCCCAACATTTGGCAAATGGTGTCCAAGTTCAAACATTTGGTATGATTTTATGTCAGGTGAATGTGGAGCTGTAAGCAGGCTCGGGCTGGATTCGAAAAGTGGCCTATGAGGGGGCTGTAATTTGGCCATGGATCTTTTTATGCAGTAGGCAGGCTGTCCTTGGAATGCTTAATTCACACAGAGGAAGAGTTGCTGTCCGTTTCAGTGGCCCACAGCCTAACACTGCGGTAGGTCCAAAAAAAGGCCCTTATCATTCTCACCAAAGACCTGGGGATCTCTGAGTTCAGTTTCTTTCAAAGGGGTCCTGATTTGGGCCTGCTCACCTCATGCATATAAAAATTTGCTAGTTATGCACTGATCTCCAAAGATACAAACTACCTATAGCGATAAAAACCAAGAGAAATGACCATACATACGAGAAAAGCAAGAGAACGGACATATGAAAGTAGGGGACAATGGGAGGATAGGACCAGATACTTGAATCAGCTATGTAATCCATCAACAATGATTAATTGAGCAACAATTTATCCCAAAACATTAATTGAGAATTTCCATGGGCCAGGCACCATGCCAGGTACGAAGAATAACATCAGTGAATAAGACATTGGCCGTATCCTCAGGGAGCTCACGGCACAGCTGGAGAATCTGAGAAGTGAAGCAACAATTACAATACACAAAGATAAGTGCCAGAATGGGAAAGTTCAGGGAGTTTCTGTGGAAGCACAGAGAAGGGTAGAGAAAGGAGGTCAGGAAAACTCTAGGCCAGGTAACACCTGCAGAGTTCTGAAGCAGAGAAGATAGCCAGTCAGGGGATAGGGATGGGCATCAGACCGGTTTGGGACCCTCTGTGGTGCAGAACATCAAGTGTCAAACAAGTAGGTTACTGGAATTCAGAATTCAGCAGCAGCCATCAGTTGCCAGATTTTCAGAGAATGTGATGTGGGTCTTAGATTATTGGAGAGTTTTATCTAGGTAGGCAAATGAGGGGGAAGGCCCTTTATTACAGAAAAAAAATGTACAGGAACAAGAAAGGACAGGAGGGCTTAGGGCTCAGTATGTGGAACATTCATTCAATAAGAGTTTATTGAAATTCTGTAGAACAAAGTAATCTAAGACACACTTCTATCCTAGAGAGCAGGGGACAGTAAACTCCGTATAAAAAAATATTTTAGGCCTTGTTGGCAATATGGAATTGGCCTCTGGGCCACGGTTTGCTGACTCTCGCTCTGGAGATGCACACTCTTATTAGGAACAAGTTAGGTATGCAAATTATTACAATGCCAAGATGAATTTTCCTGGAGTCTTAGGGGGTAAGTCTAGTCATGGGAACTGGGGTCAAGTTGTGGAGGGTTTTGAGTGCCAAGCTCAGCATTGGGATGTCATCTTATAAGGAGTGAGGCACCACTGATGACTTGGAGAAAGGGGTGGTCTTTTGGAAGATTAATGTTGCAACACTGTGCAGAATAGAATAACATGTAGAGAGCCTGGAGGCTGGGAAGCTTGTAGGCACTCTAGAGCGGTGTTCAAAACACCAAGAGAAGAAGTCAGATTCTGCAGTTTGTAGAGGAAACGGAATAGAAAGACAAGAGTGAGAGGCACTGAGCATTGTTTAATAACTGGGTATGAGGCCAGAAAGAAATAATGGCGCCAAAGGTAAGCCTCACAGGGACATTTTGCTGGCTAAATGGTGACTCTGAAAAAACACATACTTAAGGCTGGGAAAGGAGACTGGCTTGAAGGAACAGATTTGTTTATGTTTATTATTTTTTTAAAGATTTATTTATTTATTTTGGGGGGAATATGTATGCGACAAGCGGGAGGGGCAGACAGAAAGGGAGCAGGAGAGAGAGAATCTTGAACAGACTCTGCACTGAGCACAGAGCCTATTGCGGGGCCTGATCCCATGATCCTGAGATCATGACCTGAGCTGAAACCAGGAGCAGGATGCTTAACCAACTGAGGTCCCCAGGTGCCTCAGATCTGTTTAGCTCTACTATGCATGTTGACTGAAGTTGACAGTGTGACTTTCACCACAGGTCCAAAATACCAGGAGGAGAGCTCGTCCATGTAGGCAGGACTGCAAATGTAGAATCATGGAGCATCCAAGAAGCATCAATAGCCACAAAGGCTAGAAGGATGGGGTACCTGGGTGTCTCAGTGGGTTAAGCCGCTGCTTTTGGCTCAGGTCATGATCTCAGGGTCCTGGGATCGAGCCCCGCATCGGGCTCTCTTCTCAGCAGGGAGCCTGCTTCCCCCCCATCTCTCTGCCTATCACTACCTACTTGTGATGTCTGCTTGTCAAATAAATAAATAAAATCTTTTTTTTTTTAAGTCTAGAAGGATAATAACAGTGAGCATGAATGGAGAGTAGTCGCTATTCTAGGCATTGCCTTAGACATTTTACAAGTGTTATCTCCTTTAATTATTCCTACCTCCTTCCGAGGGATATATTGTTACCCTCATTTTACAGATGAGGAAAACGAGCCTTGAAGAAGCTAGGTGATTTGCCCCCAGTTGCACAGTTAAGAAGGTGTTAAAGCGCAATTTGTTAACTGCATCTGCCCCATAAGGCTGCGCTCATGGCTTCAAACTGCACTGCTTCTTGCTTCAGGGGTTTCTGACCTTGGTGCAAAAACTTCTCCATGAGGCTGCCAAACTCAGGGCTTGTATTCACTCTGGGGTTCCCAATGTAGATGGAAAAATACCTTTTCTCTTTTCTTTCCTACATTAACCTAAAATCCAGATGGGCCCTGCTCACACATTTACCCATCCACTGCACATCTGAACTTCTCCTTGGATGTCTCCTCACCCTCTTCCATCAGAAAGAAGGCCCAGGGACAACCAGAGTGACAGAATCCCAGTCTCTCACTTACAGGTGTAGCATCCAAACTTCATGGTAATGACCTCTTCCCACTTCACCTACTCTGGGTAGGTGGATGCCTTACATATGTTTCTTCATGTCTTAGCTCCCAGTGGTAAGGTTGCAAAAGATAACCATGACTCTTCCTCTTCCTGCATCTGTGCCCCTTGGATGTGACTTTGAAGCTTCTTCCATCAAGAGGTAGTCTATTTCCCTACCCCTTTGCTCTGGGCTGTCGTTGTCATTTGCTTTGTGACTTGCTTGGACCATGAGAATGTGATGGAAGCAAATTTGCCAGTCCCAAGCCAAGGCTTCAAGAAGCCTTATGTGCATCCACTTGTTCCTTAGGGCCCCTTCCCCTGCCTTCTGAAGAGCCTGAACTAGCCTGCTGGTAAATCAGAAACTACACAGACCAGAGGTGAGTAGTTCTGTTTTCCCGACCAAGTCCCAAGAAGATGAGAGAGCCCAGCAAGATCGGCCAACACCGCCCACCCAACACACACACACACAACAGACTGTGGGTACCTGAAAAACCCCCCACTGAATCCAGACTAAATTGATGACTTACAAAATCTTGAGCTAAACAAACTGTTGCTTTTCTTTTTTAAACTAAGTTTTGGGGTCTCCAAGCAGTAGAGCTGATACATTACTTTTCACACTCAAACTTCAGTGAGAGCTGTTTCAACAGCCATCAACTAACCACATTTCACACTAGAACCTCCTGGGTTTCACATATTTAAGGTTTCAGAGACTCACTGGCTGGCCTATGGTTGCTATGTATTAGCCCCAGAACCAAGAACAGAAGGCAGAACCAGGCCAGCCGTACCTCTAACCAGAAGGACACTCCCTCACAGATGAAAGGGCTCTAATTAAAAGGCAGGAAAGATCAGATACCTACAGAGTTCACTGCAAAAGGTATCTAAAAACCTGACTCTCAAAGTTGCTTTGCTTCTGACTATTCATACGTCAGAAGACTAATTAACTCTGACAAGTTGACCACTGGAACCCATTTCCATAAGGGTGACATGATGATGGATGGGTCCATGCTGTTACAATGTCATTGCTAAAAAAGATGTGAGGAGTCCAAGTTCCAGTTACTTAGATGCACATACAATACAGAGGTCTCTTTAAAGCCACAGAACCACATTGCAACGGGCTGACATGGGTCACCTTTTCTGTATTTAAGAGCCCCATTCATGGGCCAGGGACATACTGAGCTATGCATGCTAGGCCCTCTGTGTCTGGCAGTGGGAATGAGACCCAACTATATCTTGTTGCTTTAGGGCTTTGAATATCAAATGGGGAGTTGGTGCAATAGAAAAATCCAACCAAGAATAGTATTTTCCTATTTCTAGTATGGGATGTGTGTGTGTGTGTGTGTGTGTGTGTGTGTGTGTAATGCTGCCCCACCAAGTGAAAATGACATGTCATGACTAGCCTTGTTTCATCACTAAATGATCTTTATTTCTGGGGGGGAAGTATTTGGCCAGAGGTTGGTCTCAGTTGTGGCTACCTACTTGAGAGCAGAGTCTGGAAAATGAGTCTCAAAACCTCTTAAATCTAAAGTCGACAAAGATTTTCCTAAAGAGCTAGATGGTACATAATTTAGTCCTTACAGGCCAAGAGGCAAAAGCAAGTATATTATGTAGGCATTTATATAACCATATAAAGCTAACCCATTCAAAAATGTAAAAACCATTCTTAGTTCACGGGCCCTAAAAATTAGGCAGCTGGCCAGATTGATCCACAGGCCATAGTCTGCCAAGCTTTGCCTTAAATTTAAAAAAAAAAAAAAAAAAAAAAAAGGTTAGATTTCTCACTAGGGTAATATTTCTGCAGGAAAAATTCTCTTACTTGCGGAAAATTTGTCTTAGGTACAGAACTCTGATCACAAGAAATTTGAAAAAATGAGTTAATATAAAATTATATGCAATAATATATAATATATATAATATTTAATATGTAAATATACTATATTACATATTGAGTTACTATATAACAGACTCAATATAATATATTCTGTTCATTAACATAATTAATAGACTAATACATGATAATAAATTATATATAGTAATATATTAGTGATTTCTTCTCATTAAAATCACAAACTGGTTTTTTCCCCCCCTCAAGCAAAAGCTAAAGTTCCTTTATTTGGTTCCTATGTTGCCACTAACTCACAGTTCACTAAAACCATCCCATCTTATAAAACAAGGGCTTAGGATGGAGTGAAAAGCTGCTTGTATAAAAATGCAGCAAACACATTGATTTTGTTATTTGAAGTGCATGGAGGGGAGTTTTGGAGTCTCATATTTGACTCATCTACTGATCTTCTTAATGTCTTTCTATGAGAAAACAGCATACTCTGTAGCATTAGCATTTCTAATTTAAAATTTTTAATAGGTAGTGCATTCACATGATGCAAGAATCAAAACTTACTCCTACTCCACTGTCACCCATCCTGTAGATAACCCTACGTATGCTTCCAGGTTTCTTTATGTAAGTATAAGAATAAATCCTTGTCTGTCTCTTTTTATTGCCCAAAAGATAGCTTATTATATACACTATTTTGTGCCTTTAGCCCTCTCTCCCTCCTCCCTCTATCTATACATATGTGTATGTGTGTGTGTTGTATTTATAATCTATCTTGGAAATTTGTCCATATCGGTACATAGAGATATGGTGTGGATTTAAGGCAATCAAAATTAAGCAGATTTATTTTGTAAATAGTATATTTGAGATGTTTTAACTCTATGTGGGGAGAGAAATGAAATCAACCTAATTTTTCCAAACTGTCTCCAAATCTACTAAGTCAAAGCTCTTTTTCTCACCCAACAGTAGTTCCCTTAACACCATTTCAACTCGATTCCAAAACTTGACAATTACTTTTGGTTATTAAAAGTCACTTGCAGTTTCTAGGAATGGTTGAAAAGCTCACTCCACACACTCACATGGACTAGACTTGTGTCTCTAGAGGCTTAGTGATGGGCAGTCTGGTGGCAGGGGACAAGCAGCTAAACTCACACTCTTCCCCTTTCTCTTTGGTGTTGGGGCAAGACCAAGGAACAAGGTAGGCAGTAATTTCTTCTTATGCTGCTGCCATGGAGAAGCCATAGCCCTGGCTTAATATAGATAAGTGGTAGCTGTTGTCTTGGGCCATGGTGGTCAGTATCATTAGGAATAAAATGTTGTTTTGGGTAGCAGAAAACCTAAATAATAAGGGCTTAAGTAAGAAAAGGGTAATAAGTCTAAAAGTAGATAATCTGAGGCTAATACAATGGCTCCACAATGCTGTGAGTGAATTAAGTCTGCTGTCCTTAGAGTATGAGCCTCATTCTCATTCTCACAGAATCACGGCTGGAGCTCCAGCCATCACATCCAAGTTCCAAAAATGAGAAAGAGGAAAAGAGCAAAAGAAAGAAAGAATCTTGCTTATAACGGAAAAGCAGAAACTTCCTAGAAATCCCAGGCAGGCTTCTACTCCTTGGCCGGACCTGTTTGGCTTGAACAACCTGAGCTGCAAGAGAAACTAGACAATGTAGTTCTTAACCAGACATATTGCTTCCTCTAAAAACAACAGGGTTCTCTTAGCAAAGAAAAATAGGAGGGGCTTTCAAGTGGACAAACAACAGTCTATCACAGGATTCCTTATAAGATTTGGCTACATTAGCCAGGGAACCACCAGCCTGTGACCTTCCAGCACTCCTCCACTATCCATGTGTTCTTGCAAATTGATAACTCTCAAGCTCATTGACCTTCCAGCACCCCCATGTCCAGAGTCTACTGGCATATGTAGGATGTGCCTTCAGCCCTTCTCAGAGACCAGAAACTCCAGAAACAGCGAATGCCCTCACTGCCCTGTCTGCCTGGCCATCTTGCCAGCCCAGCCTCCTCACTCCTGCCTCTTTCCCCTGCCCCAACGGTGGAAGCCCAACATGTGCAAACGACTCAACAAAGGGGGAGAGGTGAGTAGCCCAAGCCTTAGAAGGGAACATTTAGGGGCTTCCTTTCACAAACATTGCACTTCCCCATCCCACCCGGTGCTCCTTCTAGATTTTCTGGCGGGTGATCCTAGTGGCACGGCTGCTTCTGGTCACAATCATTGGTGCTTTGCTGAACTTAGACTGTCACTGATTTAGAGCATTTTATTCCCAATCTTAAGCTTTCGATGAATTTCTGGTATAACCAGAAAATCCCCCTTGGCTCCCTACCTACCCTGTTATCCTTTATGTGGTTTTTTTCACTACCCCTGGCCCTCCCCTCTGCTCCCCACAACGCATGTCCCCTCACTCCATTGCCGAGCAGTTCCAGGTTATCCTACTAGTCTGACCTCCAAGCCCATAATTTTTCTCACAAATATTTATAACCACAGAGGCATCACACACACACACACACACACACACACACACACACAATCAGAAGGAAACTGCATGGCTAGAATTAAGTCTAGTTAATGGGTTTGAAATCACTGCTGGGCTTTGAGACGCCGTTTCTACCCGTCTAACAGATTTGGGGGAGGAAGTCATTATCCAGAGAGCTAAGATAATCCATGCCACAGATAAATGCGCAGTTTATGTTCCCCTGCATTCTGCACTTGGTTTATTGCAGACAGACGGATGAGGAGCTCAGAGAGGGCCCAGGGGTATGTGCATAAGTGCCTGGAGCAGCTCTGGGAACCAAAAAAGCAGATTCTCAAGGAGCCTTTCTGTCATCTCCAACCTACATCTCCAGGTTCCCTCCCTCATCCTCTGCTGCTTCTGACATCCCCAGGGACAAAGCAGCCTTCCACCTCAGACTTTAATTCTTCAACCGTCATAGCAATTTGGGATGCTTTCACCCTGAATTCCATAACTGAGCAATATTTTCAGCTATTCCTAACTATAACCAGGAGGGACCGGTTCAAAAATGCGTGCCCAGTGGGAGGACTTCATGGAAGCAAACCCATTCCAAGACCACAGAAGGAGTTCCGGCCCGTCATTGTTCCTGGGCCTCGTGGAGCTTAGCCCAATGTAGCTCAGTCCTCAGGAGCTGGGTCTGGAGAGAGGTCCTGCTGTCCCCTCTGATCCCCAACCACCCTGGAACTCTTGGCCAAGATCAAAACTTGTGTGTTGTCTGTACATGGGCAGGAATATTGTTTAATTTCCTACTATAGACCCGGTTACCTAGAACAATGCTGTCTCACAAAGGCACAATTGATTTGTGTTGAATGAATGAGTGCCGGCCCCAGGTGAGAGAGCCTTGGGATCAGGGCAGAGCTGCAGCTGACTCAGCTCCAGCCACTGGAGCAAACTGGGGGCTGCTGAGTCCCACTTAAGTGCACGCACCAGGAGCCAGGCCACAATCCTACAGAAATCCTGGTGCCGGGCCCACAAGACTGCGATCAGGGGTATCGGAGCTGTGCGTGCACAGCCCTGGCTTGGAGCACAGAGGCCCCCTCCCCTCCATTTGGCCTCCACCACCTAGTTGTGGAGGGTTTGCAGTGTGACTGTTGCCTCCCCATGTATTACACTGAGTCATCACGGTGCAGTCTCTTGCTCTGAACAAACAGTTCATCTCGCTTTTTACAAAAAATGAAGATAATTCAGTTCAGTGATCAGGTTTCCAGATGAATCAGTTGGTCATTGAAGATGGTTCATTATTGTACCAAAAAAAAAAAAAGAAAGAAAGAAAGAAAAAAAAAGAAGGTGGGGGGGCGGGGAAAGACAAGGCTGAAAAGAAAGGCTTATGTGGTTTACAGTTTGGAACATTTCTTTTCTGAACCTTGAGAAATTTTCCCTGTGAGGCTTAATACAGCAGAAGCTAGAGTGGGAAATGCGCTTGTCAGCGATCTGAGATGCCAGGCAGCCGAATAAATCCAGCCTAGGTTAAGATTAACACCGTCTGAAGCCAGGGCTTCTCCATCTAATCTGTAGTCAGAGGGCACCCCAAACATCCTTTCATGCTGCCTTTTTTTATATCCACGGCAGGAGGACAAAAGGACAACTTTAAAGCTGACATCGTTGAACTTTAGAAGCTCAAAAGCGTTATCTCTGCTGAACGGAGAAAACAACGATTTTCATGAAGGGCCAAAGCAGCCCCCAGAGGACCCCCAAATTTTCTTAAGCCAAACTCATTCCCATTATCCGAAGAGCTTCTGTGGAGACTGTTGAGGGCGGAGTTTGGGGGGTGACTGAGAAGGGTAATTGTTGATTTAATGAAGGGTAAAATACTTCACAATTAATCTTCTTAGCATTTTTAAAACCTTGCAGTAGCTCCCTGCTGCGGAGAGTTGGGAACTAGTTCCCCACCCCCACCCACCCCCAAATTCATATGTTGAAACCCCAACTGCCAATGTAATGATATTAGAAGGTGGGCCTTCAGGAGGTTAATTCATTGGAGATAAGCTCAGGAGGGTAGAGCCCCCCGTGATGGGCTTAGTGTCCTTACATTGAGGAGACACATCAAAGCTTCCTCTCTTCCCCCTACGTGGACTCAGCAGGAAGGTAGCCCTTTCCAATACCAGAAGAGGCTCTCGCCAAAACCTGACCATGCTGACACTCTGATCTTGGATTTCCAGCTGCAGAAATGTAAGAAATAAATGTCTCTTTTTTTCTTTTTTTAACTGCCCATCTACAGCATTTTGTTACAGCAGAGGCTAAGACACTCTTTTCACATTCTGAACACGCTCCAGGCCTACAGGCTTGAATGACTTCCCTACTTAATCTCCCCCTAACTTTCTCTGTTTGGGCGCATTGGCCTCCTAGACACACCAGGTATACTCCTACCTCAGGGCCTTGGCGTTGGCTGTTGTTTTTCCTGGAATGCTCTCTTCCAGGAGCCCACATAGCCTGGCTCACTCCTTAGGTCTTCATTTCAATGTCACCTTCAACAAGACCTTCCCTAACTATCCAAAATCACAACAGTTTAGCCCATTTTACTTGTCCTCTTGCCAGCATTTATATATATTTCTCTCATTCAGCCTTGTTTCTTGCCTATCTTCCCTCCTATATCATAACTTTCATAAGGGCAAGTATTTTTGTGTTTACTACTATATCCTGAGCGCCCAAAACAAGGCTTGATATGTAATAAGCTCTCAATAAATTTTTTTAGTGAATGAAAGAATCAGTGAATGAATTTAATCCCAAACTTACCTAAACCTGAGGCCTAGACTCATCCACACATATTGTACAATCTCCGTTGTGTTTGCAAAGTAGCCATTCTCTTTCATGTAGATCTTGCACATGATTCCATGGCTCTGCTCCGGGTTGCCAGTGGAGGGGGCCAGATGGGAGGCATGCTACCCCCTCAACAGCTCAGGGTGAGAAGGCCTGAGAGAGAAAGCCAGGCCTGGACAAGCAAGAGTATGGAAAGGTGGACAGAGCAAGTATCCAAGATGGTGTGGAACTCTGGGCTCTCCTGGGTCTCTGAACAGGAAGTGCCATAGCAGCAGGGAATTCAGATGTCAGTCAAACGCTCACTTCCACAGAATCTGCCCGCGTTTGACAGGACTCTATTCCAGGGGTCAAGGGCAGAATTTAGCTACTAGGGGAGGAAACTGACCAGAAGCATGGAAGCTTCTAAGCTATCCTTAGAAGAGTAAGGTTAGGTAAGAAATCAAGAGCGTCCCAAGCAGTCCGTCCTGGGGCGCAGGGGACAAATCACCTGGGGGGTTCAGAGGGACTCATGCCTGCACTTGGGAAGTTTGGCTTTGGCTCTGGCTGCAGTGAAGGGACCTGGGTGGGAGGATGCAGGGCAGCAGCAGGTGTCCTGTCTGATCCCTATGCCCCACTAGGTGGAGAGTGAGAAGTGACAGCCTCCTTCCGTCATGCTTGCTCCAGAAGTAAAATAGGTCCGAACCGGGGGCTATAGACATGCCATGGATTTAGCTGGGAGAATGTGAGAAAGGCAGAAGGAGACGGACCCGGGGTCATTGATACCCCCACAGTTGTTCTAATATTATTATCATCTTAGCCCCAAGGGAAGCTTAAGGAATTGTATTTCTTCTCTCAAGAATTGCTTTTAATAGCACTCTCGTCGTTTTGCTTTCTTCTCTACTTCTGCTGCCCTATTTGTCTAGTAGACGAATTTAAATTCACTATTTTAAACACTACTGCTCTAATGAAAGCTTATCCAGGGTCCAGAGGACTTACCCACCCCCAGAGTCAGAACTAACATTCCATTCAGAGTGCAAGCTAGTGATGGTGGATTAATTAATTCTGCTTTTAAAAAAAGAAAAAGGAAAGCCCTCGTCTTTCCTTTAGAACCACGATAAACTACTGCTTTATTTTTTGTCAGTTTTATCAACCTTTTTTTGGTTTTTTTTTTGTGTGTGTGTGAGAGCTGGGCTCAGCTTTATTGGTTTTTTTTTTCCCCCTGTGCCCTTTCAAGTAAAAAGAACTTTTATTAACACTGTTCCTTGCCTGTTAAGAGCCTGGCTTCTGAATAGACTCTTCCTGGAAAGCCCTGAGTGATAGATAGCACCCCCCAGGGCTGTCCTGGGTTTGCAACTGACTATCTTGGTGAGGGAGCCTGCTCTCCCAGATGTGACAGGCCCCCAGAGACTTCTGTGTTGATAAAGGGACAGATGTTTGAAAAGCAAGTGACAAAGGATGGATTAAAAAAAAAAAAAAAATACTGCCCAGGCTCTGCCTCTTCCATACAATTTAATGCTGCTCAGTTTGGATCTCTTTCTTAATTTGGGGCCGAAGAGCTGACTGTTCATTCACTTTACAGTTTCTGGGTTCCCTACTCCAATGGCTACATCCAGGGCACCTTTGGGCCAAGGATGTCCAAGCCATTCACAGACTTCTGGTCCTTCTTATAACATTCTTTCTCTGTCTGTTCCCCAACCCCTTCCCCAAGGAGCTCTCTGTTGTTAACTCTGTGCTCCAGGGAAGAAGATCAAAGACTGAACTGGTCATGACTTTTCCTGAGTCACTAAAGTTTACGTGGGTCCAGGATGTAGGCTCACGCTCAAGCCAAGTGCCAGGGATGAGCTAGGACAGCTGCCCCTGCTTCTCCTAGTTCACGGCAACCAGAGCCCAATTCCCTGAGCACAGACAGGACCTGAGTCCCTCTGAGCCTCCCAGAGTGACATCTAGGTCCTGGGATCGACCATTTGGGAAGCTCTTGATTTCATATCTATCCCTACTCTTCTAAGACTATCTATATAAGGTATTCTTGCCTTCCATTGTTCTGGTCAATTTTCTCCCCTAGAGACTGAATTCTGCCTTTGACATCCAGATACCATGCTTCTGGTGCCCTTGAAGCAATCAAGTTTATCTCATAGCCCTTGGTTTTGGCCATCCTGGCGCAGCCAGACTTGGGGCACTCTCCCCAAACACACTGCTGCATCAGACCTTTCCCTTTCCCCTAGCCCCAGCCAAAAGAAGCACTTCAGAGCACAGCCAGGCACCCCCACTTCTTCCACCTGCCTAGCTGTTACATCACATGGTTCTCAACTTCCTGAAGGGATGTTTCCGCCACTCAGCCTCCTAGAACAGAATCTCCTTCTCTATTTTTTTTCTGAGCAAACCAAAGCCAATTCCCAGCCACCTTATCTCTGTTGCAACTTTGCACGGATTTTCAAGGTGGATTTTATGGTTATTCACAGCAGAGAATGCCCTCAGCTCGGTGTTTCCTTCCATCCCCCAAAAGAGCCAGGCTTGACAAAGTAATTTCGAACAACTCCAGCACAGGTTCGTACCAGCAGGAAGAACATCAGCAGTTCATATACAATATAATAAAAACCACCAGCTTATTTTCTCACTGGTAGCCTTGTAGCCAAGTGCTAATGAGGTCTTCTGCTGAATTGGTTAGGTCTATTGGCTGGGTTTCTAATACTCAGGCTGTTCCACAATTATAGAATACCTGCTGCTTTTCTGTCTTTCTACCTAATCATTACATCGCTCCTTAAGTCAAGGTAAGACAATTCTACCCACTCCTCTATTTGTAGGTAAAGAAACTAAGGCATGTTACGTAAAAAGCCAACGGCAGACATAAGCCAATGAGCTTTCCAGGTCCACTAGGGTGCTCTACCCACAGTCCTCTGCTACTGGGCTCCTCTGGTCAATCACACCAGACAAACCAGTCATCCCACCCCCTTGCAGAAAACTCCTGAGAGCACTATATGATCCCACCATAAGGCAGGTGCCTAGATCAGTTCCCTGCCTTCCAGGCTGGCCAGGGCTTATGAGGCCAATTGGTGGGAAAAATTGGCCAGATAGGGCTGAACCCATCGTATCTTCTTTCAGGGAGTGTGAATTCAGAATATACAATGGGAGGTCGCTTTTCCTACAGGAGCTGCTGAGCTTGCAAAAGCAGAGACAGAGTAACCGAGTACCTAAGAGGTGGAGCTCTGGTGGGCAGAGCCTGCCTGCTGCTGAGGGGTGCGAGGGGTAGGAGGGAGCTCTGAATGCATTAGTGGATGGGTTGTAGACTCTTCCTAAGCATCCTTGGGACCATCTGAAGTTTCTGTCTTCCCAGTTTCGTCACGAATTCTTACAGCCAGCTCTATGATTAAAGATGAGCCACCCACTGCCATCTGAATGAACCCAGTGAACACATCAACCACATTGACAATAAAAGAATTTAAATGTCAGTGTTTTGCTTCCTAATGCATATTTCACTAGAACCACAGATGATGTTTTAGAATCATAGCATCACTTACCCTTTTAAGATTTGCAGGTCCCCATTTCATCAGCCTTCCTCAATTCAATCATAATCGAATTGGTTACAATGGTTAATATATGTGGAAGAAGTGATACTGAAACCTATGATTTTGAAACTTATGATTGACACATGACAGGCTTCTGGAGGACAAATGGGAGAAAGTTTCCCCCGGAGGGCTTAGCTCAGGTGCCTCAGATCTGTAGGAATGGGTATCTGCCAGGATGCTGTAAGGCACAGGACAGTGGGCGCTGCACCATGCCTTCCAGAAAGGCTGAGAAGCCAGGTGCCAAGTCTTCAGACAAGGTCCCTCATTAGCTCCTAAGATCCTTTTTTCTCTAGGGCAGGATTGCAACACAAGCAGAAAGTGGATGACAGAGACAGAAACAGGGAACCTTCGAGAAGCCCAGAGCCCCGTCCACATCACAGCAAAACAAACAAACAAACAAACAAAATCCCGGGAGCTAGAGTGTCACGGGCTGACTTTCATCCCCCTAAAATTCCTATGTTAAAGCCCCAACCCCAGGACTACAGAATGTACCCCTATGTGGAGATAAGGTCTTTAAAGAGGGAATTAAGTCAAAATGCAGCCACTGGACTGGGACCCCCAGCCCCATATGGTAGTGCTCTTATATTATATTAAGAAGAGGAAGAGACACCAGAGTTCACTTGCACTGTAGGATGACCACGTGAAGGGGCAGGAAAAGGATGAGAGATGCTAGACAAGGAGAGAAGCCTCCGAAGAAGCCAAATCTGCCAAACACCTTGAGCTTGGCCTTCCAGACTCAAGACTGTGAGAAAAGAATGACTGTTTTCTCAGCCCCTGAGCCAGGCCAGACCTGAAGATGGATGGCAAGGATGACAGACTGCGTGTGTCCAAGTTGCTCTCACTCTTCCGTTAGCGGCATAGCAATAATCGAGGAGTGCAGAAGTCCCCCCCAGAATTACATGTGCTGGGGTGGAAATCTGGCTCGTCCCTGATTCCTGGGTGTCCACTGGTCTTGCTGGGTTGAAGAGCTCAGGGCACAGGCTCCCTGCCTTTTAAACTATTAGACCAGCAGCAGGGTCACCTCTGCCCCATGTGTGTCCCAGCTCCCACAGAAACTAGGTCCTATTCTGCTGAGGCTACAAACCTCCAAGCTGCATTTTAAAAAAAAATACTCAATAGGCCCATCTGGCTGCGGTCCACCAACAGAAGTTCACAGCTGCCAGACAGAAACATGGCCTCCAGCCAGAATCCCCAGACCCTCGCACGCTTTCCCGTTGTCTCAGGCGGAGATAGTGAACAGCTCCTGGAGGTGAAGGTCTCAACAATGGGAGGTGCCCCCAAAACAGCATCTCTGCCCTCTCCTGCTCCCATCACCAACCCAGGGTCAGGATTATGTACCCAGCCTCTCAGGGGTAGGAGAGGGGACAGATGACATTTCCAGAGCTGGTTGCCCAGGATTTTACATGCGTTATCTCATTTAATCTTCACAAACCCTACAGGAGAAAGAATATTACACAATCACCCCATATTACAGATAAAGAAACTGAGGTTCTGGGACATCAAACCACTTCCTCAAAATCACAGAGGAAGCACATCTATTTAGAGCCCAAGGCTGCCTGACACAAAAGTCCAGACTCTTCCCACAGCACTCTGGGTAATTCACCCCCTTGAATTACCCAGAGCCACCTTGGCACACCCTCTTATCCTCCAACGTCCTCCTGTGTGACCCAGTGTTAGACTGTGAGGGCACTGGGTTTATTTTAGGTTGTCTTTGCCATCATTCCAATTTCTCAGCTCTGTTTTTTGGGGGTTTTTTTTGTTTGTTTGTTTGGTTGGTTTTTGTTTTTGTTTTTGTTTTTGTTTTCCGAGTTCTGTTTTATCCTTCCTCTCACACCCTGCCTGCTATTCACCAAGAAGTCCTGAAGGCGCCTGCTTCAACAACTCACTGGGAGGCTCACTCTTGCCAGGGCCCCCACCCGGCCTGTGCCACTAACCTCCTTGCACTTCCGCACTTCCTGGAGTCCTGCCATAGGACTCCACGCCCCACCACAGCCACAGGTCAATCTAAAACCTAAGTTGTACATGCCGCACTGTGCTCCAGATGCTGCCATAGCTCCCCAGTTGACTCAGGGTAAAAGCAAAGTCTCCAAACAGTCCTCCAGGTCTGAGGTGGTCTGTTCTCTGTCTCTCTCCAAAATTATCTCTCACTTTCTCCCTCCTTTTCTTGGCTCTGGCCACACTGGTCTCTTTGCTGCTTCTCAACAGACTCCTTGCTTCCTGCCTGTGCCCAGCCTGTCCGTCTCTCAGATGTCCCCTGGGTGCATGTCACCTTCTCCCTGAGGCCTCCCTTTCCTTCCTTTCTGAATTCCACAGTCTTCCCCTACCCTACATTTCAATCCCACTCACCCTACTCTTGCCTTTTTCACTATAATCTCCTAATGCACTGTGATTTGTTGTCTGGCTATCTCCTTGAGAATGAAATCTCCCTATGAACAAGGACCTTTGTCTGGTTTTGTCACTGATATATCGCAAGGGCCCAGAACAGTGCCTGGCACACAGTAAGCGTTCACTCCACATTGGCTGAAGGAATGGAACGAAAGAATAAATAAAAGCTGACAGGATCCTAAAGACTCTGTGCTCATCTCTCCCTGGGCCTGTCTGGGAATGGCTGCCATCCACCATCCCCAACACCCATGTCTAGAGCAGGATGCTACTTGAATTTAGCTCTTCTGTGCCTCTCCTTCGATTCCTCTGAGAGAAAACCTCTGTTCTCTGTATGTGTCTCTGAGCTATTCCAGCCCTGCAGCTCTGTTATAAATGCAAAACATTCCACCCTCCCACAAGTGCAGCTCCTGGTTCTCTCCCTTCTACACAGAGTGGACTTGAGGCATCTGAAACTCCAACCAGAGGGTGACAGAGAGCACAGCACCAGTCCCAATGTGTACTAATGAGGGGAGTCCTTCGTCTCCCCGTCATTCTTTTCTTTAGTCAGAAGTGGCTAATGGCAAAGATCATTAGAATAACACAGACTTAAAACTGAATGTGGGTTAATGTTCATAACAAGAGGAATAATTAGTTTATCCACAGACATTTACACTTAATTTCTAAATCTTATAATTTACTATATTTTGTCTTATTTAGGGCCCTTAGTAAATTGTTTGCTTTTAACAAGATGTTGACTCTCACAAGTCTTGTATTTCATACTCGAGAAGTCAAAGCAACACCTTTGATCAAAGTGGAATGTTTTAATTAAATAACCATAAAATTTCCCTCAAGGAAACAAGTACACCCAAACACACAGTTAGCAGATTTTCTGTTGTTCTTCTCAATTCTTGACATCGGCCCAGTCTGGTCTCTATCCTGCTGTAATGTAGATATCCTAAGCCCCTGGCTACTTTCTTCACTGTGGGAACTGGGGCGTTGATTACCAAACCTAGGTCATCATCCGGTCGCCTTGGGAGCTCCCCATAAATGAGGACACCCTGGAAGCTCTAATCCAGGATGCAAGTGATGATGTCTGGAATCTGGTCCCCAGAAAGGCTCCCTGGATGCTAATGGTGGAAACCAAATGTGAGCACTAGTGCCCTGGTGACCTGCTCCAGGGAGACTGAGCGAGGTGTTTTGCACATGGTAGTGTTCACTCCAAATTATGCATTGACTTGGAGAGAAATAAGAAAACTGAACATTACTGACAGTAGTGAAGCATTGGCTATGGAAGCTCCAGAACCATGAGGACTTTATCTGCTATGTTCTTAATTGGCTCTCCAGGTGTTGGCATAGTATTAGGGACACAGTGAATGAAAAATAAGTTGAATAAATGAAACTATTCCTGCTGATCAGTTTATATACAGCTTTCACTTAACTACTTTTTTTATTTAAAGTTTTTTTCTGTTTATTTGAGAGAGACAGAGAGAAGCAGCCTGATGCAGGATTCGATCCCAGGACCCTGGAATCATGACCTGAGCCAAAGGCAGACATTCAATCGACCTAGTCACCCAGGTGCCCCTCTTTTAACTACTCCTTATAAAAACCAGGTGAGGTGGGTACAATCAGCACTACGTTACAGATGGGAAAAGTGGCATTCTGGAAAGTGAAGGAAGTTGCTCAAATTGCCAAGAAGTACCTAAGAAAAGACTGGAATTCAAGTTTGCTTCGCTCCAAAGATCTGGCCTACTGCACACATACCATGACAGGGTGGCTAAGTAAGGAGGTCCGAATGGGTTCAGACTATGCCACTTACTGCCTTCTCCAGCCCTTCCTGCATCAGTAACTAAAGACCCTGAAGGTCTTCCTCCATTCATCTCCTCCAAGGCTCATCATGACCCCATCCCCATTAGAAGGTAGGTTCTGGGATATGTCACATTGCCTTGAGTTAGGATTCTATTATACCCCACATAGCCCCAACCGTCCACATGTTTACAGAGCTGGACTCTCCTTGCATGTCTCTTTTCTTCCCAATCCCCAACTTCTTCCAGGCCTGTTCTCAGAATTCTTATCTTCTTTAGATGGGGGTCCTGACAACGTGTCCAGCCCTTACTAAATCCCTTTTCCCTATTCTCCAGCTTGCCTCCCTGAACTTTTCTCCCCACCTTCTCCCAATCAGATTCCACAGATAATCAAGATGTCCTTGTATTTCCCTTGGCTTATTGTCCCAGATGCCTAACTGGTCTCCTGGCTCTAAGAATTGTTCCATTTTCCACATACCTCTTAACATGATCAATGGAAGTGCACATTAAGCCACATCACTGTTTTATTTAAAACCTTTGAAGGGGTCCCCTCACCTACTAATTAGAGTCCCAGCTCCTTGCAAGAGCGCATTCGCCTTTCTGTAGCCTGGTCCCTCCCTCTCTCCAGACTTATTTCTTACAACTCTAGTCACAGGGAATAAGCTGTGCTATCTCCACATGTCTCTGATGTTCTCACTCTTCCCTCTGCCTAGACTCTTCTCCCCACCATTTAAAAAATATAATCCCATTTGACTCGTCCTCCCAACTTCAGCTCACTTTCTACAGAGAGTCTTCCCTCAGTTCCCATCAAGGGTGGGACACCTCTTCTCATAGCAACCTCAGCAGATTATGTTGAAGTCATCTCATAAGTTCCCCAAGACGAGGGAAAGAGGAGTTTTGTTCATCATTGAGCCCACCACCAAGTCTGGCGCATCACTGATAATCAAAAGTATGAATGGACCTGTGCACCGAAATCTGATGGGAATTCCCACAATACTAGGGAGCACAGCCTTGCCTGCTACCTGCCTGACTAGCAGGATTCTAGCTTTCTGGACATGCCTGGCTATCAATTACCAGCTCAGTCTATTGTGGTGTTAAAGCAAATCTGGAGCTAGTGCCTCTTGCACATAAACACATAGACCATAGGCATCCTGCCCACAAACTAAGCTCAACATGACTCTGAGCCACACCCTTTACATAGGCCAGACAAATGGTACCCATAGCCTGAGTCACATCTGTAGTGAATGAGTGTCACTGCTCTCAAAGGACCCGGAATGTAGTGTTGGTAGATCAGCATACTTTGTACATGAACAACTTTAAAACAGATTCCTGGAACACTGAAAAAATAAAATTAAATTTAAAATAAATAAATAAATAAATAAAACATTCTCTCCTAAGAGGGGGTCACGAGCTTCATTCCCATAAATGGGTAACAGCACATTAATATGGCACTTTGCTGGGTAAGTATATCCCAATTTTCTTGCATTGCATCACAGGAATGCAACCTCCAAATGCACCTCTGAGACACTCAGCCTTTCCCAACCTTAGCACTCTTGTGCCACGATCCTGAACAGGAAGCATGGTGGTGACAGAGAGTGTTTCCTCTCCCACACCAACATCTCAGAACCATAAAGGCACATTGTATTTTTAAGCTTTGTCTGATCCTATTTCTTTGTAAATTGGATTAAGCTCTTTACTGTGTATTACTGATATTAAAAAAAAAAAAAAGAGTGAATTCACATCTTGCAAACACAGCAAAAAGGAACCGCTCCCATGGTAAGGAAGTCATTGGCCAGCATCCATGGGAACCCAATTTTAACTTTTGAGCCCAGTCAGCAGGCAAACGTGCTGGCTGATGGCAGGGTCAGCCCCAGGCAACGCTGGAGCTGGATAATGTGAGCTGTCAGAGGTCCAGGTCTCCCTCCCCCCCTCCCTTGCCTCCCCACCTTCTTTTAGTGCTCCTTCAACCCAAATGCCCCACCCTCCTCATCCTTCTAGGTCTCCTCTGGCTCCGAGAGAAAAGAGCCTCTTCCTGTGTTCCCATGAAGGTTAGGTACAGAGGTGCCACAACCTGGGGCAAAATGATTTATGAGGTGTTATACCAGAATAGCAGCAATACTAGGTACATGAATCGTCTCTATGCTTTGCAAAGCCCTCTTGTCTTCATGACATTGGAATTCTTATAAGGGTTGAGCCCCACCCTCTATGTTCTCAGCGTCTCTGCATTTTACAAGAAGATCCTAGTGGTAAAGAGTGAAAGCACGAAGGATGAAGACATAAAAGTCAAAATATCCAGGCTTCAGGGGAGCAGAGATCTGGGGGAGGGGGGGCCTCTAGAGAAGAGTCAGGAGTAGTTTTCTGCATTCCTCAGATTGCTGAAGGCGGTGGCTGCAAATCTGGGTCTTTTGAGAATTTTAAATGATTAGGATACAAAAAAGGGTGGAAAGAACATGGGTTTCCTTGGTATGACATTCCCATAATTTAACTGTCCATATGAGGAGAATGATCAAATAGTGCACATTGATTATGAGAATAGGTAGAACTATATGTACTGATAGGGAGACTCCTCCATCGGAAGAAGCAAGTCACTGTGTAACATAGATGGTATAGTAAGATCCCATGAATACACACGCACACGTACACACGCTTGTTAACCATGTCTATATGTACAATCTGTACATGATGATGCATGGAGAAGTCAGGTTGGATTTATCCCAAACTATCACCAGTGGTCATGGAGGGGGAAGGGAGTAAGGTTATGGGAATCAGGGGTTAAGGGGAATTCTCATTGTTTATCCTTCTTATTTCTCTATTATTTGACTTGGGGTTTAGGAGGAACAGGCACTGATTTTTTCTTTTTTTTTTTCTCAGAAGCAAAGATATTCCCACATCAAGAGGAATTAAACTGGTCCCCAAGCAGTCAGGTGTTCAAGCATGGCAATTTTGATTACATGATCGTTCATACTCTAGATCAGTGTCCCCAGGAAAATGGTCATAAAGGAGACTCAGACAAGCTGAGCACCAGTCTGTAACCTACACCCCTCCACTATGTGCAGAAATCTTCTAGCTACAGATCTGGATAGAAAATTCCAGCTAAGCACCAAGAACTTGCTTGCACGACATCTGACTGGAATGCCAGACTCCAACTGTTCCTCCTAATAGAATTCACCTTGAGAGTCAAGGAATGAAAATATTTTGCCCATCTTGCCGTGGCACCTGCGTAAACACACACACATATGCAGTTACCTGACTAATGATCTCACTTTAAGATTGTCTTTTCAAGGAGCACGGGAAGAAGGTTATCACAAAAACTGTGCCTTCACTTAGGAAAATGCTGTCGAGTTTTAATCAAACACGCAGAAAATGCCAATTTTAGCTTGTAGGTGTCTATTTCCTCTCTATATCAAGTGCAGGTGAAAATTCTGGTTGACGGCCCTCAAGAGTGTGCCTGTCAATCTTGCCGCCTACATTACATCTCCACCTGGGCTCTCCCTGCCATGCTGTCTCCAGGAGGAGCCTGAAGCTTCAACTGCTCTGTGAAGGGTAGCGGATCTGAGCTTTGGCAGGGCCAGAATGCCCTCACCGATGGCCCGGGTTCCGTTCCTAGAGGAGGGAACACGTGGCTCTCCAGTGCTCAGCGGTATCAGGACCCAAATCCCTCAGTGTGAAATGATGTCTTAAAAGGTCATACTTCTTTCCTGAAACCCAGTGCACGCTACCTATTGTTTCCCCTACTGGTTCTGAGTAGCCACGAGCTGGAAACGTGTTGTTAAAGTCTTCGTGTGAAAGCCTTGTCCTGGACAGCCCGGAGCCCAGTGGAAAGGATCGTTGCAACGGGAAAACCCAAGGGAGGTGGAAGGAGGGACTGCCCTGGCTGTAGGCAACTCAGGGGGTGAACTCTCTATAGGGATTTTACAAAGAAGGATAGAACCAACTAAAAGCTGGTCTTCTTTGTTTTACTCTCATGTAGCTAGCACTTCCAAACAGTGTCAGGGACAAACCACTCCTCCCTTCCAGGCTGGACTGCTCTTGTGTCCCATACTGCAAAAATGCCAGGAGCCGCATAGCACACTGTGGTCAGGAATTCAAGGTCTAGGGGTGCCTGGGTGTCTCCGTCGGTGAAGCAACCAACTCTTGATTTCGGCTCAGGTCATGATCTCAGGGTCGTGAGATGGCACTCGAGCCAGGCTCCACGCCCATCAGGGACTCTGTTTGAGATTCTCTCTCTTCCTCTCCCTCTACTCCTTCCCCGACTCTCTCTCTTACTCATTCTCTTTCAAATAAATAAATAAAATCTTAAAAGAAAAACTCAAGGTCTGAAGTTCAAAACCCTGGTAAGAATCTCAAGCCTCCCGCTATAGGCTCTAAAACCTGTCAAAGTACTTGACATCTCTAACCCTCAGTTTTCTCTACTGTGGAACGTGAATATGAGATGAGATAACATGAAAGGCGCATACTTCATAGGATTGTTGTGAAGATATGAGAGAAACTGTGAAACCCGGACGAATTGTAAGGTGACGTGAGAATGTCTTATTGTTCATTAAAATTAAGTTTGTGCTGGAGGCTCCTCAAATATGCCCAGCAGAGTCACTTTTCCCTGCCTTACCTACGCGGTCCTCTATGCCTGCCCCCTTCTGTACCTGTCCCTGTCAACCTCTCATTCCTCCTTATGTCTGCAATCTGTATCTTTCACACCACCCCAGCTGCCATTTCAAAATAAAGCCACACTTCCTTTTTAATTCCAAATTAAGTTGGCCGGAGTCCCTACCTAATGAGGTATGCTAGGAGATCTGTCTTTTCCCAGATCTTCCCTCTCAAGGATCCCAAGGGAACACTGCACAGCCTCATGAATCAGCTTCCCTCGCCACTTACCTGCTGTCACACCCACCAGAAGCTCAGACACCTTGTCAAGGCTGGTCTCTGCCACCATGGGCCAGGGTCGGTCCCCGGGTCCTGCGGGGAGGTGAAGTTTGGGTATGGCTGAGAGAGCACCAGCAACCCCTCGCAGATGCAAGCCCCTGCGGGGGACTTCTCTGTGTCCCACCAGAGAGGGGGAGGGAGGAGGGGGACTCAGCACCCACAGCTGAGCTGCCTGCCCCTGGAGGGCACAGCTCTGAGCACTCCTTCTTCCAGGCGATGGTCATTATCATTTTCTAAGACCAGCCCATGGTACCAGGTGCTGGAGTCTGAGGCGTTCCAGAATCACTGCCTTCCCATGACCCAGGCGTTGGGGCTGAATCCAGGGCATTAGTCCAGAACCCCTCCCTAATGCTGAATTCATGATCCACGTCAGTCAGTGGCTCTGTGCAAAATTAGAAAATGATCCTGTTTCCTTGGCTGGTGACCTAATGCAGCGTGCCCTGTATTGAACCTGAGTGAAAATGTGGTCGACTCCCAGCATGCCTCAGGTGCACTATGTAGGCCGGGTTTGATCCAGCTGGCACCAGGACATCAAGCCCCTGGGCAGCTCATACGCTGGGAATTGTCACCACACCCCGGGATATCACTGGTGGTTTGGCCAGGAGTCTGGCAAAGCTTGAGGGCATTAACCAGCCTCTGCCTCTCTTCAGAGTCACTGAAGAAAATGAAATCTGACTCTGGCTAACCCACATTTGATGATTAGAGGACAAAAAGTCAGCACTTGTCCTTTAGAACTATCTTAAGTTGTTAGATTTGCTTTTCCAAAGGGGTGCTCCTCGTAACTAGACTTAGGTAAGAAAATCTTTTTTTATCATTGCTGTGGGCAGAATTGTGTCTGCTCAAAAATTCATGTGTACTTCAGACTATAACTGTATTTAGAGATAGAGTCTTTAAAGAGGCAAGTAAGTTTCCATGAGGTCATGAAGGTAGGCCCTAATCCAACATCACTGGCGTCTTCTTAGGTAGACGACAGCTGCACACACATACGAAGGGAAGACGCTGTGGAGACCTGGGGAGAAGAGGCCGCCAACCAGCCAAGGAGAGAGGCCTGGAACACATGTCCCCTCACAGCCGTCAGAAGGAACCGACCCTGGCAACACCTCAGCCTTGAACTTCTCTAGAACTTAGAGAAAATAAATTCCTGTTAAGTCCCCCAATTTGTGGTGTTTTCCTCTGTCAGCCCTAGCAAAGACTAAAATAACCTCTCAGGTTAGGAGGGAAGGAAGAAGGAAGGAAGGAGGGAATGAAGGAAGGAAGAAAGAAAGAGGGAGGAAGAGAGAGGGGAGAGAAGGCAGGAAGGAAGACAAGAACCCATGAAGCAAGAGGGGTTTTGGCCCAAGACCCTCTCCTGGACTCACTTCCCTATCTTGCTGTTGTGAGCCAGGGTTAACCCAGGCCACAGTTCTGCACTTGACACTCCCCTCACCAACAACCACTGATAGTCTGTTTCTCCTTCTTAACTGTAGGTCTTCCTCACAGCCACAGAGAATAGGAAGCAAGCCCCAAGTGCGGGGGAGAGTGGCCCCGAGGGATGGTTCCGTGTGGTGTGATCACTTTCTTCTGTTGGTACCTAATCCCGTCAAGATCCAATTTCTATACCTGGGCTGCTGAGGCGGCTGGAGTCCAAGAATCCAGGCTGCAAACAAATGACCAAAAAGGAGGAAAGAGCTGTCCGGAGACAGGGGATTACACGCTCCTGGCCTGTTTTTAAAGGTGCAACAGAAAAATGGTGAGTATCCCTGAATCAGAAAAAGCAGAAGGCTCTTCCAAGGAAGGGCGACCCAAGCAGAGAGGCGCCTGCAACAGGCCTTTCCCAACCTGACCAGACTTGCGTTTTGCAATCACCCAAAGCTCGACCCAGGGAACCGGCCAGAAGGAAAAGGGGTCTCTGGGGGTGGGTGCTTTTCCAGTGCTTTTTCTGAAAAGAAACATTATAAAGCTGAACTTCTGAAATGATTTTGGGTTCACACCCACCGTCTGTGAAACAGCTTGAAGCCGACTAGATTAGCTCATTGAAACACTCCGGGATCCGCTCAGACACTGCCCACACAGAAGAGCCGGGCACCTGCCAAGCTCAGAGATCTGCTTTTTGCAAACAGCTCCTTGTGTCCCTGCCCCGGGCCCTTCGGGTTGCTCACTGTCTTCTTTCTCCTGGGTCTTGAGGCTGGCTGCCTCCATCCTTGCCCAGCCACACTGCCAAGCTGACCACTTGGGCTCTTCGGATAAGTCCTTGGAGCCCTGCGCCTAGGCTCCCTCCTCCCCTTGATTACACGTTGCTGGTATTTTTACATATCTGAGCAGGCTGCCGCTCCTCCCTGGCTCACTTCCTGCCAGCTCTTCTTCTGCTCCCTCTTCTCTCCCCGAAAACCATCTCACTCAGACAGAAGGCCCTTATGTAACACACCTCCCCCACGCTCCCAGCAATGGGGTGGGGGGGGCCTCCGCATCCCCTGTGGAAGCACAGACATCTACATATTGCACTCAGGGGAGCGAACACCATGACAAGCCCCCGGTGCCCCTAGGAGATCAGGAGAAGCCAAGCTGATAGGAGTGCTCTCCAGCCTTGCGCCCTGGCCACCCTGCTTCCGATACCTGGTCCAAGATTACAAGAGCAATTGTCACGTAATCGCCGCTTAATCTCTTCCCAGAGATTTCAAGGGGCTCTAAATTGTTTTGGCTAATAAAAGCTAAGGAGATTTGCAAGAAACTCCAGATGCATTTGAGCACTTTGGGGGATTGCGCAACCCGAAGGCATACGAAATTTAACTCAAATAAGCATAAGGTTATGTGCGTTGGCAAAAGTAACCCAAGATGTGAGCGTACATCTGTGTGCTCCAAATTTGCAGACGCCTCTGAAGAAGGAGACCGGGGAGTAGCTCATCCTGGATGAAGAGGTAGAGCAGCCAAAAAATGTCCCAGGGTAACTACTCCTTGGCAAGGAAAACTAGCTCCCATTTTGCATTGACTTCATCAGTGACCCAAATTTCAACTTGTGCTTGGGTGGGCTGTAGGCTCCAGAATACCAGCACCTGCCTTGGGGTACAGGCAACAAGGAATGGTTTCTGATGGAAATGGACCCCCCAAACGGCAGCTGGAAGGCATGGCCGTGTTCTTGATGGGGCGTGCAGAAGTCTATGTCTGTGCTTATCAGTCACTGCTAGAGCCTGGAAGAGGCGGGCTTGTCTGCATCTGTTTAACCCCCAGGGCCATATTTAGATGGAGGACCACTTTCCAAATGATAGCAGGCCCAAACTCAGTGACTTCCCTCCTTTCTGATATAGAAATTACCAAAAAGCTGCATTTTAATGTGTAATATACACATACACAAGCTCAAAAACGGTTTAGTTCCCAGGGTGAGGGGGACTATATACAGATACATATATACATGAACAATATCTATACATAATGTGTTTGCACACACACACACACACACACACACACACACACACCCCTCTGTTGATTCTGATTCCTGAGGTTTGTCTTCCTCTGGCCCAAGAAACCCAGTGGACGGGTAAGCACCTTTGCTGGCACTTTAAAGACACCAGCCTTCATAGGCCAGGTGAAGGCTGGCACAAGTCTGCCAATCACACCTTTGTCCTAGCCTCCTGACCTTCCCCCAGAACCCCGAAGGGCAGGGGCAGAAGGCCACAAGCCCCAGATGTCTCTCTGTGCCTTCTCAGGGAGGTGCTGACATCTGCAAACAGAGGGAGAGATGACCTGGTACAGCCCTCTTAACTAATGGCGAGCAGACCTACACAGGGCCCCAACAGCTCTGTTACCTTTCCTCTCCCATCCCAACTCCGAAGAGTAGGAAAGTGGGGATTGCAAGGGAGGCTTTGGTTGGGGAGGGAAGTTTTCGCCTGGCATGTTCTCACTCCCAAAAAATGGTGAGAGACGTTCCAGTGCCCAGCAGTCCAGAAGCCCCATGTGCCGTGAAGGAGGAAGGGCTACATGGCTACGCCACAGGCGTACCTACAGGGTGGGGCGGCTCCATTTGGGCGGTCCCTCTTGCCCTGGCCAGATGTCTTCATTGTCCAGCTGTCAAGCCAGACATGAGAGAGGGAACTGACAGGAGCCAACATACCAGCGGGAGAGTTTCCAGCTGTGGGGAAAGCAACCAGCAGAGAGCATGGGCTCCTTCCCAGCCGTCAGGAACGGAAGCCATCTTTGCTCTCTCATGGGCGGCATGTTGCTCTGGAGGACCCCTGTTTCCAGGCCCGGTGGCTCACAACAGCCACTGCCCAATTTCTCTGCTACCCTGATGCCCCTGAACCAAGCATCTCACTCCATCGTCAACCTCTGAAAGTCTTTTATAGCTAGGAATTCACAGACTGGATTAATTCATTTATGCATCAAATACTTTCCCTCAACTCTGTATGAGTCACCAGAGTAGGCAGTGAGAAGAGAAAGATTTAGCAGCCAACTGGGAAAAAGAAACTAGACGCAGTTCGCAGATGTCTGCAAGAGCAATAAAGCCAATACAATGCTCAGAAGAACAATTTGTCTCTGGACCAATGAAACAAGAGATTACCTGCTTATCCCTAAGAAGGAGGATGCCAAGTCATGTCAGAGAGAAAGAATCGATCAGTTCTTCTTAGACTTTGAGGCGCACACAGATCGCGGGAGGAACCCATGCAGACGGTTCGAGGGGAGCCTGAGAATCTGAATGTCTAATGCCTTCCCCCACAATGTTGATGCAGCATTGTGGTGGGTCCTCAGGTTATACTTTGAGTGGGAAGGCTCTTGGCCACACCATATGTCACTGGGCTGTGTGGTATATGAACTTTTGCCACTGGCCGGTGGTATCCCAATGAAGCACAGTTCAGCTCTAAGCCTGTTGGGAGGCTGAAATGACCCCCATGTAGCCAGCTTCCTACCAACCTAGTTGGATCCAGAAGCAGTGTTCAAGATAGCTGAAGAATAGCAGATTGAATACAGTGGTTTTGATTTTTTGCATTTGTTTTCTTTTTTTATTGATGTGAAATCGACATACAACATGGTATTAGTTTCAGGTGCACAGCATAATGATTTGATATTTGTATCTGTATTTATATTTGCAAAACAATCACCACAGTACATCTCATTAATATCCGTCACCATATATATGGTTAAAGATTTTTTTCTTGTGATGAAAACTTGAAAGATTTACTCTCTTATATGCAATACAGTATTATTAACTATAGTCACCATATTGTACATTACGTCCCCATGACTTATTTATCTTGTGACTGGAAGTTTGAACCGTTTGACTTCCCACATTGCCAACCCCCAACAACCACCGATCTGTTCTCTGTATCTGTGATCTTGCTCTGGGGGTTTTATTTTTAGATTCCACGTACAAGTGAGATCATACAGTATTTGTCTTTCTCCATTTGACTTATTTCACTTAGCATAATGCCTTCAAGGTCCACCCATGTTGTTTTAAGTGGCAAGATTGCATTATTTTTGTGGATGGATAATATTACATTGTGTGTTCATATATATATAATGTTCCTTTTATCCATTGTCTGTTGATTGTTTGCATATCTTGGTTATTGTCAATAATGTTGTTATTAACAACATGGGGGCACATGTATCTTTTCAAGTTAGTGTTTTTGTTTTCTTCAAATAAATACCCTAAAGTGGAATTACTGGACCATTTGGTGGTTCTATTTTTAATATTTTGAGGAATCTCCGTACAATTTTTCATAGCGGCTATACCAATTTGCACTCCCCCCTATAGTGCCCAAGTGTTCCCTTTTCTCCACAGACTTGCCAACGCTTATCTCTTGTCTTTCTGATACTAGCCTTTCTGACAGGTGTGAGGTGATGTCTCATTGTGGACTTGATTTGCATTTCCCTGATGCTGAGTGATATTGAACATCTTTTCATGTACCTGTTGGCCATCTGGATGTCTACTTTGGGAAAATGGCTATCAGATCCTCTGCCCAGTTTTTAATCAGATTTTTTTTGCTATTGAGTTGTGAGTTCTTTATATATTTTGGGTATTAATCCTTTATCAGATATATATTTTTGTAAATATATTCTCCCATTCAGTAAGTTGCCTTTTCATTTTGCTGATGGCTCTTCTTGCCATGTAGAAGCTTTTAGTTTGATGTGGTCCCACTTGGGGTTTGTTGCTTTCATGCTGAATACATTTTTAAGAATTCTACCTAAATATTGCTTTTTCTCATAAGTTGTTCTAATTTCTTATTACTAGATGGCTATATACTCAAGATGGTGCTCCCCCATAAACACCTGGAAGTCTGCTAGGTTGCCACAAGAACATGGGGCCATCTGTCATAGCAGACACCAACCTCCTCCTAAAAAGCTGGGGAGTCTGGAAAGGATGTGGTCTCAAGTAAGAAGAACAAGGGTGTGGGTAAGATGACAAGGGAGGAAAGGACTTTCCGGATGAAGAGAAGAGCTGTATAAAGTCCCTAAAGCAGGACAAAATCAGACCTCATAGAAAACACTGTTTGCCTGACGGATGTGTGCATGGCTTGCTCCCTCATCTTCTTTGGTTGTCTGCTCAAATGTCCCCTGCTCAGGACAGCCCCCTAGAACAGCCTCCTTTTGCACCTGCCAAGACTCACTATCCTTTTGCCTGCTTGGCCACACTCATCACTTCCACAGATGCAACCAAATGCTTGAAGGAAATACTTTATAAGCACAGAACAGCAAAGCCCCAAAGCAGGAGAAAACTGCTGGAGCACAGTGACTGAGGACAAGTATGTCCAAAAACACCATTCAAGAGGATGCCAAGGACTATGGGCCAGGGCCTGGTAAGGACTTCCAGAATCCGTGTCCATCCACTCTGGTGACATGGTGGCTGCTGAGGCTGAGTGGCATACAACAGTGAGCCTCTATTTCTCACTGGGCAGGTGTGGGCCAGGCAGGGCAGCTCTCCACTTGTGTCATTCTGGGGCCTGGGCTCCAGCAGCAGCAGCAGCTCCTGGGCTGTGTTCTTGTCCTGGCAATGGCAGAGGTAGAGGAGAGCAAACCCAAAGGCTCAGAGTCAGGCCCACTGCCATTCCATGGCCAGAGCTTATCTCATGGCTAAGTCAAAGTCAAGAGACCAGGAGTACCCCTGAGTCCTGATGAGGCTGTGCCAGGGTATATGCACCACACTACATTGCAGGGTTGCAAAAATAGGACAGCAATTCACCCACGACACGGTAAGTGTGATGGGGAGACCATTAGCATGGGAGTGACAAGACAGAAGTACATTGTTTGACATTCTCTCTGGCTACTGCATGAACAACAGTCAACCCTAGGGAGAAAAGGTGGAGGCTGAGAGACCCTGCCGAACACATCCAACACATCCACAGGCTCACTGAGGGTTTGCTGTGTACCTGGCAGCTAGGAGAACACAAAAGCAGCAGAACACTTAGACCCTGCCTCAGGGACCCCTGCATGAAGCTATGCCCGCCCCCGCTTTGCCAGCCTTCAGGAAAGGAAGGGCATGTTTGCTTTTTAATCCCATGGTACTCTGAGCACTAGCCTAAACCCACAAGGTGGGAGGCATAGAAAAGAAGCCAGAGCCTCCAGAGCCACCAGTGAAGGGGGGCTGCTGAAGGCCACTGTGAAGGTCACAGGAGTGGAAATGGCCCCTTGGACCTGATGTGAACAGAAGAATCCCTGACAGTACTGAATGCATGTGCAATGTTCAGAATGAAGGCTGGAAGGAAGGACAATTTGGACCTCGTTTTAGCTGTAAAAATAAGGCAGCAGGATGGTGAGTCCAAAGAAGCTGGCTGGCTTCACACCCTCCGGAAAGAAATGGAAGGGCTTCCCATCTCATTCCATCCCACTTAAACCCTGTGTGTGTCATGTCTCAGATCTCCCAATAGAGATGGCAAAATGAGATGCTCTGCAAAAGCAGCCTTTGGGAAAGCAGGCCATTTTATAAACAGAACACACTGTAACAGGAATTTCTGTCTGTGGAGAAATGAACAAGCTGTTAGAGGATGTCAGGCAGAAACCATCAGAAATGTCAGAGAAAGGGATTCCTGAACCCAGCAGGGATGGACAGGCAGAACTGCTGCCTTAAGTTCCTGCTGGTCAGGGGAGGGTGCTCTGGATCCCGATAGCAGAATAAGACTAAGAAGCTGCCAGGTTGGACATACAACAATATTTATCAGATACCCCTCACCGGAGCACCATGGAAGTTTACCAAGGGATAGCATTTAAGGCCAAAAGGGACCTCATGTTACTAAAAATGTTATATTAACACAAATAGCAAAAAATAAACATGTATATCCAAAAGAGATATAATCTAATAAATGAGTCACAAGTCACATAATTTCCTTCAAATGTAGATTTTTATCTTTAGGCTGGGGCATCTGGACGAAATTGCATTTTAACATTCCTTTCATTTCTGAAATTCTACAATCCATTAAAGAACACCTTGCAAGAAACCCCAAAGAATGTCAAAAACAAAACCAAGAATCTAAAGGCATCAAAGGAATGCACCAAGGGATGATAAAGAGAAACAGAAGAGAGAGTGTGCTCTTGAAATAGAGGAGACAGTGTTGCCTTGCCCTTTACCACAGAAGATGTGTGTCCTTGAAATGGACAGTAGAATTGTAGTGAATGCACAGAATGTTCTAGTTTTAACTGACAAAACAGATATCAGTAAATCACCCAGACTGGATGTGATCCACCTAAGAATTTCAAATAAACTCATGGGCAGGATTCATGGGCTGTCGACTGTGATGTGAGACCAGTTGTTGCAACAGCTGCTGTGTTAGATAGAGAACAGTCAGGTTGCCAATGTGAGCTTTGTTCTGAGTTTCCAGAGGGGATCCTGGGAAATTGCCCCCTGGTTGTTTTTTCCTTCCATACTAGCCGCACTGGTAGAGTCATCACATAAAGTACAGAATTACAGGAAGCTCAAATCAGCTCAGTCCATAGAGGCAGAGGCAGAATTGGTTCCATACAGAGGAACCAGGTCTGATTTACAGAGCTCTTTGAGGGCCCATGGAGAGAGGGGAGAATCATCTTTTAGACTTTGGAATTGCCTTTGGCAAGAGTCCATAGCAAAAACTTACTGTGGGCAAGTAAAGAATGATTGAGTCACCATAGGATTAAGGGACTATTTGGAATGAATGAAGAACTGAATTCCAATATAGGAGAAGTGAATGGGGGAAAAAAATAGAGCCTTTTTGTCTGCAAAAAAAAAAAAAAAATTAAATTAAATAAGAGTTCTCAGAGATCAAGAGGGGCTGATCTCAGTGAGTAATTTTATAAAGAGATTTGAAGAACTAGGTACATAGTGAAACTTTCATGGTTATAGATGAACCCAAGGCATTCTGAGAAACGAAATGGCAGGTCAATAGGTTAGAAACTTGTTGAGGCTAAGTAGACAGGCATACAAGAATTTCAGAGCAGGTAAGTTCAAGTTAAAGCACCTTAAGAATGAAGAGTTGTGGAACAATAGCCTAGGAACTATCCATAAAGCCAAAAGGAGACCTTGGGTGTTGCTTCCTTCAGAACATAAAGCCTAATACAAGACAATGTCTCAAAGACAACAAAATGCCAGACACTTCATAAACACATATTAAAACAATGAAAAAAGGAATCATCAGAAAGACATAAAACAGAAAAATGTCTGAACCTAAACAAAACTATTTGTAACAGATTGTTATAATGGGACTCTTCATTTTAACTGAAGCACAAAAACAGTGCATGTTAAATTCCAAAAAAAGGCCATTTTTTTTTTCAGGACTTGTAAAAAGGAGATGACTGACAATCTCAAAAAAATACATACTGAATGATTCCATGAGATAACATAATTATAGAGAACATACCAGTGGTTTCCAGGATAGGGATAAGCGAAGGGAATGTGCTATAAAGGGGTAGACTTGTGGTGACAATATGGTTCTGTGGGATCATGGTAAAATTGCAAGGCTGCACACTGCCCCCCACACACACATCTGAGTACACACACAACTCGTGAAATCTGAATAAAGTCCGTAGATCATACCAGTGTTAATGTCCTGGTTTTGATATTGCTTTATGGTTATACGAGATGCTCACACTGAAGGTAAAGGTTACATGGGATCTTCCTACACATTTCTTGGCAACTTCCTGCGAACCTTCCTGTGAACCTTGGAGAAGTCCGGAAAGAAACTAGAGGTTGAGAGAACATTCTCAGAGAGCGCTCTAGGTGTGTGATGATTCTAATCCTCTCCCTGGAGGTAGGATTGTAATGCCAGCCCCTTGCATTAAAATTAATGAAGAGCCTTCAATAGGAGGACCCTTAGAGCATGATGAGTGTGCCCTGAAGTTGTGGGACACATTCAACTGTGACTGACTCCCACCTGAGAAATTTCAAGAGCAAACTTGGCCAGCTACCAACACACAGCCAAAGAGGGGAGGCTGTGTTGGGGGTCTGCTCTCACAGAATTTGTCAGTGCAAAAGATGTATGACTGCTTTCCATGAGCCAGATACAGAGCAAGCATAGTCTTATCCTAGAGGGCTGCCTGAAGAGACAAACAGATAGCATCAGAGATAAGCCAGAGATAATGCCAAATGTCAGGAAGCAGAGAAGGAGTACCCAAGAGACTGGAGAAGAGTGTGTTGCCCATGTCAGTGAACTACCAAGGTCTCCAGCGGTAGGAATGTCAAAACACAAAAACAAGAGTTACAGATGAGAACAGGACTCGGCTTTAAATGCTTCCCAGGCCCAGAGAGAACAACGCTGACTCACAATACCGTCAGGTAAGAAAACACTTCTCTAACCAGTTATTTCTTCTCCCTCCACTGCCCTGCCCAGAAGGGGTCAGAAATTTCACAGTTAACAAGATGGAGGAGGAAGAAGGAAAAGCTCAAGGTCAAGAAAGAACACATCCCCTTTCCCTGATGCCAGCTTCCACCTGCAAGAGGTCACAGGCAGGGAAAGACGAGAAAACTTAGTATTGAACCAAGTTCAAAGTGTTACCTGTTACATAGGACTGGACTTTAAATTATTGATTGGAGGATCTTGTATTACCTGGTGACCAGAAAACCTGCCTTAGTTTCCAACTGGTTGCAAGAGTAAAACTAAGCCTACACAACAGATTTAAAGGAACAGCGGGAGGCAAAGCATTGGTTCATGATTATAGGCCGTGGTCCTGTTCAATGTAATGGTTACATAAAGTGGGTACGGAGGGAGGGCTAGTTTATCTAGCAAAATATCAGAGATCTGGAGAAGGCCAATGAAAAGACCAAGGGCACAGCGCAGGGGCGGGGGGAGTTCGGGCACACAAGAAGAAATTCTAAAAGATTATGATTTCAAGATGAAGGCAAAGGTTGAACTAGAAATTTTATTGAAATCAATAAAATCATAAATGATATGGCTAAAGTCCATAAAAACTTTGCCAGCCCCCAGGATGGCACCATTCAAGGTAAGAGACAGGAAAAGCAAGGACAAATGCTCTTAAGCAAGACACTCCTTCTCAAGAAATGGCATAGGCTAAGATACCCATAAATGGTATCTTTAAAATTAAATTGACTTGAATTTGAAGAATAAGTATATCTCATATGGCAGCTTTCTGGAGAGGGAAGAATCTGAATTTACATCAATAAGATGAAAAATCCTGAAATGCAACCAGAAGTCCCTAGACTACAATGATATTTAGTGTGTGTCTGTAATTCATTTTAACTTTCTAAAATATATGCCAGGCAACACTTTGGGGGAGCAAGAGGTTTCTATTACTACTATTAGATCAATGGATTAATTAATAACTTGTAGTATTGATACCTACCATATTGATAAGAAAATGTCCTTTGGGAATAAATGAAACATTCTAATGGGAGTCTCTAACATCGTTCCTCTAATAATGCAACCCAGATTATTTTTCATCTCCTCTGAAGAGACCATATGAGACTCTGAAAGGTTTTGGATCAGTAGTTCTCCACCAGAGTGCACACCTATCATCCTCTTTCAAGGTCTTTACAGGTGCTGTTCCCTATGCCCAGAACACTTTTCCCACCCCTGTCACAGCGATCAGGGCTTTGTTCAGAGAGAACTTCCCTTTTTGCCCTATTTAAAATTACCACCCTTGCCCATCATTACTTAAAATTTTAAATATTTATTTTTTGTTTACTTACTGTAAGCCAGTCTCCCTACCTGAAAGCCCCATGAGAACGACCTAGCCACTTCTGTCTCCCCACAGCCTGGACGGTGCCTGGCACATGATGGGCTGCACCTGAGGCTTCCAGTTTCTCACCTAGCATCCCTGCTTCCCTTCCTCTTTATTACAGAGTCACCGTATTGTCCAGCAGTTGTGCCCATGTCTATGACTATATCCACAGCTTCCCTTGTCAGTAATAGTGGTCAAAGAGGTCATGGGGTGAAACATGTTGGAAAACACACTGAAGGAGGCTCACTCTTTAAGAAGTCATGCCTTTTGCCTGTCCTCCTTCCCACTGCTTAGAAAGTGATAGCCGGAGCTTCAACAACCACTGTGTGTCCATGAGGTAAACTTACCGATAAGCAGGATTCGAGTCTTCAATACCAGGTCTAGACTGCCTACCTCTGGACTTCCTTCACATGAGAGAAAAATAAACCTTGACTTTAAGCTGCATGATTAGTGTTCTTTTTCATTGCAGCCAAACCTAATTCTGATATGAGTACCTAGCAAATCCTGTCAGATAAATATGCGTGTGTTGTTCTTTTAAACTTTTAACTTCTAAAAACTTTTTAAAAACATAACTTGCATTAAAACACAACTTGAATCTCTGATCAGTTCTGGAGAATGAACTGGGTGAATGGGGTCATCATGCTAGTGTGCAAACCACTGGGTAGATGATTCTTCCATGATGCTGGATCTACACAGAACAGAGCAAGTAAGAGTTCTGGAATCCTGGCTGTTACTTATCTGTTCCACCAGAAACAACTTGCTTTACCTCCTTAACTCCCTAAGTTCTACCATCAGTAAATCAAGTCAACATTGTAAGCAGCTACTTCATAAATATTGATAGTTGTTGTTATGATAGGAGTTGTAAGGTAAACTAGGATATTTTAGGAAAATGCCACGCCTTTGCCCAGCTACCTGGCTATGTCTGAGACAATGCCAGGAAACCCCTGTGGTCAATCTAATCCATCATGACAATTTTCATGGAGGACAAGAAGCTGAGTATTAAAGAGAACTCTTTGGAATGCAAGTTATAGAGACCCACTGGGTCTAGCTAAGTTTGAAGTTAGCTAGAAATGTCGCTGGGTCATGGAAACAACTGAAGCATTTTTTGTTTGTTTTCTGCTTTGTTTCGCCTCCATTCTTCTCTTCCTCTCTGTAACCTTACTCCCTCTGTTTTTCTGGTTCACATGGTAGAAAAACATGGCTACAGAGAATCCTCTAAGTTCACGTGTTGCTGATCCCACCATCTAGGAGGAAACATGGTTATCTAAATCTGAGTTTCCAGGAAAAAGACTCTGATTGGCTTGGCGATACAGCTACCCTGGCCTCATGAACTAAGGTATACACTGGATGAACATGGCAAGTCCTAACATAACAACACGGATAGAGATGGAAATGATGCCCAGACCTTGGGGCGAGGGGTCGAGGAGACAGGAACTGGACAGAAAGAGGCACTGATTAAAAGAGCTAAAGTCAGGTTTTCTTGAGGGGACCAGAGAATCTGAGCCAGAGCCAGTAAAAAATTACAGGTGGTGAGATGCTAACTCTTCGAAAAGCTGGCCCACCGAAACCAATTCAGTCAAATTTGGGATGGATAACTGTGTATAATTGAGAGTGACCTGAATGAAGGCACCCTGGCCGCGGCATCAGCAACTTAAAGAGAAAGGACTTGCAATAGAGTCGAAAGCTTGCAGTGGACAAAGGCTGAGTGTGATAAACATCCAGGTATGGTTTCCCTCAAAGACCAAACGCTCATGATGAACTGAACATAAGAAAAAAGAATGTCTCTGATCAGCCGCCTTTAACCTATTTTCTCTTTGGAAATAAAGACTATTTATAGATTTCTCATCCTCTTTCTGCAGAGGCTGCTTTGAAGATGTTGTGCGGGAAGTCTCCAGGCAGTTCTTCAGCTGCAGCTCTCATTGGGCACATCTCCTGCCCCCTGGAGGGCCTCCTGGGATCCAGAACCTTATTCCTTCCCTTCTTTAGTCCCACTAGGCACAGCTCAAGAGACTGGAGAACCTTCAGGCTCTGGAGCTGTATGAACATGGCCTTGTATTCTGGCTCTAACCCTTCGGCTTGCAGGCCCAGGGAAATTTTCAAAATTGTTGAGTATCTGCTGCTTCTTCTGCAGAACGGAGATAACCTCCTGCAGATTTCTGTGTGGGTTAGAGAGACCAGAGAAAGGTCTGGTACCAAGCCCAGCACAAAGTAGCATCTCAGATAAATGGCATTGAGAGTTGTTGTGAATACAGTTGAAAGACAAGTACATCAGCCTTTCAAGATCTTCTGCTGCTCTACTTCTTAAGGTTTTTTTCACAGGTATTACTAATGCTCCATCCTTTGCTGTCTCTGAGGAAAGACGCACAAACATCTACAGCTGACTTTCTCCAACTGGGCTGCTCATGGCTCAGACATCTGGCAAGCTTGTGAAACTCAGGAGTCCAGGGTCCCACCCCAGATCTCAGACATGTGGGGCCCAGAACTCAGCATTTTTAATGAGTTTTCTAGCTGAGTCTCACACTTGAACTCACAAAAACTTCTGATCAACATACAAGTGGTCTTAAAATTCACCGGTGACATTTTTTGAAGGCAGAGTCAAAGATATGGAGCAGTGGTGCTATTAGCTGGTGAGCAGTGTCTTACTTACAACAGGTAGAAGACATGGCCATTCTCCCAGCTCCTTGTGCTGATGGGAGTCATGACCATTCTCACAATCCCAGAAGAAGATCCTCTCCTGTCCAGGAAGGTGCCCAAATAGCCAGGAGCCCATCCCAGGTCCGCCGAAATGTCAGGATATCCCCAAATTTTGGAAACTCTCTGAAATCAGAAATAGCTTTCTTTTTCTTAACCAAGTGCAAAGTGTATATTACAACAGTAAATTCTTATCCATAAGAGAACGAAGACCAAGGACTCGCTGAAACAGAGTCTGTTTCTAAGTGATAGATAAAAAACTTTCTAAAAGTAGGTGACAAAGTACCACCGGCCTGTACCTTCCCAAAAGGCAAAATGCCTGCAGGTGTCATGACTTAAGTCTGGTTACTACTCAGGAAGCACAATAGTTCTTTGTATTTTGTAGAGTTCTCTTTCTTGCTGTCCTTTTTACATTATTTCCATTCACCAAAGTAAGTAAATAAACAAATAAATATACCATCTGCGTTGTGGTCTAAATATCGGGAAGAACATGTCATCCGAAGGCCATTCAAAACTACTGTTCTTGTGTGTACCCAGTTTCTGTGCATATCCTTAGCACTGATTCCCATTTGCTATAGCTCTTGCTTCTTACTAATGGGGAGCAAGAAGCAATTTTCTCCTCCAGACTTCTGTTTAGATGCCCTTATCCAATGAATGCAAACATACTCAACACAAGAGGGTCTCCGTGGTCTGACACACTGGGAATTAAGGGCCCTATTCTCTAAAAGAGCCAAGTTCACGTCTAATGGAAATTTTAAAATCAAAACATTTCTTTTTTTGGCATGTCCATTGCTATTTGCCAAGGTAACTCTGTAAATGATTAACCTTTACATTGTTCCCTAATGGCTGATATGACATTATGAGGGAGGCCCAGGACTTCTAGGATGTGAAACAGCATGAAGAGGACCCCCAGTTGGCACATTTGGTACCCAGGCAATAATACCTTGCCAGATATCATTCTAAGTCCCTTGTGGAGTGATTCCAGAGTCATTGCTCTTTAATTAACCCTTCTTTGGTTTCTTCGTTGCCTCTAAAAAAGAAGAAAAAATGAATTTTGTTAGATAGTAGGGTAGCCATGCCTACATCTTGGTAACGGGGCTGATTATGTTCAGAGTTTTGGGTCTCTCACACTTTTATGAGAAGAAGACGGATTCTTTTATCCCAGCTTTTTGTTCCCACACATGTATATACCTGATGACAAAGGGGACCAAATGGGTCGAATGGATAATTCATTCAATATTCATCCGTTCTTCAGAAGTCCACCCAGCACCCACTCTGAGATAGGCTCTGTGCCAGGCACAAGGATTAGGGTGGAGTAGTGAACAAGACCCAGTTCCTACCCTCAAGGAGCTCGAAAGCTCACAGAGGACAGGCCAACTACCACGATGAAGCATAAGTAGAGAGAGGTCAAGCTGCAATGAGGATTAAAGGAAAGGAACAGCAAACACTCCCTGAGGCAGCTCAGAGGATCAGTCAACTGATAAATACAGAACTCCAGACTCTATGGCAGGATTTATGGAAGACCCATAGGGTTATCTTTAGTCAGAAGAGGGCATCATTATCATATTTGTTCGAGTGGCAAGGGAAGAAATAGTTGCCTGTTGCTCCTAGAAGCCCTACCTCCTTGCTGGATATTATAAGAAAGTCCAGCTTACATCGTGGAGATCTTTACTTCCCGACCTGGTGACAAAGTTCCACCGAAATCATATTCCTGTGAATCCCTCCACACCCTGCAGCCACTATTTTTCATCACCTATAAGCTTTTATTTCTAGCTGGGTGTTGACAAGACAAAACTGTTCCCTAATGCTTAAGTAATAGAGCGGAAAATAGTTGACAAAATATGAAGAGGTTGATTTTGATTATACATACAGTCTCCTCTCTTTTAAGAATAAAATGTGCTTGAAGAGGTGTGAGTCATTCCTGACAGGGTTGTGAAATGATCAATTGATTGATTTAGTTGGTTGTTTAATTGATTCATTTTAAAATAATAGCCTTACTGGTTTTATACACGCATATTATAAAAATTCAAGGAACATGCCAGAAAAACAACGCGTTATTCACATTCCACAACACAACAATAAACCGGTGTTAACACATGTTGATCATCAGTTCACACTTATCTCAACAGAAATGTATGTTTGGTTGGAGGGATGGATAGGTTGTCAAAAATTATTTCATAAGAATAAAATTGTGTGGGACGCCTGGGTGGCTCAATGGGTTAGGCCTCTGCCTTCAGCTCAGGTCTTGATCTCAGGGTCCTGGGATCGAGCCCCACGTCGGGCTCTGCTCAGCGGGGAGCCTGCTTCCCCCTCTCTCTCTGCCTGCCTCTCCGTCTACTTGTGATCTCTTTCTCTGTCGAATAAATAAATAAAATCTTTTTTAAAAAGAATAGAATTGTGTTATATCGCTTTTAAAATAAAAACATTAAGTTTGATTTTATATGAATTTAATAGAAGACAAAAGAAACTGAAGGGAAAATAAGGAAAATGCTGAAATTCATAGAACTTTCCTCATTTCTTAAGAGATGGCTCTAAAGGGTAAGAAAAAAAAGATCATGCGTGTTGTTAAGATGTCTTTTTAATTACTTATTTCAATTTTAGACTGTATGAATTGAAGGATTTTGCTAGGAAAGGTAAGTGGCCGTCATACCCGTACTTCTTCTCCCTGTTGCTCATACCATCTCCCATTTTGGGGGGTTGGGGGGTTGTTTGCTTAGTCAAAATTCATCCATTTACATTCTATTCTGCAGCCGTATTTTCCTCAGTTCTTGCTGTTTTTGTTCAATATTAGCTTTGGGTTCAAACTAATTCAGTACTTTACCATTCTTTGGTTTATCTCTTGGTGAGATGGCTTTCTACATCACAATGATATACAATGTTGATTACAGCAAGCATGAGTCTATATAACATTTACTATGGACCAGGCACTATTCCAAGCAGTGTATATATATTAATTCATTGAATCCATACAAAGAACCCAACTGAAGAGTGACTATTATAATCCCTTTTACAGATGAGGAGACTCAGTACAAAAAAGAACTTGCCTAAATTACACAGCTAGTAAGTGGCAAAGCCAGGATTCAAACCCAGGATTTAAACCCAGACCACCTGGCTTCAGAGTCTGTGTTCTCAAAGGCTTTCTTCCAGAAGGTGTATGTGTGCTTTATTCCCTGAGCTCTGTTATGTTTTAGCATGTTCTCCTTGTTGCCTTTATACATGAATAACAATTTGGCAGGATGAAAATATTCTAGGTCACAGTTTGCTTCCTCTGTAGACATTGCCATACTGTTCCCTAGCATTTGGGAGTTGTTGGGAAGAAGTCTGAAGTCCCTTTGATTTTTTTTTTTTTTTTCCCTTTTAGCTTTTTCTGCAGAATGCCTGAAAATGTTCTTTGGTTTAATAGCCTCATCATTATATAACTAACATTGCTCAGTCTGTATCAGTTTTGCCTAATATCCAGTGTGATTTTTCAAACTGCCAATTCACTTCCTCCATCACCTCTGGAAATTTTTCCTGTGTTATGTTTTTCAAGGTTTTTTGTTTTTCTCTCTTTTTTTAATTTATACTAAAGATTTTACTTATTTATTTGACAGACAGCACAAGCAGGGGGAGTAGCAGGCAGAAGGAGAGGGAGAAGCAGACTCCCCACTGAGTAGGGAGCCCCATGTGAGCTCCATCCCAAGACTCTGGGATCATGACCTGAGCTGAAGGCATGACCTGAGCTTAACGACTGAGCCACTCAGGCGCCCCTATTATTTGTTTTTCTTATTGAATTTTTATCAGAAGTATCATCAGTCTTTATGCTGAAGTGTCTTTGAGCTCCTTAATTATTATCAATTATTGTTTCCTCTGTATTTGCTGCGATTATCTCAAGTCCGCACTAGTCATTAACGTGATTTTTTTTTAAGATTTTATTTATTTATTTGACAGACAGAGATCACAAGTAGGCAGAGAGAGAGGAGGAAGCAAGCTTCCTGCTGAGCAGAGAGCCCGATGTGGGGCTCGATCCCAGGACTCTGAGCCGAAGGCAGAGGCTTTAACCCACTGAGCCATCCAGGCGCCCCATTAACATGATTTTTATCTATGTCTACAATTTCTTTCTAGTTCTAATAGTTACTTGAAAATTTATTTTGCTCCTTCAGCTTTTCAATATCCCATTCCATCTTATTTTGTTGCTTTATCTTCTTATTTTGATCATTTGTGTTTTTTCACAAGATTTATTTATTTTAGAGAGAGAGTACACACATGTAAGAGTGCGAGCAGGCAGAGGGACAGAGGGAGGGACTCTCAAGCAGACTCCCCACTGAGCAGGGAACCCCACGGGGGTTCAATCTCACGACCCTGAGGTCATGGCCTGAGCTGAAGCTAAGAGTTGGCTGCTCAACCACCTGAGCCACCCAACCCAGATGCCCCTGATCTTTTGTTTTATTTCACTGCTTTCTTACTAAGTTCTTACAGAGTGCAATACACTTGCAAAGAACCTACTTGCTATTTTGGTTTTGGTTTCTTCCAGACAGGATTTTTCATCTGTCTTTAACATGCATTTATTTTCCTTACTCTATTTTTACAATGACTATACCATCTCTTTTCATCCTATTTCTGCTTAATGTGGGCAATTCTGACTGTCTATTGCTTCAAAAGAATAACAATATAAGTGAATTTTCCTTGACAACCTCCCTGCCTTTAGAGAATGCTTCTTTCCCCACTCTGGGCTGCAGTTTAAGGACTAGGTGTAATTTTCAAGCCCCGTTTCTATAGCTTGAAGGTTTGGGAATGAGAAACAGGAACATTTCCGTTGGGGCAGAATGGAGTCCTTGCTCGCAGCCCAGTTTCACTCCTTTCTGATATGTAGCTAACTATACTTTCTTTTAACTGGAGCCCAGTCCATTTAACCAAGGGTGTAGTGCACCCCACTGGGTTTTAGCTGGTCTGCAGCGCAACGCAATGACCCAGAAGCCCTTTCTGCCTCAGACAAATCCCCAGGGCCAAGTCCTAAGGCTGCTCTCAAGAATTTTCCTGGAATTTTCCCAGAATTGCTTACTCATCCCCTCAGTCTATTTCTCTTGAAGCTATAACACACTGATGAGAATCCTCAAGATTTCATTAGTTGGCTATCATTCTTCCTCCGCACTCTTTTTTTTTTGGCGGTGGCGGTTAGGGTGCACAGGGCAGGGAGGGTGGTGGCCATGGACAGAGTCAAGGAAAGGGTTGGAAATGCAGGGCTAGGAGACATGCTCAGCTCCAACAGCAACTTCTGTTTCTTTTTGTGGCTGCCATTTCGTGATATTTACGTTATAAAGTTTCTTTGGTGCTAGTCAATCAATCTCTCTCTGTCTCTCAAAAGAGAATACCCCACACCTTTTAGCAGTTACTCCCCAATCTGTCCCTCATGCCAGTCCCTTGGAACCACCAATCTGCCCTCTGTCTCTATGCTCTATCTATTTTAGGCATTTCGTATAAATAGAATCATACAAGCTGTGACCTTTTGTGTTTGGCTTCTTTCACTTAACATAATGTTTTCAAAGTTCATGCATATTGTAGCATGCCTCAATACTTCCTTCCTTTTACAGACCAATAACCCTCAAGTCTACCACATTTTGCTTGTGGCCCATTCCCTCATCGTCAAAGTCAGCAATGCAGCTACTCTCTGACTCTGCTTGTGCTGTCACATCTATTTCTCTAACCACAGCCAGGAATAGTTCACCCCTTGTAAGCATTCATGAGATTAGGTTGGGAACACTTGGATAATCCAGAATAATCTCCTCATCTAAATGTCCCTAACTTAATCATATCCACACTGGTGCTTTCTGGTATATTCTGTAGCAGGTTATGGGGATTAGGGTGCAGACATCTGGGAGAGGTGCATTATTCTGCCTACCATAGACATGTAGACTAATGCTGTAATAGTAATAATAGCAGTCAGCATTTATTGAGAGATTACTATGTGCCTGGTAAGCCTCTAAGAGTTTTACTTAAATTTAGTCCCTACAATATTTTTTTAAAGATTCTATTTCATCTGCCAGAGAGAGAGCACAAGTAGGGGGAGCAGCAAGCAGGGGGAGAAGCAGGATCCCCACTGAGTAGAGAGCCCGATGTGGGGCTGGATCCCAGGACCCTGAGATCATGACCTGAGCCAAAGGCAGATGCCAGCCTAGTGCTCCACTACAAAATTCTTATGAGATAGGAACTATTACTTTCTCCTTTATAACTAAAGAGGATGCTGAAGTACAAAAGGGAAAATGATCTGTCTGATGTCTTACAATAGATAGGTAGCAGAGGGAGAAACTTAACCCAGAAATCTAGTTCAGGAGCCTGTACAGTTAAAAAGGGTCTCTCCTATTTAATAAGATTGGGAATCCCTGTTCTAAAAGATAGAGTGTTTGGGGGCACCTGGGTAGCTCAGTCTGTTAAGCCTCTGACTTCGGCTCAGGTAATGATCCCAGGGTCCTGGGATCGAGCCCCACATAAGGCTCTCTGCTCAGCAGGGAGCCTACCTCCCCCCCACCTCTGTGCCTGCCTCTCTGCCTACTTGTGATTTCTGTCTGTCAAATAAATAAATAAAAATCTTTTTAAATAAATAAATACATAAATAAAAGATAAAGTTTTGATTAAATAAAAGATAAAGTTTTTCCTAATCAAGCTCTAGCCTTAGGTCCTTGCTGGTCCTCCAACCCCTCAGGAATGGCTGTGCACTAGGGAGGAAGGTGGTCCCATGAGGTGGGGGTCTCTGGGATTGGGGTTCCACCAAGGACAGTCAAGAGTCCTTAAAATTTTGTGAATTCTGGCATGATATATGTAACTGTCTTTTTGTATCCAGCCACTGACTGAGAAATATATAGTGACAAAAATTTACGTTCAATATTGAAACTCATTTAATAAACTTACATCCCTTATTGATCGGTATGTTCATATATTGAAATTTAGCGCTACAATCCTTTATTCATAATCCCGAACTTTACCAAGCGCTAAAAATAGGGGTTTATTGACGGGTTCATAACAAACGCATTTTGAGGGCAAAATCTGACCTGAACTAACATAAGGCCATTAATAGTCTTTTTTTTATTCCATTCATAGTGAACATTCCCAGATTTCATTGCAAAATTATTAAGATGTTTGCTTATAGGGTGCTGTCCCAGACTCTACTGGGAATGTTTTTATATATGGTATATACATCCTGTTACCTGATTTCTGAAACCTGACATATGGGACCCCAAAGATTTAAAATACAAACTTGGGGGCCTGTAGGAGATCTGTGAGTAAGAAATAGTATTAGCTTAGTCTATAATCAGTTCTTAATGTACACATGAATCTACTGACACCTCGCAGTAAGTTCCTTTATCTGCCCACCAAGCTTGCGGGCCTATTTCAGAGTTTTACCTAGAGCCTTTTGCTCTAATTTAAAATGTCTGAGCTTCTAATTTAGGAACTACTACATCTCCTAGAGGCTAGTTCCCCTTTGTTTAAAATGAATACTGTATGCCTCTAATATATTTAAAGGAAAATTTCACTATAATAAGAAGCCAGCATGATCCAACTACAAGAGAACATAGGATGGCTTATAATCCCCATGTGGGAATTATAGAGAGAAATAATCACTGCAGACTCTTTATTACAGCAGGCTTTGAAGAGCAACAAAAAAATCACATTCCCCGGCCTGGGAGGCTCTTAGAGACTCTGAGCCTGTGGACCATGGCAGAGAGACAGAATGCTGCCTAGCTGGACATGAGTCTTGCATGCTGGTTCTGCCTCTGCCGTGCATGCTGGCGAGCCAATCCCGGGGTGCTTTACCACACTGAACCTCCATCTCCTCATCTCGGAAAGAGAGGAGCTCTGTGATTCTAGATCTTACGATTCAAAGGATCTGTTCTCCCCCCCCCCTTTTGGGGGTAGATATGAACACAAGTCCTAACAGCATTCCAACCCTCACTTTTAACCCAGTTTAGCTTCCTTTAGAGTAAAACGTAGGTTTTACAAAAATAGAATTTAATATTTATGCCAACTAATAAAACATGTTCATTTATATGCATGTTATAACTCATAAATAACCAAAGAAATCAACATTTTTATCAAATGTTCGTCTGAGGTCAGTGAGTAGACAACTCCTTCCTGCTTTTCCCGAGATTGGTCGTTGAGAATCAGCCCAGTTCAGAGTTGACCCCAATGAGGAACTCATTAATTCAGTACTTAGTATGCATTGGACACTGTGGTGGGGAGAGGAGGAAGAAGTGGATTTTGCATTGATTGGTTTGTAGGACTGTGTAGCTAGCTAGCTGTGACAGCGTAAAAGTATCTCCCCTCAGTCTGATGAAGACAGAAGTTGTTGATTGGCATGTCAGTTGATTCCCATCTCTTGTTTATATATCACAAATCATTAAGGTGTTCTGTTGATGATGGGAAGCAGGAGAATATTCTAGAAACAGGTTTAGTTTGTTTATCGTTTATTTGTCCCCCAGCAAAATACTGACTTTAAACTTATGCAAGTGCAGAAAAACATTGCATTATGATTGCCTCGCCATAAAGGAATGGGCATCTCTCAGGGTTTATTACACTATGCAGAAGACCCAACAGGTCATGTACCTGATAACAAGCTTGGGGTCTCTCAGTAGCAAGGCATGGCAGGGCTCTGGCCCCCTTGACTCCATCCATGCCCTGCCTAGAATGATCAGACTATACCAGTTGCTCTAGAACATGACTCAAGGCCAACACTAGCAGCCTCTGCCTCTACCACACAGGGGCAGAGGGAGAATCAGATGATGGTTTATGGCTGAAGGGCTGCTGTGTGAGGTTTGCCCCTTCCATCGAGCCCCTGGTGGAAGGCAGCCTGAGTTGTAGAGGCATATGGGTCTCTCAGCTCTCTGAACCTTGTGATTGCTGGCAAATAGAGGCCTGGATGTGCATTTGGGATGAGGGCCTGCTGTCCCAGCCGGGGCTAGAAGCTTGGAGCCCTCACTGTAGCAGCTGCACCCTGTGTCTGCCCCTGCTTCCCAGGGAGATGGACAGTCTTACTACCTCCTGGTACCAGCCCTTTCTGCTAAAAATCAGTTCCCAGGACCTATACTAGAGTTACCCATGCAGATGAGGGTCTGAGTGGTTTGAGAAATCTGAAGCTTACTGTTTGTGAAGAAACACTTTCAGTGCTCTCTCCTGGGGCTGATTCCCTGCAGCTCCTCAAGCACCTGGACTGGACAGAGCTCCGGGTCTGCCCCGTCAAAAGATGGACTGGAGGGTCTGAGTAACCCTCCACTGTTACAGGCACCCAAGACTTGCGGCCTCTACCCCCCTTTCTCACCCTCTCTCTTCCTTGTTTCAAGACCCTCCTCCTATCATAGCCAGGATTCTCCTTTTGTTCTCACCAGTTCCTGCCCAGACCCTGAGGCACCTGGGGGAGAACTTCCTCATTTAACTGCAAGGTGTGGATGGCTTGAGGAGTTCTTCCTCTGAGAAGAGTCACGTTTTATGAGACGCAGCAGGGGTGGGGGGCGTGGGGGCAGGCACTGCCAAACTGTGAGGACTAAACCACAAATGGTGGCACTAGAGCCTCCAGAGATGGGAGATTTTTACCTTGGAGCTGCTTTCTCTGCAATCAGACCACAGAGACATCCACCCCAACCCCCCCACCCCAGCCCCCACCTCCCCACCCCCAACCCCACCCCAACCCCACGCTCAACCCCCATCTTCACAGTGTTCTCTTGAGCAGATTGCCACTGGTTCATTTGCAAAGTGAGGATGGAAGCCCAAGGAGTGATGCCTCAGGCTATTCCTGCTCCACAGCTGAGCCCACCATTGTGCCCTGAACACCTGCCTCCACTTTCTTCCCACACAGTCTTCTCCACGGCTGTGCTCCCAGGCAAGGGTCTCAGCCCTTTTCCTTCCTCCCTGACTACCACGAGCCGGGCTTGCCCTCTCCTCCGCACCCAGGGCCAGCAGCAGTTGCTAGGAAGGCTGTGGCGTGGAGAACAGGGCAGGGTCATGAAAGCCGAGAATCTTGGTTACCACCCTTAAGGACCACCCTTCCCGTCGTCCCCTCTTCCACCACCCCCAATGTTGAACCAAATGGACAAGAACATGGCCAAGACCCGAAATAAAGCCCCAGAGGGGTTCTCCTGTGCAGGTTTTAGAGAAGAATCTGGTCCCCCAGGTGTCACATAGACCACATCAAGAAGGGAAAACTGTGCCTGGCTCTGTAACAGGTGCTCCCCTGTTGGGATTGGCTTGGCCTAGAGACAGAAATTTACCCTTGCTGGAGGCTGGGGCGGCCAGGCTGAACCTCAACATGGCAGTCAGCTAACACCTCCCACCACCCACATCAGGCTCGGTGGTGTGGAGAGGACCAGGATGGAATCTGCCTTTTCTAGAGAATACAACTTTCTGTGTCTCTGCACTGGGCCCCCAACTGCCCTGCTTGTTTGAGAAAGAGCTGGTCACTTCCTCACCCAGCATGCCACAGCTGAGGGCCAGGAGCAAGCAGTGCCCTCCTGTGGGCTGTCAGGAGTGTAGAGGGCAGGCATCTTTGTGGCATTTTTTGACAATTTCTTTTCTGTAGGATTTTTTTCCCTTCTACCAGCCATTCTCTTTGTTAAAAGGAGTTATTCACCGAACTGGATTTATTGGCTATTTCTAAAACCTATTTTCTCCAAAGGCATCGGTGCAGATGGCCCCTCTTCATTCTATCCCGGGGTGTGAAGAGATCTGAAACTGACAAGAGATGGAAGAAATGTGCAACCCACAAGGGAACAGAGCAGGACGATGCAGGACATCTCAGGCTCTGTAAGTCAGACCTTTCCCACAGAAGGAGTGGTGCTCTGGCACGGAGGATTTCTTGAATCAATGTCCCTCACAATCGTGCAGGAAATCTAATGAGTGAAGCTTTCTCTTCCATATAAAACATTGTTTGAATCTTCTCCCTCTCTTTACAAAACAAGCCCACCCCCTTTGTGGGAAATTCCAAGCCATAGCAAATCCAGGATGCACATTTTTGGTCTGTGGAATCCCATTCCTTCATTCAGTAAATGTTTCCATGTTTGGCCGTAGATGTATGGAGAAGAATGTCATGGCCTGGCTCCTGAGGTTTACAGTCTAATGAGGTGACCCAACAAAAACCCATCAGGTTCAAGCCATCACCACATCCAAAAAGGAACTCCAAAAATAACCCCACATCTGTCCATTTGTCTCTCTCTCTCTACTGGCATCGCCTCAGTCAAGGTCACCATCGTGTCTCGTTTGGACAATAACAGCGGCCTCCGGCAGTATGTCATGTTACTATCCATCAGATATTTCATTTTCCTTTCCTCCCATGCCCCTCCCTGCAGGGGGTGCATTCAGTCTGCACTGAAATCAGGAATGACCATATCACTTGACATGGACAATAAAATACAGGTAGAAGGGGCAGGTGACTTGTCTAAGCAGATGTTTTAAAAGAACCAGTACCTGGTTTTCAGTGTTCCTTTTCCAGCTGTGTGACCCGCAATTTTCAAGATGGTGGCTGCTTCATCTGCCCAGATCCCGGAATGAGTAGACAGGGAGGAGGGCTGCCAGCGGACCTGTCGTGAAAGTTCAGCACGAGTGAGATATACAATTGTGTTCATAGAAGCCACAAAGCTTCTGGGGTTGTTTATTACTGCACAGCTTTGCCTAATCTGGCTGAGACACCTCTTAAATGATTTCCCTGTTTCTATCATGCCTAGTCCAGTTCAGTCTTCAGACATGAGCCAAAATTATCTTAAAAACAAATAAGGGTTTCCACAGTCCTGAGAACAAAATCGGAGCTTCTACCCACCACACCTGCGCTCCAGCTACACTGACCTCCTTTCAGTGTTTCTAATGAGCCAAACTCCTGATCACTGGGCTTTCCCACGTGTTAATTTCCGCTAACTGGCACATCATTTCACCATTTTTATCATGGCAGGTCGCTCTCATACTTCAGATTTCGGCATGACTCTTACCTCCTCAAAGAGATTGGCCCTGTTTATTCAATTAGAGCCAAGCACTCCCTGTACTTCCTGTCCTAATCACCATGTTCTTTTCATTCATAGTACTTGCTATGATCTTTAATCATCTATTTGCATAATTATTTATTTTTGTTGTTCATCTGTCTCCTTTAAGATATCAGCTCCATGAGGTTAGGGCCCTTGCTTGTCCTGTTCACAATGGCATATCCGACTCCTTACACAGTGCCTGGTACACAGATGGTTCTGGAATGAATGAATGAACAAAATAAATGCTTTCACAGACTTTTGATTAAAGTGGTAGCTATGGGAACCCACACAACAGAAGTGTATGCCAGAGATAACTTCACAGAGGGAGATATCTTTAAGAAGGTACAGATCTAAACCAGGGAGGACCTAAAATGGCAGAGAATGGTCTATTTCAGGTTAAGGCATAAGGCTGGTTCCAATATTAACCAGCATTTCAAGTCACATTCAAAGGGAGCCACACTGCAAATCAAAATCTCATTAAACCAGTCACCAAGCAGAGGCTCCGATTAGCGCTCTGCACCTCTCACTTCTCTCCCTCATCCCCACACCAGCAAGGAACATATTATTAGGACTACAGGCTTCTCCCCTATTGCAATGGTGTGTTTTTTTCACTTGAATATCCTTTAATAAAAATTTGAAAATGAATGCATCCCCTCAACACATTTTTAAATTTTTTTTTTTTTTTTTTTTTAGATTTTATTTGTTTGTTTGACAGAGATCACAAGCAGGCAGAGGCAGGTAGAGAGAGAGGAAGGGAAGCAGGCTCCCTGCTGAGCAGAGAGCCCGATGTAGGGCTCAATCTCAGAACTCTGAGATCATGACCTGAGCTGAAGGCAGAGGCTTTAACCCACTGAGCCACCCAGATGCCCCCCCCAACACATTTTTAAGTTAACATTTAAATTACTCATCATACTGACAGATGCAAATTTTACGTGATTCCTTGTTCTTCCTTGAACCCATATTTTCATTCTATTTTGCCCACAGAATTTTATACTAATACAAACTTCTGTAGTGACAAAATATCAACATATTAGAAATCTTGACAAATAATCATTAAACAGAAAATTCAAATTTTATTAAAAATGTACTTTTTGCTGGGATATATGAAGCTTCTTTTCTCAGTCAGCTGGTGCTCCGTGAATGAACATTACTTTTTGCTAGAATAAGACAGCTTCAGTAGCAACTGTATCTTTACTTACTCTTGTTTTCAGAATAACTGTTGAGATACCTTGCTCACATAAATACATAGGCATACAGGAAGGCAAATATATATGTTTTAAAAGTCCTGCTCATTTCTTCGAAATCTTTCTGATTCTTATATCAAAAATAATGAAATCTACTATCACCACAAATTATTTTTATTGTCGGAGAGCTGACAGCTCCGTTAGAAGCTCCTTTGATTTCACTGAAAGCAAATAGTTGAACCCCCCCAACTTACAAAAGACTGTGTTCCCCAGTCAGCCATCCATTTCCTGAAATACCAAGAAGTATATCAAAAAGGCTCTCCCAAGGTTAAGCAGATGGCCATCATTTGTACATTTTACTCTTTCACTTCAGGGCACCTTGTTTAACCTGAGACATACACAAAAGGTTGGGAATTACTGCTTCTTCCACTAGATCATTTTCAGTATTTTTTTATTAAATGTTTTAGTACTATCAAACATCTTAAATATATTTTAAAACAACTTTGGAGAGAAACATTTAACTCATTTTTTAATGGGAAGTGTCTGCCATATAAATGTCCTTGGTGTCCAACTAGTCAGCCAAAGCAGGTTTGCTTTCTGCCAGAACATATCTGACTTCATTTATTAATTCAAATAAATATGTTGAGACATGTCTCTATGACAGCTGTCCACTACAGATAGATAATACTCCCTGCCTTGCCATGAAATAAGACTCTGCCTTCATTATGCCTTATCAAAAGTCACCGGGATGTCCCTCAACAGAGAATATTTCTTTGGCAGTACCTGGAGTATGGAAAAGACAAGGTCCTTTAGAAAGGGACTGTATTTCTGTGTCCCTTTGCTTGGGACCATGGTGGTTTTTACATTCACGGCAATGCACCATAGTATGATTTGGGACAGATAGGAAATAAATGCTTCTCCAAAGTAGGAGAAGGAAGGCGATGAAAGGGAATGTGGAAGAGAGAAACAGTCTTATTTTCAGACCATCTCTACTCCATTTTAGAAAGGGTACATGGGAACTCTGAGGACTAGAAACGAGTTCCCTTAAATCTAGGTAGGCATGTCTGCGTACCTCTTGGAAAGTCTTCATGTACCCCAGATTTGAAAACCATTTACTCTTGGGACAAGTCCACCGTGGGCCACAGACTGAATCAAAATCCTTCACCCCCATGACAATGAGAGACCACCTAGGGTTGCCTTGTCCATGCCACTTGGGACCTGCCTTGCAATTTCCCTCCAGAATGAGAGCCGCAGCCACAGAAGTGGGGAGTGCTCTGGGACCACTTATCGAAGTTTGGGAGCAGTTATTAGGCTCACTGGGAGCCTACTCCTTTTTCTTGGGGCAGATAAAATGGGAAATATGTTTGCCTCTTGGCACCTTATCTTTAGCTTAGTATCAACCCAAAGGATTGTCTGATTTTATCTTCAAAGACTTAGTCTAAATGAGTCAAAGCAGTTTGTTTCAATAAAGGTAAGCCTTACTCCCAAATGAAGTCCAAGTGGGATACAAAATGGAACCAAGATTTTTCAATTGTTAATTAAGTGACTTGTAACAATGCAGTTTTGATATGCCAAATAGATTATATAATAACGCTTAATCCTTACAATAGCCCAACAAGGAAGCTTATTGTCCTCATCTTAGACTTGTGGAAACCAAGGCTCAGCGTGGTCCCATGGCTGCCAGGGCTAGACTCACTCACAAATGCTCTGTGGTTTTTACCATGCCACACCCACCATGCCATTGCACCCAGGAAATGCAACCCCAACAGTAAGAAGCTGCTGATACACCTTTCTTTTCTGTGTCCTGGGCCCGCTACTCAGGATTATGAGTCGTGTCCCAATTAATGATAGAAACTGGATCGTGTAAAGAAATTAAAATCACATGTAATCCCCAATTCTCATTTTAGCCAATAATCTCAGCCTCTTATTCCATAAGGACTTTTTGAAGAGTTCCTAACGAGTGCCAATATTTGACAGGTTCTATTTCCACCACCTTGCTTTCTCAACCCTACCCTTCTGTAAAGAGCAGAGCATACAGAAGAGAAATTTGGAAGTTGAACAGCAAGAAGAAAGAGAAAAAAATCCAAGGGCTTCAATTATACCTTATATCGGTAATCTGGCTACTGTGACTTTACTCTTCACTTTATAACTTTGGGTTATTGCTGATTTTAAGTTGCTTCTTCAGTTCAAATCTACAACCAGGGATGCCTGGGAGGCTCAGTCATTAAGCATCCAACTCTTGATTTCTGCTTAGGTCACAATCTCAGGGTCTTGGGGTTGAGCCCCACTTTAGGCTCCACACTCAGTGATGAGTCTGCTTGAGATCCTCTCTCTCCCTCTCCCTCTGCCCCGCCCCAGACCCTCCCTTCTGCATGCACTCTGTCTCTAAAATAGATAAAGAAGTCCTTCAAAAAAAAAAAAACAACAACAACAACCACAACCAAATGCCTTGATTACAATCATGGAGTCTAAATATCAAACTGCTAAGCATTAACTCAGTTCAGGTCACAGTCAGAGACTCTAGCAGGTATCTCTGGCACACGCACCCCTCCCCCTCACTCTACCTCTGCCTTTAGCTGCAGCCACAGGGAGAGACCAAGTAATCTCAGGCTCACCTTGCTCTGCCAGTATCCCTCCCATAGACCTTTCTGCTGGGCAACATGGATAGGATTTTTTGATGTCCAGCCCACACTAGTGCATGCTGGGAGTGGCAGGAGGCTCAAGTGTGTTAATGCCCCTAGTGCAAGTCGAGACCTGTAGGAATCGAAGCCAGTGGGTAAGTGCTAACTCAGCCATCCTGCAGGGAGCCAATTCTGACATAACGTTCTCGCTGTTCTGGAGGTTCTGATAAAACCAAGGCTTTATCGACCCTCGTACTGTAAACTCAGTAACAAACTCATCTTTTGGCTTTTCTTCCTCCCTGTCTCCGTCTCCATGCTCCCCGGGACCATCTTTCTCATAAAATATGTGCTCCCAAGATTCTTAGACTCTGCTTTTGGGAGAATCCAAATTAAGATGTAGAATTTCCAGACGTTATTGACAAATGGCCATTCTCGTGGAAATAGCTAAAGAAAGTGAAACTTAAATAGCAAGCGGGTCATTCCAATAAGGCAGTAATTTTTAGGGCGCCTGGGCAGCTCAGTCAGTTAAAGTGTTGCCTTCTGCTCAGGTCATGGTGCCAGAGTCCTGGGTTGGAGCCAGGTGTCTGGCTCCAGGCTCAGATCGCCCTCTGCCCCTCCCCCGGCCCGCTCTCTTCCGCGCTCTCTCTCGCACTCTCTCTCTCCCCCCTTCTCAAATAAATAAATAATATCTTTAAAAAAAAATAATTAGGCAGTAATTCTTGACTTGCAGGTGGGAAGGTAGGGGGAGAGAGGGATGCACACCCCAGGAGAAGTATATAAGAGTAATCAAGGGGACGTTTTAAACCACATCCTTGAAATCCTGATTTCTGTTCATGGAGCATTGCGTAATTCCCTCCTTCTGAAAGAATCACAGCCTCATCAAGTCACTGTCTTGTCACCATTACTGATGAGGAAACATGTTGTGTGGGGCAGAAAAAGAAGGTTGCAGCGGTGACAGCTTTTTAAAGACAAACTTTTTTAGATGCAATTTGGTACATTACTCAATAGTCTTAGCTATTTTTAATTGTAGCTTAATTTAACTCTAGTCCTCTTGTCCCCGTGCTTAGATAGTTGGCGCTAAATAAAGAAGAGGCCTAAGCTTCTCTTTCTAGCATTTGTGTAGAACTTGGAAAGTCCTTATCACCTGTCCAGGCCCCTCTGCCTTCTCAAGGAATCAGAAGATGATTCCTCTGCACTATACCTCCACTCTGACAGCAAAAAATTCATGACCCATTTTTTTTTTATTTTATTCTTTAAAGAACAGCAAAAATCCCTTTCCCAGCAGCTTTCTAGTTAGAATTTGCCAACTAAGTGTAACCTGGAATTTGCATATAATTCCTTTAGCAACTCTCTAGAAACCTGCAAAATTTACAACTGTGCAAGAGAACACCACATAAGGGAAAGGGAAAAAAAAAGTTACAGAGAATACTCAAGTCTCTACTCCGAATAAAACATTTTAAACAACCAATTTAAATAAGGCTCTTTGGCATATAGATTTAAGCTGGCTTCACAGCAGCCACATGTTGCACAACATTTGGGTTGAAAGTTAGTGGTTGGAGGGAATGCCTTGAGCCTGGGCCACGCGGACCGACCACTGCAGACGTTCATGGTCGACCACAGCACTCTTTCTCACCGAATCTGGACAGACTTGCTGCATTTTTCTGAACACAGCACTCTCATCGGCCAAGGTTCTTAAACTCATGAAAGCAAATCAGAAAAGACAAATACAGAATACCATTAAGGATACAATCGTGAACAAAATAAAGCCCTTCCCTCCCAGAGCTAGCTTCTCGTGGGAGAAGCACAAGAAAAATCAATAAACAAATATGTGTTTAATATCTGGAGCAGACTTTGACAGTTGCCTTCTAGGGTATTTTTTGCTTCTCTCTCAAATTAGCTGAGTAATGATTCTTGCCTGAACACATAGCCTCCCAACTAAAAGATGATATTTCTCAGCCTCCCTCATACTGAGGTGTGGGGTAAGACTAAGTTCTGACCAATGACATATGAGTAGATGTACTTTGCGGGACTTCTGGGAAGTTTCCTTAAAAGAGAGAGGACCCATCCTTCCTCTTTTCCTTCATCCTGCTGCATGGAAACCGGATATGACGGCTAGAGACCCAGTAACCTATGGAACCAGAGGATTAGGGTTACAACCTAGGTACTAGGTTTTGAAATGTGGGGGGGAGGGGAGGGCGGGGGGGAATCTTTAGTCCTCAACAACCATGGAGACCCTACTCCGGCTCTGGGCTATCCACCTCCAGACTTAAGAAAGAAAGAAATTTCCACTTCTTCCCAGGTTTCTGTTATTCAAAACTGAACCTAATCCTAACGGATAATTTCGAAATCCATAGGCAAACACCCTAAGTAATGTTGCGCTAGATACACAAGTGAAATACATGTCCAAGAAGAGAGGCGTAGAAGAGGCTATGGAAAAAGAGGCAGACCTCAGCATTTCAACTGGAATGAATTAGAGATTTAAAATGTTGACATTTGGCAGGAGTAAAAGTACGCAGTTCCTTTCATGGTCATAGATTACATTGATGGAGGTGGGCATCATGTCTGAAAATTTATTTGTACCAAGTAAATTAAGGAGTGGTTAAACTGCTATACAAAATTGAGGGATTGTCTTCTGTTTTAAAACAGTTTACAGAGCTGTGAATTTCCCCTTTGCATCAGGTATTCCACGGGAACATGTCTCATCTGCATTCTGGCCCTCTGTCTTCTCTCCTCAAAGCATCAGCACCATTGAAACACCAGGGCTGCAATCCTATCCTCTTGTTTTTTTAAAGCACCAAAGCTATGCTTATTTGCATATTTGTTGGCATAAATTTGAATATTAATTTCAATAGGCATTGCCTCTAAATCTAGAAAATAAATACAGCCTGCTGCAATTATACAGATAACCAGTATTTAGGACACATGAGTGCCTAAAAGTTTTAAACCTTCTACATTTAATTATGCTCAGATTATACTTAAACACACCAACTCACACAAACTCACAAAGTTGTCGGCTTATCGGTCGTGAATTTTTCAATGAATTTATGCCCTCAGCCAGGTGTAAAATTTTCCATGTTGGAAAAACTGGTAATCCAGTTTCAGAAATATATTGGTATATTGGTCAGGAGCCCTTTTTTAGCTACAAATGACTGAACACGAACCTACAACTGCTGTAACCTGTAACATATTGGCTCACACAACTCAGAACTCCAAGGGGTTGAGCAGCTTTGGGTACAACTGGACTGAGTGTTCAGATGATTCTCCCCTCAGTCTTTCTGCTCTGCCTGACTCCCCTGGCTTCATTCTCAAGCTAATTCCCTCTGCAGCAGGTAGCAAGATACCCCTGCAGGTCCGAAGCCAATGTTGTCCTTGCATCTACCTTATGATCTCAGAGGAACAAAGACCCTTCGTCTATATAGCAGTCCCCAAAAGAAATTGTTCCTGGCCAGCCTCAGCCAGGTGCCTAGGCTCCCTGGTTCAGCCTTCACTGAATAACAGGCAGTTAGGAAAAAATGCTTCCCCAAAGAAAATAATGGGAGCTGGCAAAAAGAAGGAGGAGGAGGAAGGAGAGGGGGAGGGGAAGGAGAAGAAAATGAGAAAGAAGGAGAAGGGGGGAGGAGGAAACGGGGTGAGGTAAAGGGGAGGGAGAGGAGGAAGAAGAAAGATGTATTCATGAAGGGTCCATAATCATTCATTGGCTTTCGCTCAAACGAACACGAGATGAACGAGATCAACTTCTCACTGGGCTGGAAAAGCTGCGTGCCTTCTCAGCTAGTGTGGGCTCTGACTGTAGAAACCCACTGTGAAGATGGGGGCATGTGCCAGCGCTTTTCAAACTTGGACGTGCTTGCAAATCCCTTGGCATTTTGTTAAAATACAGATTCTGATTCAGTTGGTCTGGGGTGGGGCCCAGGCCTCTGTAGGTAGAATAAGTTCCCAAGTCCTCTGACTCAGCCAGTCCCCCACCACACTGAGCAGCAAGGCTAGGTCCTCATCGCGACAGCAAGGCTGTTTGACCCCAACAGCATGGGTCCCTGTCTCTCTCTCTCTGTTCAGAGCTGCGTCATCCTCTTATGCTTTGGTGTGGCCACGAGTTCCATGGACAAAGCTGTTTCTACGGCTGCCATCCAGGGGTTAACGTGGTGAAGGCCCTTGCCTTTTTGAATCCCCTGGAACAGGTTACCATCTTCTGCTGGGGCTGTAAAAGTGCCCCCAGCAGGTAAGCAGCCTTCTTTGTGACTGGTATCTGTCGAAGCAGATACACTGTGCCGAGCAATTAGGCTTTGTCATTGTTTGACTGCTGTTCTGTTTGGGTTCTTCTAAATTACGGAGAGTTTCAGAAAACTGTACTACCGATAGCACTACTTTCTGGACGTGCAAAATTACTTGTTTGCATAATTTACCGCACATGCATACGTCCTACTCGGCACCTGGGTGTTCTTGTTCATTTAGCATGCAGGTGTATAAAAGATGTATAAGACCTTCTCTGGGATGCTCTCCAGACATAATACTAATCAGCCCAGAATTTCATCTGGGCTTTTGAACAGGACTCGAGAGCGGGAACAACAAGTGGAACTAGCCATTATTTAGCTGAATGCTACATTTCGGTGCCTTCCTCTCTACTCTTCTCCACATGCAGCCTGTTTCCCCTTCTCCCCAATTTAGCCCACCTCCAACACTCCACTTGCTATCTCCGTGAAGGAGCTAGGAGTGAAGGAAAAACCTAGCAGGACTGAAAAAAAAATCGCAACATGGATTTTCCCCACCTTTAATAAATGCATTCAGGTGAAAATGAACTTCAAGGTTGGTCTTAAAGGGGAAGAGAACCCCTGAAGGGTACCCATTGAAGCAGAGACAAGACATCCCATCCTTTTGACCCAGTCGACCCCAGGAGTTTATAAGCTGATCATATTACATGTAAACTTTGCCTGGTGACGCCATCTTCTTCTCTTTTTTTTCCCTCTCTTTGAGTCCCTGCGAGGAAGAATCCATGGAGCTTGTAGAATACCAGCTCACGCCCTTGCTACACCCCAGCACGGGCCCTTCAGCACAGTTCCATCTGCTATTCTCTTGCAAGTGTCTCTCCAAGAGTACAGCTCACATTGCCCACAAAGAAGAAAATGTCAGCCTAGCCAGGTGTTTGATTGCAAGCACTTGCTTGAGGTACAGTGCTTAATTTCCTGTATGGAAAATAAGCCATTCTTGGGAATCAAAAATTCATACCCCATTTTGTAGAAATCTGATGGGAAACTATGTCTGGGGAAATTTCTGTGACTTAAGATATGCAAATTCACTATTTGATTGTAATGCCAACCCATGATCCTGTGCTATTAGCCTGCCTCTTATAAGATGAGAGGCTATAAAAACTAGTATATTAAAAATGTATCCACCAAAGTAAAATTAGTACTCAGCAAATGCTTATTTTTCTAGACTTTCATTTCTCAGATGGATCAGTATAATTTTTAGTGGTACATATTGCCAGTCTATAATAAATACGTAAACCTATCAAAGCCTGATAGAAAAATGTATCAGATAATACCTTGTGAACTAGGGATCAATTCTATACTAGTCCAGCGGGATGTATCTAGTGACCTAATAGAATATTTCCAATCCTAATTTCTCTGATTCTGTGAAATCAATTTTTCTAGAAACTATAACCAGTACATGAGTGTTTTACAAAAACTAATCATATTGGCATAATAGGCATGTCAAGTTACGGTGTAATGGACATTCTGTTGTCCTTTTATTGAAACTAATAGACTAGCGTTAAAAGGAATAAAATACTGAAAATGATAACAGTTTATGACTTTGATTTTTTTTTTCTAGCCTTTTAAATTTGATGATAGAGCATATTGGCTCTCAATCTCCTTTTGTGGGTATTTGAGCTTGACCCTGTTAAAAATGATAAAGAAATGGACAAGAAGAAGCATTTTTGCACTATCTGACCCTCAGCAGTGTAGTAGAGATATAGCCAGGCTCTGGCATCTTCATCTGCGAGGCTCATATGTCAGCTGCTGCTGCTGGGAAGGCTCAGTGAGAGAGAAGAGTTACGACGATAGGCTCCTGCTTTGTAATGTTGACAAATTAGCCGATCTCAGCTCTTCGTTTCCAAAACACTTCTACCCAAGGAGAATGGAATGAAATTGAAGTTGGTCATGCCAACCCAGGATGACCTTGGATGAAATAGATCTCTCTGTTTACCAGGCATACAGATTACAGTGGGCTCATCAATCAGGAGGCCAACAGTATCATAGATTTATCTCACTAATTTTGAACTTTACAGCCTTTGGAAACTAAAGCTTTTTGCTAATTATTATTGTGTTTTTTTTTTAAATGGGATTTGGAAGCCTTTGATACTTATCACAAGTGTGGCTGATAATCAGTTCCGTGATTATGCACTTAGTGCTAAACTCCCCCCTAGGCCATACATGCTATGAAGTCAGGAACTGTATTACTGTATTCTTCCATCTAATCTTAGGGCCCCAGTTGTGAGCACAGGTTCTTAGCAGAGGGACCAATTTGCTTAGTATCAGTTTTTACCTGTTGTCCTGTAATAATTACTTAAATATGCAGTAATTCTCTCTTTAAGCACACGTTAGGTGGATGAATGGACGAACAAACACTTGGCCATATATTGGAGATAACCACTCACTGGGCTTGGAGTCAGGAGAAATCGGTTGGAGTCCTAGCTCTGCTCTGTGTGTTTTGTGACTTGGGCATAATCTGTGGCTTAAGCTCTCAGAGGTTAAGCTTCTTCACTGTGAAAGGCGAAAAATTACAGATCACATATAAGGCCTATCACATTGTAACTTTTCAGTAAGTGTTTCTTTTCTCCTTTATTTAAAGCCTCATTCTCTGATACAATTTTCTACAATGGTGAAAATGTTCTCAATCGGAGATTCCAATATGGTGGCTGCCACCCCCACATAGAATTTGAGCATGTGAAATGGAACTAGTGCCGGCGCGCCTGGGTGCCTTAGTTGGTTAAGTGGCTGGCTGTCTTTGGCTCAGGTCTTGATCTCAAGGTCCTAGGATAAAGCCCCTGCTCAGCGGGGAGCCTGTTTCTCCCTCTCCGTCTGCCCCTCCCCCTGCTGCTTGTGAGAATACGCTCTCTCGCTCTCTCTCTCTCTCTCCCTCTAATAAATAAATAAAATCGTTAAAATAGTGAAAACTTAGGAACTGAATTTTTAATTTTGTATGATTAAATTTAAACAGCCAAATGTTGCTAGTGGCTACTATATTTGTTATACAACATAGATTTAAGGGTGCTATAGGTTTCAGAAGCCTCAAATGGGAGAATTAAATAAAGAGTAGTTTTTAATACAGTTGTCAATAACTGTTCTGGGGCCTTCAGCACCTAGGATTAGGGAGTGTATTCCATTTCCTTTTATGAATCGCATATTTTGAGGCTGGCCAGTCTGCACTGTTTTAATAAACTGTCCACATTTCGATGTAAATTAACTTTTTTAGGACCCAGAAGAGTTTTCATAATTATAACACACATTTGATATGAAACGACTTTACCTTCTTTTCACCCATGAGAGACAGCCCCCAAGAGAACCATCATTTTATAACAATATTTGGCTCCTATGAAAATTGTGAAAACACCAAATGTGTTTTATTTACAGAATAAATAATTTGGAGTTACTTGGACTTCTTTCTAACTTTGGTGAGTAATATTTTAAGCAATTCTGATTGTCAATATTTTTTTAAATTGGGGGTTTAAATTTAAATGTGGGGGGAGGGAAATAGATTTTATTCAATTAAATTTTCAGGCTGCTGCATTAGTTCTTGAGTGGTGGCTGATTGTTCACTTGAGAATGGAGGAAAATGAGGCAATAAATTTTCATTGGATTCCAGAAAAATTAAATGGAAGAATGATTCTGACACTTTACCTGGAAAAGGGACATCGTTAAAAAACTCAGATGACTTTTCTCTGTAGCTACCATTTAAACTAGTAGTCATGAGGCATTCACTCGAAACACAATAGCACATTGTACTGTGAGCTGATTTTTAAGGAACTGTATATACATATTAATACCAGAGCTTATGATCACCGGAGGAATCAAATGTGTACTGGTTACAAAATAGTATACTTCAAAAAGCTGAAAGGAGCTGAAATACCCATTTTTTAAAATTTGTTCGAATTAATAGTAAAACCAAGATTCTCGGAAGCTAAAACAAGTTCTCTTTTCACCGCAGTAGTGTGAGAAAGGACCATTACCATACCTAATTGTGCAGGCTTACACGCTGCTGCTCAGGGACTGTAGTATTATAGTAACTATCATTTTTTCCCCTTTTTGTTAACTTGTGAGCTTTTTTTTTTTTTTTTTGCAGATGCCCAGAACTGACCTTTTGGAATATGCTTAGATGAAAAATTCTCTTTGATTCATTGTCACCACAACTTTAGCTAGAAAAACAGCTCTGTTCCCAAATCAGGACAAACAAAAGGTGTTGTTGGCTTTTTACAAGCAAATCCAACTTCTCAAATGGTTCTCCTCAGAAGCCATTGGTGCCTGTTTGCCAAGGTCTTGCTGATGGAAAGGCAAAGCAGAAAACATTACCGGGTAGCCCCGTGTACACCCACAGTTAATTATTGCTCCAGTGGACAGTGGTTCAGGAGATTATATACATTTACAACACGATTAACTCTGTGCTCATCAATTCCATTTTTTTTTAATCAGAAATGTTGCTGCAAATGTGCCATAAATTTCCTGGGGACAGTGTTCAGTTCCGCCTTATTACGCAGCATAGCTTTCAGAGAGAGGAGGGACTACAGCTAATCCTAATTTAATTTCAGGAGAAGGGAGCTCGCTGGCTTGCTACCAGCCCAATTTCATTTATGATCTTATCCACCATTCTGACTGAGGCAGGCTAGAAATACCTGATGAATGGTGGTACCGAAGAATAAGCCTGAAATTGGGGTAAAAGGGAAGAGTCTCTGAAATTTCCTGACACTGTCAAGTCTTTACCTGCAACAAAGGGTCCCGTAGCATGGTATACACATAGGTCTCAGCACTCGTACAACCTCAGAATCTTCCAGGAAGAGCATCAGTCCTATCTTTGAGAGCTCGCAATTCCCAGAACCAAGCCACTGGCCTTTTAGGACAGAACTCGGTGTTCAGTGAAGTCCCTCTCTATTAGAGGAAATAAATAAATTGATGCCTTTTTAATCTGAGCAGATGCATGGAGTTTCCTATGGGGGATTCTCACAGGGTTGTTTTTACTTGAATGTTTTTCCGCAAGAGAAAAGGAAGAGCCTGGTGCCCTCCTGGATCGAAAGCACAGGCGTTTCATTAACTTGTGATGAATATATATGTATCAAATCCGCAGTCACTTAAAGAGGTGAAAATTACCCTCTTGGTTCATTGGACCAAGCAGGAATTCTTAGGATCATAGGTTCTTAACAGAGCCTCAACAACTCCATAACTGAAGAAATTCTCCAGGACCAGGCACATTATTTAGCCTTCCTCTTATCTAGGATCCACACTCGGAACATTGTGTGCAAACACAAATCAGATATTCTTCTGGGATTTGTTTGCTGGATGTCACTTGGCAAGAATTCCCATAGCATCAAAATTATGCTTGGAGAAAAAAAAAAAAAAAATGAAAGATTCAGAATGAACCATGCTGCTTTTTGCAGGAACCAAGCAATACAAAAAATAAAGCCTGTGACAAACTATTCTCCTCCGCACTGATGCTTATCACCGGCATCTTCTCTCAGCTTGGTGGCCAGACTTCATGCGAAACTTCCTAGACGGACACTGCTATAGTTTCTGCTGCTGGAAAATGTGTAAAGATGCTGAAGCCCACAAACAAAAAAATCCTGGGTGCCTGGGTGGCTCAGCTGGTTGAGTGTCTGCCTGCAGCTCAGGTCATGATCCTGAAGTCCCAGGATCGAGTCCCGCATCAGGCTCCCTGCTCAGCAGGGGGTCTGCTTCTCCCTCTTACCTTCCCCCTCTCATGCTCACTCCCTCTCATTCTCTCTCTCTTTCTCAAATAAATAAAACCTTTTTTAAAAAGCTTCATATAGGTATGTATTTGTGAGTGTGGGCGCACACGTGGAAGCTGTGAGTACCTCACACAACCTTGTTAAGTGAAAATAACATTAAGATCGAAGCGTCTGAAATTAAAGCCGCTAGTGTGTCCCTCTGTGACTTGGGAAACCTTTACAAAATTGTCCAATCTCTCACTGAGAAAGATAAACATTCCAGAAGGGGTTTAAAAGAAAGATATAAGAGAATAAAGCAGACTTTTCTATGCACTAGATTTTTATTTTTTTTTTAAAGATTGTATTTATTTGACACAGAGAGAAAGCTCACAAGGAGGCAGAGAGGCAGGCAGAGAGAGAGGGGGAAGCAGGCTCCCTGCTGAGCAGAGAGCCGGATGTGGGGCTCAATCCCAGGACCCTGAGACCAGGACCTGAACCAAAGGCAGAGGCTTAACCCACTGAGCCACCCAGGCGCCCCATGCACTAGATTTTTAAATGTAATATAAAACTGCAGTCAAAAAGTGTGGTGCCAAACCCAAGAATAAAGGACAAGAGCAATGGACCAAAATCACGGACTGAAAACCTGCTCACCTATGGGCTAGAGTGTAACGTATTTCCTGATAGTGTTGGCACTGAGCGATAGACGGGAGAGTGTCATGAACTTTAGAATCAGACACAGGCAAGCGTGGATCTGAATTCCAGTTCTACCATGGTTTTGCTGTGTGGTGCTGAACCAGTTTATACTCTTACTAAATATGAATCATCTAAATCTAATGGAGGTGATGATGTATCTCTTGAGAGAGCTGAGGATTTGAGAAGCAAATGATCCATTGTATATATCTATCTAGGCTTTTAGTTACAGAGACCTACTCTGGCTAATTTGGGCCAAGTAGGAATTACTCAAGGCTACTGTATTGCTTATAAAATTCATGAGAAGGTTGGAGAACCAGGCTTGGGAAAAGGAGGGACCAAAGAAGGCAGGGCTGCAGGCAGAAGAGCAGAAATCCATGCAGCAGAGAACACGTGAAGACTCCAAGCCCCATGACTGATCACGTGGCTGCTTACAGCGAGCGCTGCCCCATTTACTCCTGGGCAGGAGGAGCTGTAGGCATCACACATCAGCAGCCTTTGCTTGTTTCACCTCCTGTGAATCAGCCGATCCAGTTGTGAAACGTGAGTGGATTCATTGATTGGTGGAGCCTCAATCACGTGCTCCTAACCAAAGTGCAGAGGAAGCCGGGAAAATAAGGCCTTGGCCTTGTCAAGTCTTGTAGTCAAGGCAAGCTCCTTGCCTTGGTCAAGGTTCCTAAGATGGAGAATTTACAGAGGAACTTCAGGCCCTGAGTACAAAATATGTCAAAGCTCCTGACACACAACAGATATCCAACAAATGGGGACTCCGAATATTTTCACATATTGGTGCAAGAAATTATTCAACAAATGGTGCTGAGATCATTAGTTATTTAGAAGAAAAAAACCTAAAATTCACCAAAATAAATTCCAATTGGATTAAAGATTTTTTAGAGAAATCAACCTGTAAAAAACAAAAAAATTACATGTTACACTGTATCCATCAATACAGCCTCTTGAACCACCTAGAAAGGAGGCTCATTTGAGCACTGTGGGTTTTCATTCTTTTTTTTTTAATATTTTATTCATCTATTTAACAGAGAGAGAGAGATCACAAGTAGTCAGAGAGGCAGGTAGAGAGAGAGAGAGAGGGAAGCAGGCTCTCAGCTGAGCAGAAAGCCCGATGCGGGACTCTATCCCAGGACCCTGAAATCATGACCTGAGCCAAAGGCAGCGGCTTAACCCACTAAGCCACCCAGGCGCCCTGTCATGGGTTTTCTAATGGTGTTTCCACAATTTCTGGAAACCCAGGAGAGGCTTACCTCCTTAACCACTTAAAACCAGACCCATATGCCCTGCTCCTAATTCTGCATTTGACCCCCAATTAGAAACACTTCTCTTTCATTTGCTGGAAACAAAATGTTAAAATAAATTCTCATGTTTTAATTTCCACAAGACTTTCTTAGGATCATTCAGCCAGCATTGTAGATGACATTACGGAGAGTGTTCTAATGGCTTGGAGTCTATGTTTCCACAGAATTGTAGGTTCCAGGTAGGCGAGGACCTTGTTTTATGAATCTTTGTGTCCTCCTCTGCCTGCCTCAATGCTTTGAACAGAACAGCCTATCAATTCATCATTGAAGAAGAAAACTGAGTTGCCGGTTATCTGTTTTAAAATGTCTGCTAATGGTTTTAGTTTTGAGCCCTAACTCAGATAAAGTAATCTCTTTGTTCCTTTCCTTTAGAAGAGCAAGTACACTTAACATTGTTTACTCCTCCATAACCTTACATAACATCAAGTATTGATCGTTCTAAGTTTGATGAAATGACTCATCGGTGATGACTCTTACATTCGCAGATGGACGGCTTTCCAGAATGCATACTCCTCTTTTTCCTCTCTTATCTATAATCCTTACTGTTCCCCATCTTCATCTCCTACTCTTCTATGTAGTTCTGAAAGGCTAGTCAAAGATGAGTGAGGCTGGTCAGAAATATTGCTTTTCAAGCTATATTTCTTGTTGGTTACATTTTTCTTCTTAATTTACTGCTTTTCATTATTGTTAGAATAGATATATGATCTGAAACATTAATTTCCTCCTAAATGAAGTGATTCCTGCTTTTGCTTTGGCTTTCTAAAAGATTCTGATAGTATTTAAGTTGAGAGATCACTTTGAGACCCTTGGATGTAAATAACATAAATACATATATTACTATTGCTGCTATTGCAAAGGAGGGGGGACTCCATTTCTTATATATGTGATTTTTCATTATGAAATGTTAGGAGCAAAAACACTGTTAACCATGACACATTCCTAAATAACACATAAATAAGGATTCATTGTCTCTGAGAAATTCTACTCAGCTACAGACCTGAAAAAGGCCAGTTGCTGCCCTTTCTGATTCATCTCTGAGAATGAAAAGAACCAAAGTCACTTCCCTTTAGTACAAACTCTCTTTCATATTTTATTTGCTAATGTACAGCTAATTTCTAAATTAAGAACAGGCTTACAAGAAAGGTTAGGAACTTCTTCACTCCAATCCATCAGTAAGTCTGATTTTGATTGAAATTTTAAATAACTTTTGATAATTAATGCATCTCGGGTTTTGGATCTCAAATAAGATGAAAGAAGATGTTTTCTTTCTGATTTAGAGTTACAGTAGATTTAGCCCAGTCAAAAGATACCAGAGTTCCTCCAAATGAAATACTTTGGGGAATTCCCTCATTTTCCCAAGGTCAACATGTATTGGTCATATACTCATGTCACCAAAGTTTAAATGATCCAAGTGTTGAACTATATTTATGATTAGGTCAAGGGTCACAAACATTTTCTGTAAAGAACCAGAGAGTTTATACTCTTAAGCTTTACCTCTCAAATCTGCCAGTGTACTACAAAAGCAGCCACAGACAATGCATAAATGACTGAAGGTAGTAGCTATGTTCCAATAAAACTTTATTTATAAACACTAAACTTTGAATTTCATATAAATTTCATGTGACATGAAATATTCTTTTTCTTTTTATTTTTTTCAAAATGTAAATGTCATTCTTAGCTCATGGGTAATATAAAAATAGGTATCTGGCCAGATTTAACCAGCAGGCCATACTTAGTTGACTCTCACTTTAAGTAAATTGGGGATGAATTTCTTGAGAGGTTTTCAGCAACTAGCCTATAATATTGAAGTTCAAGCTTTGCCATTCTTCCATAATACAACCCCAAATTCTTTCCATTTATGCTCTGTATTCATTAAAATGAAGGGTGTGGATTTAGATGTACTGATATTGAATGTTCCCCAAGGCACATGGGTAGAGTAGGCTCACATTTGTGTTTAAAAATGGAAACTATAGGGACACCTGGATGGCTCAGTTGGTTAAGCATCAGACTCTTGATTTTGCCTCAGGTCATGAGCTCAGGGTCATGAGCTCAAACCCCCCATCAGTCTCTGCACTGGGCAAAGAAATTGCTTAGGATTCTCTCTCACCCTCTTCATCTCTCTCTGCCCCTTTCTGCCCCACAGTTCATGTGCTCAAGCTCTCTCTCTCTCTCTCTCTCTCTCACACACACACACAATAGTAAACAAATAAGATAAAAAGTAAAACAATATATACTATACATATATATTCTTCTCTATGCAAAGAATAGTAGTTGCCTCCATAGAGAGAATTAGAGGACAAAGAGGGACAAGTACGAGCAGGTGACTTAATTTTACTCTATCCCATTTTGAGATTTTGACTTTCGTACCACTTAAATGAACCCATGCTTAAAATAATAAATTAACTTTTTTAATTTAAAAATGCTAAAAGGAATGACTTGAAGCATCCTGAAGTCAGTCCCCAATACTCTCCAAATTAAAGGCAGGGGCCCAGAACAAGAGTACAAATGAAGGTCCTGGTCTGTATGGTTCAAATTCACATTCTCTTAAGCCCAATTTTGCTGTCTCGTATCGTTTGTTTTGCATTCCAGCTTTGCATTGTCTGTTCATCTGGAGATCTGAATTTCTGTCATTTTACGCCTTGCAATCTGTAGTTGAACTGATGGAGAACCAGTAATTCCCAGAGCTCCTTTCATCAGCTAGAGGCCCTCTATAAAACATGCACAGGAAGAAAAGGAGGAGGGAAGGAAAGAAGGAAGGAAGGTAGGAGGGAGGAAGGGTGAAGGAAGAAGGAGGGAAGAAAGAGAAACTATGCAACAGAGACCCTATGTGGATCCACAAAGCCTAAAGCAGTTATTATCTGAGCCTTTACAGACAAGTTTGCCAACCTCCCCTGGGTCTTGTAACAACTGTGGGGGTAAATAATACCTTCAAAGTCCAGCCCTGAAAGAAATCAGGAGCCCAAGGAGAACATTTCACTTTGCTATTTTCACAATAATGCTGCATAACAAACCTTCCCAAAACTCCTTGAATGAAAATAACAATACTACAGTTTGCCCATCTGTGGGTGGGTTGGGCTCTCTGGAGCACTTGGGCCCATCTTGGCTGGCCTCACTCAGACATCTGTGGGAGGGTTGAAGGAGCCACCCTAGGTGAGGCGAGGCTAGCCCAGTCTGCAGGTCTGAAGCCTGCATCTCTGCCACTGCCTCTCACGCTCCTTAACTCTCCTGGGCTAGCCAGGACATGCTTTTCTGGGGCAGTGACAGAGACTGAAAGAGTGTGGAAATGCATGGCAACTCTTAGGGGCCAGTTGGAACTAACAAGCTGTCATTGACTTACCCTGCGGGACCTTGGTCAAAGCAAGCCACATGGCCCAGCCTAAAGTGAAGCAGCAGGGAGATACCCTTCTGCCTGTAAGGGGCTGCCTAGTCACAAGGCAAGGATGGGAATAAGGGAGGATGGGGAACCGGAGGTAAAAATGCAAAATGACATTCAGTTCAATATTTAGCATCAACACACACCAGGCACTCTAGGTGCTGGGAGGTATGGGCAAAAAAGACTAACAACCATCCCTTCTGGGGGACTTTGATTCTAGTGGGATGTGGAAGAGATTTAATATTCAACGCAGCTCCCCTCTTGTACATTTTGTTCTGTTTCACTGGGGGATGAGTTCAATGGCTTGTTTGCTCTAGAAGATGGGAATCATCTAGGCTATGTCCTCCTGTACCCAGTACTAGGCTTCAGGCATTGTAAGTGCTCAATAAAAGGGAGGGAGGGAGGAAAGGAGTGAAAGAAGCATTTTCTATCTCTCTTTTTTGAGCATCACTGAATCTCCACCAATTCATCTACATACAGATTGAAACGGCCAAAATGACAGAAATTCAGATCTCCTGATTAGCAGATGATGCAAAGCTGGGACACAGAACAAATGACAGGCAATAGTGAAACTGGGTTTAAGAGAATTGGAATCATTTCAGTGAGAAAGCCCACAGACAGCACATGCTGCTCAGTATAGAAAAATGGGTCACCTCTACCAGACCAATTACCATGCAGCCTAAGACACCAGGGATAGGAGTAGAGCCCTTGTGTCACAGGCTGGTCAGAGAAGAATGTGGGTGGTTTGTGGAGCCCCCAGTGCTGTTATGTGGCACCCAGGTGCTCACAAATGCGGAGCCCGTGTCCACAACAGGATGGCAGACCCAAGTTCAAGAAAGTGTGTTATGCTCAGTGGGTTTCTTGACCTTGACCTTCCCAGGGTAGACCAAAGGTGGCCCCATCGCACAGCACAGAGGACTTGGCTGTCCAGTGGCACGGTACTGTGCCACTAGGGTGCCTGGAAGCAAGAGTCTGCAGAGGATCAGGACCCACCATGCAGAGGCAACCCTGGGGGGTTGCCATCGCTCTGGACAGGGAGCCAGAGGCCTTTGCTCTAGTCCAGATAGGATTCCTGAGAAAGGCTCCCTGATCTTAGTTTCTTCATCTGAGAAATAGGCATTATGCTAATTGCCCTATTTACAGTAATCACAGGATTTTAATGAGATTGGAAGAAATAGCAAGTATAAAAATAAACTAAAATAAGGCCAACTCAGGGAAGACGAGGAGGATTTGGTCTTGTCTTGAGCGAGCCATTGATACTCTGTGTTTGAGGAGGGGATGGAATGCATGGGGTACCGAAAACTTCAGAACCACGAATAAGATTGTTTTCAAAGTTGAAAGACGTGTGTCACCTGGGGAAAAAATAATAGTGAGGGATGATTTTTGGAAGTTTGAAAAGTAAAAATTTCACAAACCCAACTCCTCTCAGGGGTTTCATAAATATGGAAAATAAATTACTCTTGAGGATGATCCAAGCAGAGTGTGAATGACTCTGAAATATCCCTTTTTAAATAAAAGAGAACAGAGGGATTAAGATAAGGGTGGGGAGGGGTAATGGGGGAAAGAGAGCAAAGAGGCTAAAGATTAATTTGCAAAAGACACACCTGTTCTTTTCCTCAAATGGTTGTGATCTTCGTCATGGGATGAGCATAGACAGGCTGGTCCCCCACCCGGTGATTCCCTTTCCTTTCTAACCTTTTAGTGGTGTCTGCAGGGGCACCTGTCTTTGGAAGGGCTCTGTGGGCTCTGCTATGATTGGGCTACAGTTCTTCATGAACCATCACCTATCTCCCCTTTTATCTCAAGCCCACCTCTTCCTCTCCCTGACCTGTGGGACACAAGGAGGAGGAGGAGGCGTCGGGTGTCCTAGTGATGTGGAAACAGCTCCATACATCCACTGGGCTGAAGGCGATAACAACAAAATTTATGCAATCCACGAAAGCACAGAATTGGGTAGTAAAACTGGATAAATCATTTCTCTTTATAAAGCAAATTCTCACCAACTGCTCCCCAGATCATAACGTCTGGGGAGCATCGCTCTTCACCTGGTCGCACCCGCTCCCCTAAAAATGAAGCGCCTGGCCGCCTCCGGAATTTATGCAAATGCAGACAGGATTTATGCATCTGGGTGATCCATCAAAGATCAGAAGGTGTCTCCGGGCGTGAGTTACAAGGCCTCTAAAAGCAATGACTCTTTTATAGGGTTTGAGATTGTGGCGATTTTCCGTAAATCCTGCCCGAGTCACACAATAGGCCAAGTGCAATTAACATGAATTAAACAATCCCATAAAAAGGTTGCTGTGCTGACACACTGATAACCTCTAAATGCACTCAGCCTGCTGACGGTCTTGACGGTACTACTTCTGCTGCGCCAGGGGTGCTGGCCGGGGGCTGTTCCCCGGGCGACTGCGCGCATGCGCCCTGCACTCCGCCACCAGGCAGTCTGGTGAAGAAGAGATTCTGATTCAGTAGGTCTGTGGTGGGGCCCGAGAGTCTGCATTCCCAACAAGCTCCCTGGTGGTATCAAGGCTGCTCATCCCCAGACCACACTTTGAGAAGCAACGTTGTACCAGAGTTCTCAAAAAGGACCCAGGACGGGGTGGCGCAGCTTACAGACGGTGAGAACAACCCAGACCATATCCAGCGCCTTGCTGGTGTGCTGGCCCGTGGGCCCTGCTTCTGTAACCCCCAGGAGGATGTGCACGGTGAGCAATAAGCAGGCAGTATATTACGCGGACACCAGAGTTAGCCTCAAAGTCATTGCAGATCCTGGAAGCCTAATTCTCTATTGAAAGGAGCAGAGGAAAAAACCAGCTTCCTGAGAAAGTAGAGGCTGGGAAGATCCCCATTCCCAGGTGCTCTGTGTTTTGCACCTGCAGGGTAGAGGGAAAGCCAAGGCCCCCCATCATGAGAGGCATTGAGGGGTGGCTTTTCCAGAGATGGAAGTGTCGGGAACCAGATTTCGAGCCTCTCAGAGGAGCTGAGAACCCCTGTCCCTGGGCACAGCCTCAGTGCTCTGCTTGACACCCCGGGGGCACAAGGAAGGAGCTGGATTTAAAGACCAGCATGTGGCCAATAATGAGGGCTTGGGTGAGGAGGGAGTGCAGTGGAGGCAGGAAGTGAGTGTATGTGTGGAGAGAAGGGGCAGGAAGAAGTGGTGGGTACAACAGGGAATGAGCAAAGGCCAAACATTTTTTTTTTTTTTAATGGCCCCGGCGCGGGGGGGGAGGGGGTGTGCGGGCACCTGGGTGGCGCAGTCAGTTAACTGTCCCACTCTTGATTTGGGCTCAGGTCATGATCTTAGAGTCGTGAGATAGAGCTCCGCGCTGGGCTCCATGCTGGGTGTGGAGCCTACTTAAAATGGTCTCTTCCTCTCCCTCTGCCCTTGCCACCCCCCCTCTTAAAAAAATAATTGTTAAACATTGAAAAAGTAACTAAAAATAGCCCCAGAAGTTTTGGGGTGGGACTGACTGAAGTGGAAACAACGGAGAAGAGCCCTCCCTCCCCCAAAGCGGGTAGCCAAGGTAGGAAAGAGCACCCCCTGAGGACTGGGACAGAGAAGTTAGAGTAAATAGTAGAGAGACCAGAAGAGAGAAGTTCAGAAGCTCTCAGGGCCCCTTTCTGGGAGCAGATGTGAGGTTTGTAGCAGCCCAATAAAACCGTAGGCCAACGGATCATAAAATTATATTATGATATTATAATGATGTGGCAGCAGAAAGCATCCGTAACAATGTGTTGCCTGTGGACAACTTCCATTTTAATTCAGTAATGATGTGATTGAAATTAGAAGTGTGCCACGAGGCCATGGACAGGGTGTACTTTTCTTACAGTAACCCTGTAGCAAATTCCTGATCCCCAGTAAACTCCAGCAGGAGAAAACTGGGCAAGGCAAAGGGGACTGTTCACTTAGGCGGGTGAGCTCTCAGAATAGGAAGTCACCGGAGGCGTGAGACCTGAGGGAGAGGCCCAGAGTGCCTCCTTCACACAGGGCGTTCTGGGGATTCCTCAGAGACAAGAATATTCGAAACAAGAAATTTGTCCTTGAGCCTGTGGCCTTTCCTTTTTCTTCTCTCTCTGACACCCTTCCTCTGTAACATTTTCAGCGCGACTCAAGCCAACTCAGCTATTTATAGAGCAAGAACAATTTTACCACAGGGTGTGGTGTTTAATTTGAAGAGACGTCAAAGAGTGAGGGGCAGATGGCTGAGCAGGCAGTGCCTCTCAATGACCTTGATGGGGGCACCCAGGCCCACTGCCTCATCCTGAGTTCTGCAGATCCAGGAATGTCATCTGATGAATGAATCCTGAACTGATCAAGCTCAAGGGGGAATGGAATAAATTGATAAGCCAGGTGCCTGCTTATTAATTTTTAATGGATCTATGAGGTGGCTTATGAAAGGAGAACAGTTGCCAGATCAGATGATTCTTTCTGGAGGGGTGTTCAATTCAAGAGACTCGATTATCTGTCACAAGATCTCTTAAATTTGGAGGATCTCAGGGGTGCCTGGGTGGCTCAGTGGGTTAAGCCGCTGCCTTCGGCTCAGGTCATGATCTCAGGGTCCTGGGATCAAGTCCCGCATCGGGCTCTCTGCTCAGCAGGGAGTCTGCTTCCCTTCCTCTCTCTCTGCCTGCCTCTCTGCCTACTTGTGATCTCCTCTCTGTCAGATAAATAAATAAAATCTTTAAAAAAAAAATTTGGAGGATCTCAAATCTTACAGCATAAAAGAAAGCAATTTGCAAAAACACTTATTCCTCAAACTGTACTGAAAGAAAGACCAAGTTGTTTACCCTACTCCACTGTCCCATAAATATAGGAGACCGGTTTCCCAAAGCATCTTTCCTTTAACTGGTATCGTATTGGTTTCCTAGATCTGCCATTATAAGGTACCACAGACTTCATGGTACAAACAAAAATTTATTGTCTCAAAGTTTTGGAAGCTAGAAGTCAGAAGTTAAGGTGTTGGTAAGATCAGCTTCCTCTGAAAGATGTGGGGGAATTCTTCCTTGCCTCCTCCTGGCTGCTTTCTGCTGGCTTTCTGGCAAACTTCAAGGTCCCTTGGCAGGCGGCTGCATCAGTCCGATCTTTGCCTCTATCTGCACGTGGCATTTTCCCTGTGCCTCTTCTCTTCAAGGACACCTGTTGTATTGGATTATAAGCCCACCTTACTGCAGTGTCTACAACCACACTAAAACCAAATAAGGTCACACTCTGTGGTGCTGGGGATTAAGACTTCAACATACCTTTTCTGGGGAGACATTATTCAACCCATAATAGTTATGCTCGAGGCTGGTTTAATTAGGTATTGCACACTAATAGGCATCTGATCCTAACTACCTTGCAGGCAGGTGTTGAAGTGACTTAACTATGGGTCAGGCCAGTCCCTGCCCTCAAGGATCCCACAGTCTATCAAAGGAAGTGGATGTATGAGACATTTACTTGCAAGAGAAAGTTGAAAATATATCGATGCCGAGGTTCATATCCTTGACCTCTGGAATGAGGCACAGCAAATTAGTATATTGGAATAGTTCCCCAAGTAATGATGGTAAATTTTCTTGTCAACTTGACTAGGCCTCAGAGTCCCTAGATATTTGGTCAAACAATATTCTGGGTGTTTTTGTGAGGGTCAGCCTCATCCAATCAAGTAAAAGCCTGAATAGAACAAAAAAGCTCACCCCCCGATTAAGAAGGAATTTTTCCTGCCTGACTGCCTTCATGCTGGGACATCTTTTTCTTCCCCTACCTTCAAACATGAACTGAAACATTGGATCTTTCTAGGTCTCTTGCTTGGCCTTCAAAATGGAGCTATACCATCAGCTCTCTTGGATCTCCAACTTGCCAATTGCAGATCTTGGGATCTGTCAGCCTCCATAATCATGTAAGCCAATTCCTAATTGTGTATGTGTGTGTGTGTGTGTGTGTGTGTGTGTGTGTGTGTTAGTTATATGATATTATATATTTTGGTTCTAATTCTCTGGGGAATTCTAACTAACATGATTCAGGTGATTCAGATATGCTACAAGAGTTACCAACTACTGACTTAAAAACCCCAGACAAGGAAATGATTAATTCTGCCTGGAGAGGAGACTTCATAAAAGCCATTACATCTGAGCACAAAGAATGAGCAGTTTTTGCATTGCCAAGCAGATGGGGCCAGAGGAAAGAGGATTAGCAAGGGGAGCAAGGAGAGAGGGTGGGAAGACAGAAGGAGTAATTGAAGATGAAGCTAAAATGGAAGGTCTGGGCCCTGATTGTGACCTGCTGCAAATGCCATGGCTAAATAACACGGGGACCTATTCAAAAGTTTTGCACAAGTGAGAAGGTGACCACCTGCAAGCCAGGAAGAAGGCCCTCACCAAGAACTAAATCTGGGGCCACCATCTTGCACCTCCCATCTTCTAGAACTATGATAAATCAATGTCTGTTATTTAAGCCTATGGTATTTTGTTACAGAGGCCCAAGAAAAAGATGTTATGTTCCTGGACTAAAGGGGGAAACAGAGGTGTCTGTTGTTTGTTTTTATGTCTTAGAGCTAGAATCAACAGAATTTTGTATTTGGGCTTGGAAGATGAGGAGTGGCCATCAAATATAATTTCAAAGTGCCTTAGAGTAGGAGTTTAGAATAGGAGCTAAGAGAATTGTATTAAGAGGAGAAGCAGATTTTGTGGAGGACATAATGAGTTTCACTTAAATTTGAGGTGCCACAGGGCACTTGCATGGAGATGCTCAGTGACATGATAAAAACAGGTTTCCAGCCTTTAAAAAAAGGGACTGTGCTTTTTATAGGTAAAAATTGTAATCAGAATGGAAGTAATGACAGAATTTGTGGAAGTGTATAAGATGAGCTAGGAAGAATTCAAAGAGGACTGAAAACAGAAGCTAGAGTGACTATTTAAGGGACAAAGGAGGTGACAGAAGTCTTTAAGTTGTTCTAGGGATTCTTTGCTCTCTAGTGACTTAGAAGAGTTTGCCTTAAAATATAACATACCTTCATTCTCTGAGGCCTGCACATTGAAAACTGGTCCCTACCTTTTCCAGACCTTTCTTCTCCATGAAGCAAGTATGGCTCCTTAACTTGTCACTTGTTTAGGAGAAAGCTCAGAACATTCACACACCTCTACAGACCGTCATCACCAGGATCACATTTTCCTCACTGGACTGGGCTCAGTGACCTCTACGGTTCTTTCTCCAGGTGTCTCGGAATCTCTAGAAGGACTGTAGGAGTAAATGCCTTGCCTCACCTACCTTGATAGTTCATTTCACTGATGGCCCCAGAGAGACTCTCCTCCTGATACACACATGTCCTGGAATTCATGTGCTTGTGTACTCCCCTCCCCTTGAGTCTGGGCTCAGCCTATGATTTGCTTTAACAAATGTGGCAGAAGCGATGCTGTGCCTGTTTCAGTTCTAAGCCTTAAAAGGTCATGGAAACTTCTACTTCCACCTTCTTGGGAGCCCTGAGATACTATTAAGATGTCTGTCTTCTCTGCTGGAGAGAACATTCAGAGAAGATAGCTCTGTGAGCCCCCAAGAAGAGGGAAAAAGAGTGTGAGAGAGAAAGAGACCAGCATGCCAACATTCCAGCTGAGCCCATCCCATAGTTGATAAACAGCTAAATGTGGTCACCTGAGTGACCATTGACAAGGCCAGCAAAGAACCACTCTGTTGGGCTCAGCCCTAATTACAGAATCATGAGTAAGTAAAGTGGTTTTTGTTTCAGGCCACAAAGTTGAGGGATGGTTTGTTACCTAGAAATAGAGAGCAAAAAAACACAAACCAGAGGTTGGCAAGGGTGATATGATAGGCCCCAGGTCTGACCTTTTTCCTTATAAAGCTGATAAAAGATAGAATTGTTCATTTGTTTCAACCTGTAACTGTATTAGTTATGTTGTTGTTGTTTTCAGTATTTTTGGCATTTTGATATCTTGGGGCCTTGCTGACCCTGGAGAAACTGTCCCTCTCTGGGATAGCCAATTCCTAGAGATAATAAAGAGTTCTACATCTTTCATATCCAGAGCTCATACCCCACCTACCTCCTTTACTGGCTTCTCATAATCTAGGCTGCCTTCCGCTTGCCCTAATCACCACTGCTGGGTACCAGAATTCTAAGCCTACTTACCCTGCCTTGACATTCTTCACACAGCAATCACAGTAAAGGTTCTTGCCCAAGTTTTCCCTGATCTCTCTGTCTCTTGACCAACACTTGCTATATGCTCCCTGCCCCCACTGCATGGCAGCCCCTCTTCTTGGGATCTGTGAGTCTAACGAGCCATCTTCTCCATGGTGATCATCTCCTGAGCTTTTAGCCTTGCTTCACCTAAAGAATAATAAAGCCTGGGGTGCCTGGGTGGCTCAGTCGTTAAGCTTCTGCCTTCCACTCAGGTCATGATCCCAGGGTCCTGGGATCAAGCCCCACGGTGGGCTCCCTGCTCAACGGGAAGCCTGCTTCTCCCACTCCCACTTCCCCTCCTTGTGTTCCCTCTCTTGCTGTGTCTCTCTCTATCAAATAAATAAATGAAATCTTTAAAAAAATAATAAAGCCTGTAAAATAAAATAAGAAACTGTGAACATAAATGGGTGGGGAAATCCTATGGCCTGTGTGACTTTCTGCAATGACAAAGATAGATGAGGCAGTGAGGCAGGGGTGGTTAGGAAGGACCATCTTGTAACATTGTGCCATTAAAAATAATAGTAACTATTTTTGGATGCTCCCCATTAATCTTCAGGATAACTCCAGAGGGTGGATTTTAGTGTCCCCATTATCCAGAAGTGAAAATGAAGGCTTAGGTACTATGCCACTAGTAAGTGGCAGAACTAGGATTCTAACCCAGTTTTGCTGGAATCCAAAACCAGAACTCTGTCTCATAAGCTGCCCCAAGAACCTTGGCTAGGCTCGCTATAGTTTGCTAAGCCTTCCAGTAAGCTATATAGTACCTTAGTAGGTTTTCTGTGATGGATTTTTGAACAAATGAGTTTTATCCTCTTTAATCACCTTTTTCTGACTATAAAAGTAATAATAGTCATTGACCATTTGAAATACAAAAAAGAAATTTAAAATCAATCATACACACACTTAGGTAACTATTGTTAACCTTTAGGTCTATGTCCTTATCGTCTTTTTTCCATACCATATATCATATATATTTTGCAAAACTTAAATTAAACTCACTATCTCTTGTAACCTACTTTTTTAATCCAAAAATATATTGTGAACATTGTACCATACCATTAAATATTCTCCTGAGACAGGGATTTCATTGGCTAATTTTTTTTGTCTCTTAGTTTATAAATACTATAGCCATTTATTAATCCTCTCCTATTATGTGAACTATTCCTAATATTTTGCAGTTAAAAGTGTTCTATTCTGGGGACCTTCAGAGGGAGAGATTAATAAATGAATGTGGAATGAATGCATGAATTCTCCTGTTGGGGGATTTTGAACAGGACATTCACGTTTCACTCAGGGAAATGCTTAGACCCCTCAACAGATCCGTGAGGTCAATGTTATCAACATCTCCAGTTTATAAGGGAGGAGACTCAGGCCAGGGAGATGTGATCATCTCCCTCAGAATGTTTAGAGACCACCTTTCTTTTCCCCATGCCTCCATCCTCCAGGCCCAAAGACCTCCAGTGCATCTGGAGCTCTGTACCCAGATTCCCCAGAAAGTGCTCCTGGGACAGGATGTTGAGCCCAGGGCCCTAGGATCAGCTTGAACCCACTCTGGGTCCCTCCTCAGAGTCAACCTGAAACAGAACTGTCCCTTCCCCAAAGATGTCATGCTTGGCCCAGCTATAGCAGAAAAAGAACAGTGTTCAGATTAATATCCTCCTGTGTCCTTACACATAATTCTTTGTGAGCATCTCTCATATCTTCAGATAAATTCCTAGATTTAGAATTGCTGAGTCCAAGAATATGCACATTACTAAGACTTTTGATACTCATTTGTCAAATTTCCCTCCAGAAATGCTGCGCCAATTCCCACCTACCCCAGAGTCCTTTGTTTTTAGCATAAAATAAATCTCCGCTAGGGGCTGCTACGTGTGTGTGCATATATGACTCAACTACATACAGGGTCCCTTCCATGCTTGGTACAACCGAAGTTTAGTCCTCAGTTAGTAGCTATAGTTGGTAAGTAGTAAGATTCCCTAGACTGGAAATCTTGATTCCAAAAAGGGCAACATGGTTTCTCAAAGGGACTTGCCAACCTGATCATGGAGGGACTACTTTTCTTCAGCCGTGTGGAACTAGGACTCGTGACTACTTACCTTGCTTAAATAACAGGTTTCTGGGCTTCCCTCAAATATGTTCGGACTGTGAGGAACCTGTGTACGGTAAGTCACAGAGAGAAGGCCAGCAAGCGGTGCGCACGACTTCAGTAGAGGACGGGTGGCTGGAAGAGGTGGCATTTACCTGCTTCTAAAGAACAAGAAATGTGGAATCCCAGAATGTAAATGCATAGGCAAAGGAGGAGCTACTTACCTGACGTGAGCCGAAGTGTCTCTCATACAGACTCATGCGCCCAAATGCCATCCCTCCGCCCCCACCAGTCTTCTGTTGCGTGCCCTAAATTCTAAGTTGTAACACCTTTGACTTCAAACTGTAAAGTCCCTGTTAAGACACAAATAGATGAGCTAGAAGGGGTAACACCGTAAGCCGTTAGCAGCATTAACAACTTAGCCCAAATGAGCTTTGCAAGTAGCTGGAGTCACCCAGAAAGGACCCAAGGAAATGAGACCAGGGTGTGTGATATTACACAGAGGCCAAGGCTAGGGCGGGGTGCAAAGTAATGTCCTAGGTGATCTAGGGACAGAAGGATGGGTCCGGTGGCCAAAGGGACACCATGGGGTGTTTCTGAGGGCACAGAGGTAAGAGACCTCAAGGGACGTGTCTAATGGTGTTTGGGCAATTTACCAGGATTGTTGGACTGACACCCGAGAGACCCATTCCCTGCTGGTCTCTTAAACACACTGGTTCGGAGCAAAGAACATGTCGCTTCTATTCCTGTCACCCTCAGAACTTCTGGCAAGCAACTTGCTGGCTGCTCCTCTCACCTGCTCCTTCCCCAGGTGCATGCGCAGTAGCCATCAAGGCAGGGGCTGCCCAGACCTGGTCACATCCATTAATAAGGCACCGGTTCTTTCAATGGCAACCCTGAGGAGATTTCTCTGTGCTGAAGTAAGGCACTAAATATAATAGCCTCTTAACTGGCACATTGTTATCAGTATTATTATGGCTTTCTCTTCATGCCTGTCACTGGATTATGGTAATTTTTCTTAGTCGTGGTTTTTAATCAGAGTTGAAGTCTCTGAGTTACTGACAGCTCGGGAGAGCTGTAACTGCTCTAAGATTGACTTCACACTGTCACAAAATCATAACACAGGCAGAAAGCGAGAAGCTCTCACAGGCCTCCTCCCGCCAATTAAAAACAAAGCTGCCTTCTTCTAAACAGCAGCTTCCTTCGTGAGGCTTCACACAAAAGGGAGGCAAGCAGAGGGCACCTACTTTTCCCTCCTTCCCCCAAAGTTCAAAGCAAGAAACAATGATCCTGGCAAAGGCGGTTCTAGAAGCAGATAGTGTAATTTAGCTAATGGTATCTACAGGAAGCTGGAAATCATTCCTTGACACGTTGTGGTACTTCAATGGCATCAGGCCTTGCTGGATTCTCCTGACCTTGAGGTACCTCCTCACAGACATTGTCCATCTATGACCACTCACTGGAATAAACATGATAGGCCTGGACAAATGGATCATTAGCTACCCTCTCTGGAGGTGATGGAATAGAGTAACACCTCTGGCTTTGCCTTCCTGTCACCCCATGTAATGAGTGTTCCATCCGGATCCAGTGGGACCCCAGCCTGCAAGTTATCTGGCTATGGGCCAGGTGTTAGGCAGAGATCACTAAAAATTTTTCTATCACCATGGAGAAGGCATAGCAGACCACAGTACCATCCTTAAACAAACCCTAGAGAGTTCTCCATTTTGCCTTCAGGGTCCTTCTATTTCCTCCATTTGTAACACCATTCTACTTTCTAGAACCATCATTTTTAGAAACCCTATACCAGCATAGGCCATTCTGACATCTAACTTGGGTTTGTCCTTTATGTCCACGCATTTGCCTGAGGTCCTGTTGTTAAGACACTCTCACAGAGAAATGGCCTGAATATATCCAGCAGGATAGACTAAGTTGTGCTGCAGTGATAAACAAACCTAAACTCTCAATGGTCACAACAAGGGTTTCATCTTGCATGGCCCTCACAGCTTGCCAAGGGGCTCTGCTCCTTGGAGACACTCAGTGACCCTGGCCATCATTACTAACCCAGGCTACCACCTTAGAAATGGCAATCGTCATTCCCAAGGGAAAGACGGCTCTAGAGTCTTTTCCTGGCAGTTGAAGGCACTGGCTCCAAAACGATAAATATTACCTCCACTCTCACTCTCAAGTCATTGGCCAGAATCCGTGACATTATTCCATCCAGCCGGAAAGAGGCCAGGAAGTACAATCCTCTTCTGTGCATTGGAAAAGCAGAAATAGTGGATGAATTGCATAAATAATTAACACACCAGTTAATTAATTTACACCAAGAAGAAAAATGAAGAATCCCAGAGTGAAGAATTACCCCTCCCAGTGGCATGCACTAGCACAATGAGGCTTATTATGTTCTGTTCTCTGGTGCTGGGCAGGGACGAGCTGGTACTGGAAACAAGGGGTACCTCTCCCCAGGTCAGATCCTGTGTTTGCTTTATTCACTCACAGTTCTCCAAGCGGTTTGCCACTGTGAATCCGAAATTACACAAATACGTGCTGAAGATGAAAAGGATGCAGGGAGAGTACTTACCAAAGAATATGAAAACGATTTAAAGATTTAAACTGTGGTGAGAGCATTGGAAGCCAAGACAGGGATGTGAAAGGAACCATGGGAAGATGAAAACAGGCTGGACAAGGATCCTTTTTGCTGCTGGCTCCTAGCTTTCTGGAAGCAAGAAAACAAAAAAGCCAATATGACAATTATAACATCAGTCTACCATGAAGCAATTAAGGCGTGGAGCAGAGTTTGAAGGAAAGAGACATCTGGTCTCCGAATCTGAGAGTCCAGTGGAGAAACACCAGACGCAATGCAGTGAGGGTGCGAGGAAGATGGAGATGCTTGTTGTTCTCGAATCCAGGAGAACTCCTGAGCTTTAGCAAGAATTTCTTGCATTTGCAGCAAGAAGCTGGAGTTTCAGGAAATAGAAGAGCAGCAAAATGGTGTTTTTGTGCAAATGCTATCCATGTGCCCAGGGCAAAAACCAGCAAGAAAGCAAACCCCGAGTATGACCGGTGGTGTAGTGCTGAGACTCATCATCAGAGGTGACGCAGGAGGAAGGAGGAGTCTCAAAGATCGATGTGCCCCTTGGCCCAGTTTCAAGGAAATAGGCCTGTGGGGTGGTACCACATCCGGTCTGTCAGCAAATTCTGCTGGCCCTACTTGCAAGATAGAACCTAAAGTGGACCACATCTTACCACCTCTCCTGGCCCCTGTCCTCCAAACACTCTAATCTTTTGCCCGTCCTCCCTCAGTAGTCTCCCATCTGGTCTGCTTTTTAAACCCTTGCTTCCCAATTGTCTATTTTCTGTGAAGCAGCCAGAATGGAGCTCCTGGATCACCCCTTCTTCCCCCTTAGGCTCTGGTCACACTAGCACCACCACTCCCTTTGCAAGACTTTACCTCAGGGCATTTGTACAGGCTGTCCTCTCTGCCTGGAAGGCTCTTTCCTCAGAGATCTGCATCAGGTCTTGCTCCCGTTTCTCCTTCAGCTCACTGTTTGAATACCATGACAGCAGCACGGTCTTTCTTATCCATTCTATTTAAAGAACAGTCCTGAAGGCCCTATCCCCCCTCAGCTCTCTTTCCTTAACCAGTTTTGTGTGAAATGGTTTGTCACACATAACATATTTTATGTGCTCCTTGTTTGGTCGTAGGATAAGTAAGCTCCAAGAGGACAGGAGAGTTTCGTGCTTGATTTGTTCACTGCTGTAAGTAACCCCAGCATCTGAGACAGGATTTGCCAACAGGGTGAGCTCAAGACATATTGCGTTAACTGAATAGATTGTAATTGACCCCAACCTTACCACCATGTGGACTTAACATCCAAGAGATCGTCAAGGGACGAGGCATTTCCTTTTCTTGAAATACCCTGTGAGGATTCAGAGTCCGCCTCCTCCTCCACCTGATATCAGCTGCCATGGATACAGGTTCCTTAAAGGGGTCAAGGATACGACAGATGCTTTACATTAGCTTTTATGTCCTCCATAAAATTAACAACAAGCAAACCCTGAGTAACGGAGCTATAATTCTGTCTTGCAGTTCTGATCCGACACACAGTGTAAGAGCTTGGCTCTTGAGGCTAAAAGCTGTTTCCAGAACCCTCAATGGAATTATACCTCTGTAATTCATTTACTGTTATTCATCTTATATATGCTTATAGATAGAGCCAAAAAAAAAAAAATCACACAGCCAGCAAAACCAAAGCAAAGAAGAAAAGATAACCTAGTAGTTTTTACTTTTAAATTACATTCATTATGTAAGATACAGTATTTTGCCACACTGTAGCGCTTCTAGGCTAAATAAGAAATATACTTAACAACAGGTAAACATAATAAGATGGCTTTTTAAAAAAATGAATATTACCTTGCTCTGTCTTCAGGGATGTTATTTTCAATAGCAATATCAATTCACGAAGAAAAGTCAAGAGAATAATTATGGCTTTTTAGCCAATAGGACTGATATACATTAACAAGCTCAGTGAAGGTATTGGATAATATCCTTGAAAGGCCTCTGAAGTTATCGTCCCACTCCAGCTATTTGCAATACAGGACCAAAAACAATCCAGTAAGCCCTCGTCATTTATGTCCAAGTTTCTAATGAAACAAGCCTCATGAAAAATAAACTAGCATACAGATGGGCTTGGAGAGATCTGGCAGCATATCTACCTTTTATATTTATTTTATTTTATTTGAAAACCATTTAGGGTGATCGGAGTGGTTTGTTAGAAAGGAACATTGCGGGGGAAATGGCATTTTCCATGCACCAGACACAAGCGAGATCAAGATAAGACAGAGCTGCTTTCTTCAGCCAGCGAATGACAACTTCATTTGTGAAGAAACTATGGGCCATAGCAGGTTCTCTTAGTGCTGATTTCTATCCACAGGACATTTGGCCGCCACTTACAACCCATTTCATATATAGGCTGCTGAACAGCCTCCAGATGGTGTGTATAAGATTTTACAAATGTTTTTCTTGTTCCAATCAGACATGACCTTTCAAATATATAAAGCTGTAGACACGAAAACTGCCACAAGACTTCTAGAAAAATTGAGCAAATTCAATTCATAAATATTTTTGAGCCCCTACTATGTGTGAAACGTCATTCTAGGTACTGAAGGATACAGTTGTGAACAAAATAGACTTTTTAACCCCTGACTTCCTGAAGCTTCTATTCTGGAGGAGGTGTGGTACACAGCAAGCAGAATAAATAAATTCTTTATTTTGAAGCTGATGACTGCTATATATGATAGAGGAAAAAAAAATCAAGTGGGAAAATACCAAGGAAGGAGGGGGGGTGCCATTCTAAATAGAACTAGGGTGGCTTCACTGAGAAGGAGACATATAAGCAAAGACTTGATGGGTGCCAATATCCAGGAGAAAAGCCTTCCAAGCAGAGAAAATTGTCAGTGCAAAGATCCTGAGGGGGAAGCATGCCTGGCACGTGACTGGAGCAGAGTGAGCAAGAGGGGAGCAGTGGACAAGGTCAGGGAGGTAGTGGGAGCCTATTCTAATGACTCTGGCTTTTCTCCCAGTGAGGACAACCATGGAGCAGGGTAGGAACATGATAGGACCGATGCTTTTGGAGCATCACTCTGGCTGCTTTGTCCAGAATAGTTCTTGTCCTGGGGAGTGGGGAAGCAGATGAGAGGTGAGGGCAGAAGTGGGAGCAGGGGACATGTTAGAAAGCCACAGCACAGCTATCAGTAGGAGAGGAGGTCTACCGCCCTTGCACCAGGGTGGTAACCCTGTAGATGATAGGACATGATCAGATTCTGGATCTATTTTGAAGATGCATAAAATAAGATGGGGACACCAGGATTGGGACACTCGCAAAGATTCACGCGGCCACCTTACGTATATAGGATCCTCTCCTAGCTATGTCCTGGGCGATGTTATTTCCAACATCACTCACCCACCAAAACCTCGCTGACATCAATGACAATTTTGAAGGACAGTTCAGAAATGTGGATTCTTTTGGAAGATGAAAACCCGTGTTAGAATTAAAGGTTTCCCTGAGTCAACAGCAGGGTCACATCTCTGCTGCTCCGCTGTACCTGCAGGGAGGAGGGCGGGGTTTCCTTCTGTCTCTCCTCCCGCTCTGGCCTTGCCAGGGCTATCTGGGGCCCTCAGGGCACCAGACAGCAAAGAGAGGCTGCCTCATGCTCCTGACAATAGTGAACTCCATGGAGACCGGCCTTGTTTACTTTTATGTTCTTGTCTGCTGTCTGATGCCTGTTTATGCATAGCTTCCCCCTCAGGAGTAGCATGAGTCTGTCTCTGATGTTCTTCTATCTTGTTGCTGCTGTTGTTGGCTCCCAGTTGAGGTAAAGCCCCCAAATCAAAAAGGAGCTAGCCCTCTAAACTCCAGAATCAACCTCCGATTGTTAAGTGTGGGACGTTCCATGGGGCCTTTCACTTGGTTGCTCAGAGATCTGCTCCAGCAGGTGAAAGGGAGAGTACAGCATTCCTGTCTGAACAGCTGCGTTCCATCTTCCCAGTTCCTTAGCCCTTTTAATAAATGAGCTCTCCCAGGGCTAGAGACCTATAGAAGGTCATTCTTGTTCCCATTCCCGAAGCCTTTGGAAAGATATCTAATGTCGTACTGGAGATGAGGTGGGCTAGAAAAGCAGAGTTTTACTATCTATTTAATTTGTAAACCATGTCTTTTAAGCAGATGTGGTGGCAGATGGTAGGTGAAACCACGGTGTGTTTCGTTAGATGGGATCCTTGCTAGAGTTCACCTGTCCCATCTGCATACTCTAGAGGCCAGGACATTCTAGTACCTGTGCTAAGAAGTCCGTCAAAACCAGGACCTTTTTAATGGTAGGTAATAGTAATGGGTCTGCGTAATAGAAATGCAGAGCTTCTCTACCCAGAGTGGAAAAAACCAAGCTGAACCCAGTATCAGCGATTTTCCAGCAAGGCTGTCACTGTGATCTGTGATGTGCTATCAAGATGAAATTGGAACCAAGTGTACTTTATTCAGGACATCTGCGAGATAAAAAATATAATGCTCCTTTTCTATCTTTGTGACATTGTTCGCAAAGATGTGATTTGGCTGTTAAAACCACTCGCGCTGTATCTCAAGGCTAAGGCTGACAATTCGAATAAAAGCCTCTCTCTCTCTCTTTGGTTTGTTATCTGAACCACAGTTAGCTGTCACGGCAATTCTATGCACTGGGGCACTTGGTGGTGGGGGTGGGCGGGGTGTTGAGGTATTTGACCAGCCACAGCTTCCCAATTGACTCTGTGTTTCTGAACTCCATTTAATTTCCTGGAGTTTGGGGAAGTTGTTTTTTGGGGGGGTTTTTTGTGGGTTTTTTTTTCCTATTTTAATGCCCTAAAAGCGGGGCCAGTGTTAAAAGACAAACAATGATGTTTAATTTTTAATAATTTTATTGTACATACCGTGTAGAAAATTTAGAATGTACATATGAGCACTAGAAAGAAAATAGGGTGTCACCATTTTAGATTAGCTCTATGACTATTACAATGCATTTCCTTCTGGTCATTTTGGTAGCCTGTGTGTGTGTGTGTGTGTGTGTGTGTGTGGTGTTGGCTTATTGCCAAAAGCAAGGGAAACAAGGGCAAAAATGTACTATTGAGACTTCATCAAGATCAAAAGCTTTTGCACAGCAAAAGTCAACAAAATCAAAAGACAACTGACAGAATAGGAGAAGATATTTGCAAACGACATATCAGATAAAGGGCTAGTATCCAAAATCTATAAAGAACTTATCAAACTCAAAACCCAAAGAACAAATAATCCAATCAAGAAATGGGCAGAAGAAATGAACAGACATTTCTGCAAAGAAGACATCCAGATGGCCAACAGACACATGAAAATGTGCTCCACATCACTCGGCATCAGAGAAATACAAATCAAAACCACAATGAGATACCCCCTCACACCAGTCAGAATGGCTAAAATTAACAAGTCAGGAAATGACAGATGCTGGCGAGAATGCAGAGAAATGGGAACCCTGCTACCTACACTGTTGGTGGGAATGCAAGCTGGTGCAACCACTCTGGAAAACAGCATGGAGGTTCCTCAAAAAGTTGAAAATGGAGCTACCCCACAACCTAGCAATTGCAGTACTGTGTATTTACCCTAAAGATACAAATGTAGTAATCTGAGCGGGCATGTGCACCCAAATGTTTATAGCAGCAATGTCTACAATAGCCAAACTGTGGAAAGATCCTAGATGTCCATCTACAGATGAATGGATAATTTAAGTGTGGTATATATATACACACAATGGAATACTATACAGCCATCAAAAGAAAAGAACTCTTGCCATTTACAACGAAGTGGATGGAACTAGAGGGTATTATGTTGAGCAAAATAAGTCAATCAGAGAAAGACAATTATCATATGCTCTCCCTGATAAGAGGAATTTGAGAGGCAAAGGTGGGGGCATTGGGGGGTAGGGAATGAAAAAATGAAACAAGATGGAATCGGAAGGGAGACAAACTATAAGAGACTCTTAATCTCACAAAACAGAGGGTTGCCGGGGGGGTAGGGAGGTATGGAGAGGGTGGTTGGTTATGGACATTGGGGAGGGTATGTGATATGGTGAGTGCTGTGATGTGTGTAAGCCTGATGATTCACAGACCTGTATCCCTGGGACAGATAATACATTATATGTTAATATAAACAAACAAACAAGAAAGGGGTGGTGCACCTGGGTGGTTTAGTCAGTGAAAGGGTTAAGCATCTGCCTTCTGCTTAGGTCTTGGGATGGAGTGCTTCCTCAGGCTCCCTGCATAGCAGCAGCAACAGCGGCAGAAGCAGCAGCAGCAGCGGGGAGTCTCCTTCTCCCTCTCCCTCTGCCCCTCCCCTGCTCACTCTCGTCTTCCTCTCTCTCTCTCAAATAAATAAATAGAATTCTTTAAAAAAGAAAAAAGGAAGGGGATAACTGAATGAACAAGTCTGTGAACCCCTTATTAACAACTTATGACAAACATTTTTCTAACAACCTTTCATTCTTTAGAGATGTGGACCCACTATTTTTTGCTATTATCATTAATCTGCAAAGAACACCATTCAGATAAATGCTAAATTGTCATAAATCACTTTAAACTTTATATCTAAAGAAACTGTGAAATGTCTCTCCGTTCTACAGAGATATAATGTTGCAAACAGAATCTAATCTAAAACTCTCCTATTTACTGGCCCTTCTGCTTCTATCTTGAGCAAGCACTATGCTCTAATTGGCTTAACTTCAAGCCTGCTCAGAACCTCCAGTCTACCTGATACGTGGGGCCATCCTGGCCTGTGAAGGGTCCCCCCAAGATGTTCGACTTACTACCCCTCCTCCCTTAAGAGTGCTTCTAGCTTTCTACACAGTAAGTCATTCTTACCACTAAATCCAAAGGGACTGATTCTCTAGAAGAAGGCTACTTTCAGATAAATATATGTGTACATTTTCGCAGGAGACACTAGGTTATTGAATTGGTATTGAAAGTCCATTAAAGTTCTGTAGTGCTACGGGGGAAGAAAGATGCACAGTTTAAACTTAAGAAAAGGAACACTAAAAAGTCAGTCATTGGGATCTAGAGTTGGCTGACAGCTCTTCATGCAGCCCCAATGTTTGGTAATCATTGGTTTGTGGCATTTTCCTTTACTGTGACACATTCCTAGCAAGGAATCCTCAGAGAAAACTGTAGTGGTTGAGGAGAAGCAGAGTGGCCTGCTTAAAAGAAGTGTCACTTTTGGGGGTGCCTAAGTGGCTCATTTGGTTGAACACCTGACTTTGGCTCCGGTCATAATCCGGGGGTCCTGGGGTCCTGGGATCAAGCTGTGCATCTGGCTAAGCGTGGAGCCTGCTTCCCCCTCTCCCTCTGCCTGCTCCTGTGCTCTCATGCTCTCTCTCCCTCTCTCTCTCTCTGTCAGGTAAATAAATAAAACCTAAAAGAAGAAGGAGGAGGAGGAGGAATAATTTCACTTTCGGAGCAAGAAAATGGTGCTCAGTGCGCTCACTTGTCTTTTGTCATCTGATCTGACCTCGCACCAAGTTCATGGTGCACCAGAGTTGGGCCAAAATTTCCATCTGGAAGATGGAGGGATAGAAGTAGCCAGGGGCTGCCACGTCAGCAGCAGAGCGGGAGAGCCAACGTTCACATGGAAACTTTAGGCAGAGTGGCTGCTTGCTTATTTTCTTTTTTGTTTTCCATTCAACGTAGACATCCATTTTCAACCACATCCAAACTTTTTAACTTTTTGGTGGGTGAAAGTGGAGGGATTGCAGACACAACCATTGTCTGTTCCTTGAGAGTTAGGAATCCTAGTGTACTGTGGAGCAGATCTGAAATCTCATCGACAGGGGATGAATAAAATCTGTTGTGTTCAACAGTTATTAAATTCCCCTTTCCTGGCTGGTGGAAGGTGAGGAAAAGGGAGATAGTCAAACTTTGTGGGTGCATTTAGAAAAAGTCTGGCTTAGATGTGGCTTGATGGTTGCTCCTAGAAGCTGCATATATGTTCAAGTCTGTAACAGTCTTATTTCAGGACAATCATGAGCCTCAAGTGGTTTTTCCACCTCCACCCCCAAAGATTTCCCCTACTCTTTTTCTTTTTAAGATTGTATTTATTTGACATATTCGTTTATTTGACAGATTATTTTATTTAAATATTACATTATATTTATTTGAGGGAGAGAGCAAGCACAAGCAGGGGGAGCAGTGGACAAAGGGAGAGGGAGACGCAGGCTCCTCGGGGAGGAAGGAGCCCGAAGCAGGGCTTGATCCCAAGATTCCGGGATCATGACCTGAACCAAAAGGCAGACGCTTAACTGACTTCGTCACCCAGGTGCCCCAGATTTCCCCCATTCTTATCACCATTTTATGCTTCTTATAAATAACAACTGCCATCCACTAGGTGAATTCCAGGTTTCTAAACAGTAAGTTAATCTTTCACATTAGGACGCACAACCTGAAATAAACTCATTGATTGTACAGTTAAAAATTCATAGCACTCGTGGCAATCTCTTAGTTAATTGATTTCACTTTGTTATGCTAGTTTTCATGGTAAAATTCACTGAAGATCCAAGTAAAAACCATCAATATGCGTCAGAAAGGGAAAAGCTAGAATTCTAGCAGAGCTTTCAACTACAAAAATATTGGGTTCAGGACCTGGCACAAAATGAAAGAAAATAAAGCAAAATTTCATTTTTTACAGAACAGGTCAGGGTCAAGGGCACTGCCATTAAAAATAATATTCAATAAATATGGAAATCAGCCCGTTCTCAGGAAATGTTGGGAGACTTGGGAAGAAACTTGCAGGTGTTGACATTTTCATAGGGTAACAAATGCTGACGACCAAGGAAATCCATCAACAAAGAAAAGAAGGAAAAGAGAACTCTTGAAGAGAAAGACTCATGTCCAGGCAGAAACTGGAGTGATTCTTGGAAACTGAGGAAGGGAGTGGTGGCTGGAGAACTTGAGTAGAGAAGGAAATTGCAGAGCAATCGTATGCAGTGGGTGGTGTGAGGGGGAAAAAGAAGCTGAGGAGACCAGGAACACTATACAAAATGGACAAGCTTGCAAAACAGAAATCCCAATGAATGCATGGAATTCAGGGTGTTTAAAGGACAATTCATTGAAGGGAATTGCCTGAGACACAAATGCAGTTTCCTCCGCCATCACCTTGAGCCGAAAGCAGATTTTACACGATGAATTGAAACAGTCATTTTCATTTCGTAAAGCCTACATCCCTGGAAAATTGGGTTCCATAAATTGAGATTTTTGTTACATTAAGCTTTACGACTAACTTTCCAATAGTTTTAGAGGTGTAATTTATTTGAACCATTTGGAAGTATAGAACAGGCTTATGAAATACAAATGAGTCAAAAGTTTAAAAATTAATTGAAAAAGTCAATTGGATAAGTAGTCAAAAAATACTGATTTTTTAGGAAAAATAAACTATATCAATTAATACATTTGAAATTAAATAGTCAACTTGCAATTATCAGAGCTAATATAGAAAAGGCAGAAGTGAGAAACAAGATTCACAGAGAATTTTGAAATTTCATTTCCATTCCAATCTTTCTATTGAACTAATTTGATTTTAAAAAAACCTCTCTGTTTCCTTTCTAGTCACTAAATAAATCCTTATTAATGGCCTGTTTTATGCCAGGACGTCAACATGCATCTAGGAAAAAAAGACAGGGCCAAGGGGCTGACCAGGACCCTAGTAATAACAGAGTTGATTTCAATTGTTTTGTTATCATCTCAGCAAAATGCATAGTATAAATCAAAACTGATTTTAAAATGCCCTTAACAGATATAGATATCCTTATCACAATCCTCTCAAATAAGAGTTTTCACTGTCTCTCATTCTTAATTCTGATTTATGTATGGACATCTGGGGGAAAATGGAGAAAGAATAGAAACTAGGGAAAAACAAAATGAAAATATATAAAAAATTAGACACAAATAGGAAAGCAGAATGTAATTCATTCACAAACAATAGTGAAGTTAATCCCAATTTTTCCTAGTAGATGAAAAGTTGCAAAATGGATTTATAAATGTGAGTGTCATGATTGACAAGCCAATGACTTATGTGGAAGGGATATAGGAGTGAGACAGAAATGATGTCTATTCCAGCTGATAGCCAGGAAGAAAAAGTAGCTGGAGAAATCAGTGAGCAGGAGCATTTGACTCACATTCTAGTCAGGAAGTCTAGGACACAAGGAACAAGTCAGAGCCATTCAGGGGGAGCTCCTTCTACAGATAATTTTCTTATCTACTCATTCCACAAACACTTGACGTGCACCTAATAAATACCTTTTGAGCCAGTAAACACAAGAAGAAAGTAACGAATGGTCGAGCCAATGCTTCAGAAAATCCACACATCCACTAGCACCCGAAGCTTTCTGCTGGGTACTTCCTTAACCTTGGCTCTTTCTCACTCTACCCATGAATATGGATTCTTAAATCACAGTTACCATGACTTCAAACTTTCCTGGACCACACCAGCTGAATGATCTGGTCTATTAATTTTGAGGAATATGAGTAAAGGCAGGCTATAGAATTTCAAAAAATAAGATTAATGGTCTTATTCCTAATTCTATCACTCATGGACAAAATGGAAATATAAGCATTGTGTTGCCAATACCACAGAGATGGCAGATATCTTTATTAAGATAAAGAGAAGTGCCCCTAAATTGAACCTTCATGCCTGACACCAAAACTTTCTGCTGTCATAAGACAAACACGATGCATGTAATCTTGACAGCAGTATTCACTCAGGCATCCTCGATGCTGGGCAGGATGGCACTGCAGGTCTTGACACAGCCGCCTCCAGCTATCTAATGGGGCAGCACAGGTTGATCACAAGTCAAATATGTGATGCTGGAGCACCTGGGTGGCTCAGTCGGGTAAGCATCTGCTTTCGGCTCAGGTCACCATCCCAGGGTCCTGGGATTGAGCCCCACATAGGGCTCCCTGCTCCATAGGGAGTCTGCTTCTCCCTCTCCTTCTACTCCCACCCCCAACTCATGCTCTGTCTCGTGCTTTCTCTCTCTCAAATAAACAAAATTTTTTTAAGAAGGGGGGGTAGAAAAGTATGTGTGCCAAGGGTCGAGAGGAGAAAATGGGAAACAGCACAGCTGAAAAATGTCATTCAAACACAAGCCAATGCCAATCCTTGGAATAGAGGTAGAAAAAACCCAGGGCACCTGGGTTGCTCAGTCGGTTAAGCATCTGACTCTTGATTTCAGCTCAGATCATGATCTCAGGATTGTGAAATTGGGCCCATGTTGGGCTTCACGCTCAGTGCTGAGTCTGCTTGAAATTCTTGTTCATCTCCCTCTGCCCTTCCCTCCGCACATGCATTCTCTAAATTAATCCATTAATTAAATAAATCTTTAAAAAATGAAGAAGTTAACTACAGAGATCCAAAAGGAATTCTTCTAGAAACCAGTGCCTGATGATAATAACCCAGAAACCAGGGCTTAAGTAAATAATAATAAACTTACATACTGACACGTGTGCATATTTTATCTTTTATTTATTTTTTTAATTCCAATATAACTAATGTAGTGTTATGTTAGTTTTAAGTGTACAATATAGTGATTCAACAATCCTATATATTACTCAGTGCTCATCATAATAAGCGGACTCTTGATCCCCGTTACCTGTTTCACCCATTCTCCCACCCACTTTTCCTCTGTTAACCACCAGCTAGTTTTCCGTATTTAAGAATCTGATTTTTTATCCCTTTTATTCTTTGTTCATTTGTTTTATTTCTTAAATTCTACATATGAGTGAAATCATTTGGCCTTTCTCTTTCTCTATGTCACTCAGCATTATACCCTCTAGATCCATCCATGTTGCTGCAAATGGCAAGATTTCATTCTTTTTTACGGCTCAGTAATATTCCATTGTGTATATAGACCACACCTTCTTTATCCGTTCATCTATCAATGGCCACTTGGGTTGTTTCCATATTTTAGCTATTGTAAATAATGCTGTCATAAGCATAAACATGCACATATCTTCGAATTCATGTTTTCATGTTCTTTGGGTAAATACCCAGTAGTGGAATTTTGGGATTATATGGTGATTCTATTTTTAATTTTTTAAGAAACCTCCGTACTGTTTTCCACAGTGGCTATACTGCTTACACATTTTTTTTTAAAGCTTCTGGATGATTCTAATGAACAGCCAAGGTTGAGAACCATAGCATCACAGGAGCTTCTAGTTCTTTGTTTTACCTTCTCCATGTTTCATCATGAGAATGATAGGTTCTTAAAACTTTAAAAAAGGTGTCATTAGATAAGTGTATTTGAGAGTGTCACAAGACCTGCCCAATACTAAGTCTTTAGAGAATTGCTTATCAATCTGAAATAAATGGCAGAATTTGCAGAGTAAATTTAAAGTGGTTGACTGGCCAAGGTGTGGTGAAATGTGGTCCATGCCTTAATGAGAACAATATGATCTCTTTGTGGCCCTTTTCCTAAGTTTTTTTCTCCCCCTGTAGTGCAGAAAAAGCCTTTTCCTTTTATCTGTCTTAGGTTCATTGGCTGGAGCCCTACAAATTAAACTGAAAAAAAGAAACATTAAGAAGAGAAAAATAGGGGCACCTGGGTGGCTCAGTGGGCTAAAGCCTCTGCTTTCAGCTCAGGTCATGATCCCAGGGTTCCAGGATTGAACCCCTGCATGGGGCTCTCTGCTCAGCAGGAGGCCTGCTTTTCTTCCTCTCTCTCTGCCTCTCTGCCTACTTGTGATCTCTGTCTGTCAAATAAATAAATAAAATATTTGAAAAAAAAAAGAAGAGAAAAATAAGCAGAAATTTAATAACATGTGCATTGCACATATAAAAGGGAGTGCTCCGTGATAAGTAACTCAACAGGGTGGTTAGAACTTGAACTTAAACAGCATCTTAACAAAAGAACAGTAAGTTTAGTAGGGAAGTGATAAGACGGAGGAAAGGGGCTTTAGGCTCTTAGGGACGGCAAACTCTGGGAAGGTAAATATACGGGGAAACTAAGGGAAGATAAAAGTTAGTCTGGCAAGATTTGTTGCGCAAGGTTTGTGTCCTCCTGGCTGCCATCTCTGGATTTAGGACTTATGAGTCTAGAATTGTCTCCAGTAATTCGGAATCATCTTGCCCCTCCTGGCAAAGAGGGAGAGGGCAGAGAGGTCTTTTTGTTTCTGCTTTCTTTCTTTCTTTTTTAAATGCCTACGGCTCAAAATAACCCTTACGTCAGAGTGGCATATTCTGGGATGGAATACTTCGAACTCCTAAGCTCCTTTCAGTGCTGTTTGATAGGCTCGAAAGCCCTCTGAAAACTCCCCACCAACCTACTCTTGCGGTATCATCACTCAGTTGATTTCTTCTTTGGCCCTTGTCACTGAGTAACTTGTAATTACTTAGTATATTAGAAGTGATATTTTGAAAATTACTTAATTAGCTGTTCCTGTCTGCTTTTGTACTAGCGGACCCAAGGTGTCCATCTGCCACGGGGGAGATTAGAATTTCTTATAGGGTGGAATTCCCTTCTAACATGCAAAGTAGGATTATGCAGAAAAACAATAGCTTTACTAACCAGGCATTTGTGCTGAAAGGATTTTCCGAAGTCCTCTAATGGATATTAAGGGCCTGTTTATTAAGGGCCTGTGGGTTGTGGGGCTGTGGGTTGTGGAGGTCTTCTGTGGTGGTGAGAAGCTATCCCTTTCCCCCTGTGATGGGAAAGCTAGTGAGACTTGTTGCTTAATAGGAAGAGGATATAATGCAAAGAAGTTAGGAACAAGAGCAACAACAACAAAAGCCTGGGGGAAGACTCAGGGAGTGGAGAGAAAGAGAAAAGGAGAGAGCCAGCAGGTCAGCTTTTAACCAGAGAAGGGGAATTACTGTAGATAAATAAGGATCATAAGTGTAACACCAAGAGCAAATACGAGCTCTTGCTTCCACCTCTTTGGAACTCTGGAGAAAACCACTCAACATTGCACTGGGCTCCTGCGAAATAACCCTGCATTGTCATTAGGAACTGTAGGCATTTTGGTTAGTCTGTACAGCCTTTCTGCAGATACATGTACCATTTCTGTCAGGTTTACTGAAACACTGAAAGTACTTTTACAAACGAAACTGTAGTGTCTGTACCCACTTCAGGCAATATTTTGCAGGATAATGAATTCTAGACACCTGAGCACAAGTCAGGGGCCCTTTTCTCTCAAGTACCAACATTTCCCCAATCCACGACCCAGTAACTGTGAATCTGTAAGTTTGCTTACTTATTAATGAGTTATTACTTATTGAGCACTGCAACATTGCAGGTGCTGGGATAGATGCAATGGACACATAACTGTCTTCAAAGAGCTCACGGTGAAGGAGGAAAAGGTGGCCATGTAAACAAAAATTGTAATACTGTTGTAAGCGGAGTTGTGTCTCCCAGAAAGATGGGTTGAAGTCTTAACCACCAGTACCTCAGAATGAAACCTTATGTGGAAATAAGGTCTTTGCAGATAGAATCTGGTGGAAACATGCCACCCCCAAATAGAGGACTCTAAGAGTTCAAGACATGGGCCTTCAGAATATGCCACTTTGATATATTGATTATTTTGAACTGCAAGCACTTGAAAAACAGCAAATGCAAGGAGAGAGGCTTTCTCTGAATTCCCTTTATCTGCCTAAAGACAATTTCTCCAAAAAAACCTCAATTGTCATAAATCCCTTCCCTGGCAGTTGCATGAACCAGGGAAAATCGACTCTCCTCACAAGAGAAGACACAAAAAGTGGACATCATTCCCAGACAAACTTTGACACAAACTCTCCTACCTTCCATCTATGCCTCTGAGGCTCATTCAACTTTCCTAAAAATCCCTCAGTCTCCCTAAAAGGCCAATATCAGTCTTCTCCTTTTTCTATTCAGATGGTATTTAATCCTACATTCTAAACCGTCTCATGGAGTTACTCATTTTTTTTCTAGATGTCTCCCATGTATACATGAGGTCTTTATGATAACAAACATCTGTTTGTCTTTCTCTTGTGAATCTGTCTTTCATTAGGGGATCTCAGCTAAGAACTCAGAACAGTGAGGGAAAATTATCTTTCCTTTCCTACACAAGTTAAAATGAGGTCATACTGGAGTAAGGTGGGCCCTAATCCAATGGGACTGGTGTCCTTTTACAAAGAAGACACACACATGCATTCACACAGGCGTATAGGAGAGGACACCATGTGAAGAATTAAACAGATTGAAGCTTTGCTGCCACAAGCAAAGGAAAACCAAGGGTTGCTGGCAACCTAGGAGGCCAACATGAAACCAATTTCTCCCTCAGAACCTCTGGTGGGAACCAACTCTGCCAACACCTTGATTTGGGACTTCTGGCCTCCAGAACTACACAAGAATAAGTTTCCGTGGTTTTAAACCACCCAGTTTGTGGTGATTCTTGACATGAGGTCCAGGAAAGTATCACAAGGGCCATGCAAGGAGTGCTTCAATATGGCATTTCCTCAGTACTGGGGAGCACAGTGAACTCTCTAACAGAGTGGGATGTTCTGACTCATTGGAGTGGCCTGGAAGTAGTAGGTGGCAGCTGCTACATGAAGTTTCTAGCTCAGCCAGAACAATGCAGGAGACCTAGAAAATAACCTTCTCTGTTCTCAAAAATTGCTCCGTGGCTCTGAGAGGAAACCGAGCGCATGGTGGACCAAGGTGGAATTCAGGCTTAAAATGTCCGGCAAGTTTTCCAATTGTTTGGGTAAAGGAAACGAGGAATTCATGACAGAGCTTGAGGACAGGCGATGGAACGATGCCTCTCTAAGTCTGTGTGAGATGCTTGGGGGCTTCAGTAGAGGAGCCCTAGGAAATGAGGCATCAGGGAACAGTGTGAATTCATAATCCTTAGATGCAGTACAGCTGGCCACGGGTGCTCTGTGAGGAAAAAGGGGATGAAATGTTGCTCAATCTGTTTCTCAATGAGATAGTATCATCTTTATTATTATTACTTCCACCAAGTTGACACTTTATCTACTGAGCTGATATTTCAAGAAAGGCTTTCTTAGTTGAAATGGATTCCTATCTTTTTCTATCAGACCCCCAAAATAAATCCATACCCCAAAGACCATGTATTTGGAATTCTAAGGGGGTTTCTAGGTGAAATCTACTCTGCCATCTTTTTAAACAAATGAGTTTGGTTGCACAAATACATTCATGCCAAACCGTTTCCTGAAGAAATGTACTTCAAGCTCCATAGATCATGTTTGAGTTTTTATTCCAGTATTAGATGTCATTGTAAATCACAGAAAGAGTAGAGGTGAAAAAACTTGAACTACCATTTCGCGTAGCAGAAAAATGTTATTTTTTTAAAATTCCAATTTAATGGAAATTATTTACCAAGGTAAATATATTTCCCTTGCAGGCTAATGCAGGAAAATGTTTCAAGACATAGATATAAGGAAACATATACATTTTTTCCAATCAGAGTATCGAGAAGGATCTTCAGCAAGTCTTCAGGACAAACACAAACAAAAACAAAAACAACCCTATTAACCTTATATTTTTCAGGGACTGAACATCCAGGTCTGTCTTCTTTCTCTTACCATTGACTGACCAAAATCAGGGAGAAATGATGGGTGGACCAGGAGCTTCCTGGGTCCTTTTCAGTCCTTCTTTCTAGTATGTTTGCATTTTAAGCTTTACCTCTGTTACAGAGTATTTCCTTCAGAAGGAGTTATTTTATGTGTCAGAGTGTAAAACCTCGGCACCATTTTCTTTCTTTTATGGGTAAGGCTCTACAGATCCAGAAATAAAGCGCGATTAGAAAGAAAGAAGCAAAATGGAAAATTTACATGCAATTAAGGCCCCGAAGTCCAAATGGCTGGCTTTGATTAACATGTACCCTTTTCCTAAGGCTAATTCATTTGTTCATTTATTGGATTTCAAAACTGCACCCTATGCCCTCCAGCCTCAGCAAACAAAGACATAATTTAAAATACCAAGACACAAATGTGCTATTTATTACTGTGTAAAAGAGCCATTATTACAGTGACTTATTTTTTTTTCTTCAGGAAACTAGCTCTTTTCAAGTTATTTACCATGTTGTCAATTATTACCATCATTAATAATGATAATGATAATCACTGAGAACTTGCAATGTGTCGGGGGGATAAATAGAGCACAGAGCCAAGCCTGGTCCCAACCCAGTGAAACAGAGGGGATTTTGTTTCACCTCAGATTTCTCCCAGTGAAGATGGCAGATACCGGGAAAGTCCTTACCCATAATCTTCCCTCATCTTTTTAGTTTCAAAGCACTCCTTTTGCAATTCCCTGTGCACACAGAGGCTGCGAATTCACAGACGCCCTCTTATGCATGGCCTGACATGTGGGTACCCCAACCCTTACAATTCTTCATGCTGGCACTGATTGCCAGCTTCCCCCCAGCTGAGAGGGACTGCATGTTAGTACCACTGGATGTGCTATTAATGGAATCTGTTATCAAGTCACAAGACAAGGTGCCAGTCTGGCACTGTTCTGCAAACTGGAAGTGCATGGGGGAAAACACAGACGCCCTGTCTGTCGATGAATAGCTAAGCTGTGAAACCAATTGACTGGGCACCTACTAGAAATTAGCTTGTCAAAAGTGACTGTGCTTTATGAGATGGCATTGTGTGTGCATGTGTCTGTCTATCTGTACGCATGTGCTTCCTTTGTAAATGCATGGGTAATTATACATGGAGAGGGAATAATAACCAAAATTCTTAGGCAGTATCTTGCTTGGATGAATGTGTTCTGATCACATTCTCACTATAAATCTAAGTGAAATATTAGGGCAAGAATAGAAATTGTATAATAGCTCTTTTCTAAGGAGTAATCTCTTTGGAATCATTTATTCTCACTTTTTCATGTATGCCTAGAATGAAATATGTAATTTATTTTCATCATATTATAGAATTATCTTAATACAAACTTCAAAGTACACCCCTTCCCACAAATGTCAATGCTTTTTGTTCCAAGATTCTGAAGCTTTATTTTAAACATGAGGAGTATGACTAGAAGAAAAGGAGTAGACCTCATTTTCCTTCTGCCCACTCCTTGTCTCTGTGGAACCACTGCTTGTTCTGTCACTGTCTATAGAACAGGGATCAGAAAGAAAAGCGAGCGATGCTGAGGGAGGAGATGCACTGGTGGGCTGTACCTTGGTTGGTACATTTTTGTTTCATGGCCCTACTTCCTATTTATCCCACTTCTTGCCCACCTACAGATTACTAAGTAATCAGAGGATCTCCATAGGCACATGCATACTCATACCACACTAAAACATAAGCTTTTCTGAAAGCCACAAGCAGAAATCATTTAACAAAAAGGAAGGTCAGTACTCATTCTCTCAGCCCTAATTTCTACCCAGTTCTCGGAACTTTTCATTGGCAGTGGATACAGAACACAAGAATACATGCTGAAGACCAGCTTCTGCTCTTGGAAAAACACCATTACTCTCAGTTCCAAGTACAGCCCTGGCTTTTGTATGATTATCTCAGTGAGAGTTATCTGTGTGCATCAAAGGGTGAAATTTGGTCTAAGCTATTTAAGTTTGTTTTCCTGTTATCACTTAGATGTGTAGGATAGTATTTTCAAAATATATTATCATGTTTTAAAGAAAGGATTGTTCTTATATACACTGACAACTTAAAAGTGCTATGTGTAAGGACTTGGTTGTCAATAGCTGCCTTTTTTTTATTCCATTTGGAGTTATAGACATATATCAGAGTACTTTTGACAGAGATGTTTCCTGCTATTTTTTGAAGAGGGAGAAGGTGGAAGGAATATTGAGCTTTTTATTTAAATGACCTGAGATTTGTGCCTTTAAACTTCCAATTACAGAGCACAGATTTGCAGCTGAACCTTCTGTAAACCTATCAGTTAAAAGCCTGTATAGTTTTACGGCGCATCACCTCTAGCCTCTGATCAGCAAATTGTAGGCCAAGCTAAAACACTTAAGCAATGCTGCTGCTTCTCTCATTTTGGAGGACTAGATCATTACAGTTTAGTAATTTAGATAAATCTCTACAGTCTATATTCTCACCCTCTGCAGGGATCTGATGCACAGAGAAGGCACTGGGGGCCAAATTACACATTACATTTTCCTTATAAAAAATACCAGAGAAATTTGCACTGATGGAATTTATGAGGGGTTTATCGAATTCACTGTCTGAAATTAGCTTGTTCATTTACTCATTTATGGATTGTCTCCTCCTCCAAAATGTAAGCTCCATGAGATCACAGACCTCTTCTTTCTGGAGCACTGCTGTATCTCCAGATCATTGCTCTCAGCTCAACAAATATGTGCTGAGTGGAGAGATTCATTCATTTATCCATTCCTCAAATATTAGAGAGGAGAAAAAGTAAGTCCCCCACCTTTGAGAGAGTCATAGTCTTTTAGAGGAGACACAAACACTAAACCACTATAAGGCATGTACCTGAGCCTGGGGAAGTGCAGCCAACACTATATATTAACTTTAAAAATATAAGGTGCATATTACTTTTATGTTTCATATGTAAGCTATGATATGAATACAGACAAATTCACTGTATTAACCCCCACCAATTTGTTATGCATTCAACAAACATTCATTGAGCACTTGGGCAATGTTGCCATCCTTACAGTTTAGAACCATGCCAGAGGATGAAGTAGATAGTCCCAGGGCAAGAGGTAGCTTGGAGTCAAAAGCAAGCCAGGTTAAGCTGGGGCTGGTGAGTAACATAAGGGGTCTCCAGAGTCAATCTAATCACTGGTTGGGGTAGGCAACTACTCTTGGAATATTTGAAGTCCAGAGGACAGAGTTTGATAAAGTTCTATAAATCCTCAGGTTCTGATTCAGATGGAAAGGCCCTGATGTCTGAAGCTCTTCGGGGATGTCCATGAAGGAAGCCTGTTCAGGAGATACTTCATCCCTCTTCTTCTTTCCCAGTTTAGGCCTTTTGTTTTCAGGGAAAAATCAGGACTTGGCCCAGAGCACTGACACCAGAATGTCTTTGAGCCATTCCTGGCTTAAAGACCTATGAGACCAAGGACACAAGACTGGAGGCCCTTTAGATAATGAGCCACCTGGTACCAGGACAAGTAATCTCTATTTATTTATTATGTGCAAATTTATTTTAGCACACAAATTAAATTACATCTGTGACTTTATTTGGACTCCAAATGATGACTTGATGCATGGTTGAAACAGTTGCTTTGTTGTTTAGTATCTAATAACAATAATAATAATACCTAAAACTTATTGAGTGGTGATTATGTGCTAGGGCTCTAGACATTTTCCATTGACTAACCTATTCAATATTTATACCTATGGTGGCTACTATTACTTTCCTATCTTAAAGATAAGGACACAGACCCAGAAAAGTCAAGTCATTTGCCCCAAATCACACAACTAATAGATGAAAAGATTAGACAAATCCCAGACAGCCCAGCTCAGAAGCAACAAACCCCTAACCACTGATAATTGCTACCATTCATTAAATGCTAGCTATGCTCCAGAAGCTTTATATTTATTTTTATCTCTATAAATCTGTTTCATATAGCCACACTACAAGGTAGACGTTATCTTCCTATTTTGTGCACAAAGACACTTATGGATGGCCCAAATAAGTTCTGAAATCAGGATATGAACTCTGTCTCTCTATTTGTTTGTCTGTTTCAAAGGTCTCTGTTTCATCCATTGTCCAGAGCTTCCTTGGTGACCTTGCTTAGCATCTTACCTGACTCTTGCTTCTTCTATTCTTGCTCTATTTAGTTTTCTGTTAAAAACGGCAACAACGAGTTCTAATTAAGTGTTCATTAGGAGGTTCTGTGTTCCTTTCTGACAGCTATAATCTTTAGCATTAATATACCACTATATATCTTTCCAATAATGTTCATTTACATGCCCTCATTTGATTGTCACAGCAACCCTGAGCTATAAAATGTGGGCGTCATTGTCTCTCATTTCTGAAATGAATAAACCTTACGAGAGAGTGAATAACATGCCCACGGGGCTTGCACTTGGCCCTGTTCTACTTTCACTCACTTGGCTTTGTTTCTACTTTGTGTAAACATCCCGGAGCAAAGTTTGATAGGTGAAGAATCAAACCAGCAAAAGGAAGTCTGGCTATCCTCTCAGAGAGACCATACAGATTTTTACAAAAGCTGTCTTACCCCTAATAAAAATATCTGAAAAGCAGTTGGAAAGTTCCAGTTAAATAGAGAGGACTGGACACATGAATTTACCATTATTTCCTAAGATTATATAAAAATGACAGAAAATGAATTAAAAGAGAATAAACTCACAATAACAAAGATATTGAGAGAGAAGAAATCAATCTAAGAGGCCCAACATCTGAATAGTATGAGCCCTGAGAAGAGAGAACAGAGGGGGATTACTAGAAAAGTAATTCAAATTATTTATCCATAAGTGAAAGATACAAATTTTCAGATTGATAGTCAATGGAATGCCCAGCTATGTAGAAGAAAAAAGACCCACATACAGAGCAATCATTATAACATTTCAGAACACTAGGAATAAAGAGAAGATCCAAAAAGCATCCAAAGAGAAAAAAAAAACAGGTGACATAAAAGTACTGAGAAGCAGAATGCCATAGAACTTCTCAAAGGTAACATTGAAAATGAGAATGGAACAATGCCTTAAAAAGTCTAAGTGAAAAGAAAAAAAAAAAATCTGGGGGAAATTGTTTCCAACCTGGAATTTTAAACCCACCCAAATTATCCACCAAGTGTGAGATTAGAACAAAGATGCTGTCAGATGTGTATCTCAAGAATCCACTCTCACTGTGTCCTTCCTCAAGAAACTACTAGAAAATGTGCCTTACCAAATCAAGGAAATAAACCAAGAAAGAAGACATAGCACAGGAACAAGGAAATAGAGTCCTAACACAAGCATGAGGTGGAGGGGATCCCCAGAGTGATGTTAATAAGCTTGTTCAGGAAGGCGATAGTGTATTAGGACTATGGAGCAACCAGCCCAGATCAGAACAACAGGAAACAGGGAATTCCAGAAGCAAGCCTCTAAAACAAGGATGAAATTGATAAACAAATATATGTTTGGCTGTATTGAGAAGCAAGTTACACTTGAAAGCGTACAGATAAATTAGGGACATTCAAAACTAAGCAAAGGAGGGGTGCCTGGGTGGCTCAGTTTTTTAGGCGACTGCCTTCAGCTCATGAAGTTCATGATCCTGGAGTCCCACATTGGGCTCCCTGCTCAGCAGGGAGTCTGCTTCACCCTCTGACCCTCCCCCCTCTCGTGCTCTCTCTCTCTCCCTCTCTCATTCTCTCTTTCAAATAAATAAATAAAATATTTTTTAAAAAGGACATCAAGCTCTACCTGCAACAATCAGAAGAGAAAGCTTTAAAAAAAAAAAGAGGAAAAAAAATCATTCAGTGAAAATTAAAAATTAAAAAGAGGATATGTAACTTTAATATACTGTGTAACACAGCTTTGAATCATATTAACATGGCCCCAACAATATAAACATTGAGTATAGAGTGAATAAAATTATGACATAATTATGCTGGAAGAATTGGTGAAGGGAAGTCAAAGTGGTGTAGGCATAATAGGAAAGGGAAGTTTTCCCCCTTTTTCCCTGGTAAAATAAATAGTATTTTTTGAAGATGTATTTATTTATTTTGGAGAAACAGAGAAAGAGAGAGAGACTGCATTGGGGGTTGGGAGCAGAAGGAGGTGGGGAGAGAGAACCCCAGTCGGACTCTGCACCAAGCGCAGAGACCAATGCAGGTGGAGGGGAACTCCCCTAACTCATGACCCAAGTCAAAACCAGGAGTCAAAAACTCAACTAATTGAGCCACCAGGTGCCCTTAAATAGACAGTATTTAAAACAAGAAAATAATTAGCAGCACAATGTTGTTGTTTTGTCTGAGTATGAAGGTAAATGTTAGGGGAAACAGATAAAATAGTTGAAAACAGTTGCCTCTAGGAACTGGAAATCAGGATGAGAAGGAAGATGGTACAGGGAATTATAGCTCTTCTTAGAAACTACGACAGAGGGGCCCCTGGGTGGCTCAGTGCATTGACCTCTGCCTTCACCTTAGGTCATGATCTCAGGGTCCTGGGATTGAGCCCCACATTGGGCTCTCTGCTTAGCAGAGAGCCTGCTTCCTCCTCTCTCTCTGCCTACTTGTGATCTTTCTGTCAAATAAATAAATAAAATCTTTTAAAAAAAAAAAAAAAAGAAAGAAAGAAAGAAAGAAACTATGACAGAAGTATTGTTGCTTACCATTCTCCCCCTTTTCCTTGGTAATAGAATCCCAATTTTATTCAGGAGAGTGGGTATGCCCAGATAAAATGCCATGCTTCTCAATCACTCTTGCAGCTAGATGTAGCAATATGACTTCATCCCAGCCAATGAAATGTAAGCAGAAATTATCAAGTTTCTTTTTATCCTTCCTATTATTATTATTATCGTTGTTGTTGTTGTTGTTGTTGTTGTTGTTGTGTTCTGTTGCCTGGAATGCAGATGTGAAAGCCTGGAGCTTACTGTGACTGAGGACAGCAAAGCAGAAAGCTAGAAAGAGAATGTGTTTCAAAGTGATCAAACAGTTGTGGACTATGTAGCACTAAACAGCACTTTTACTATGAGAGAATAAATGAGAATAAATCTTGTATATATAAGACATTGTCATTTGGGATTCCACTAAATGCAGCTTAAACTAATTCTAACTAACACATATACTTTAAGCATCTAGCTTGTATATTAAACCATGTATGTGAACCTTGGATAAAAATTAGAATTGAAAGAAGGAGAGGTCACGAAATGTATAAAGGAAGAATTGCCAAATACCCATTTTGGAAAACTTCTTTAGGACTGTGATGTCCACCTGATGAATAATGTCCCTTCCCTTGTAGGCTTCATTGCCAAAGATGCATCTGGAAAGAAAAATACCCTGGGTGGAGCTTATGGCAGAGAGACATTACCAAAACAAACAAACAAACAAACACACACACAAAAAAACCTAGTGATTTCAAGATATAGTATAGTAATAGAACTATCCAAATAAAAAGAAAATTTAAAAAAATAAAAAGACCTTCAGTAAGCCTAATATTATAAAATTGGAGTCCCTGAAGGACAGAAGTGGGAAAAGAGGAAATGGACAAAAAGATATTTGAAGTTGAAAATGGCTAAAAATTTTCCATATCTGGTAAAACTTAAAATCCACAGATCTCAGGACAAATTTTTTGAGCAAAGCCATCAAATAAAATTGCTCAAAGCCAGGATAAAGAGAAAAATCTTAAAGCCAGCCAGAGGGGTGGGAAAAAGATATGTAGCAAGGAACAATAAGGATACAGCTGATTTCTTATCAGAAACAATGGAAGTGAGAAGACATTGGGAAAACATATTAAGTAACGGGATTAAAAACAACTGCAAACTAGAATTCTAAACTCAGAAAAAAAAAAATCATTACATATTAAAGGCAAAATACTCTTCTAATATAATAATTCATCAGCAGCATACCTAGATGGTAAAGAAAGTTCTTCAGGCAGAAGAAAAATGATAACAGATGGAAATACATATCTACATGAAGGAACAAGGAGTGCTGGAACTGATAACTAACGGGTAAATATATAAAACATACTTTCTCCTAAAAACAAAGCAAGTATGTAGATTCTCATGACTTCTGTTCAAACTTGTCATCAAAGTTCTACTTGATGCAATAAAGCATAAATAAATAAATAAATATCTGGATTTAAAAGGAAACAGTATAACTGATTTAATTGGCAGATGACATGATTGTCCATGTAGAAAAATCTGATGACGTCTACAACAGAGTCAATAAGCTAATAAGTGATTTTTGGTAAATTTGCAGAATGCAATATGCAAAAAATTAGTTATGTTTCTGTATACTGGGGGCAATTAAAAAAAATTTTTAAACAGTACCACTCATAGCAGTGCCAGAAATGTAACAGACTTAAGGGTAAACCTGACAAAATTGTGCCAGACATGTATCCTGAAAACTGCAAGATGTTGTTGAGAAAAAATAAAGAACTAAATAAACTAAACAAGACTTAATATTGTTAAATGTCAGCTCTCCCCAACTTAATCTATGGCTTCAATGTAATCTTAGTCAAAATTCCAGCAATGCTTTTTGTAGAAATTGACAAGCTAATTCTAAAATTTACGTGGAAATGCAAAGGACTTAGAATAGGTAAAACAACTTTGGAAAAGAAGAACAAAGTTGTATAACTGACACTAACCAATTTCAAGTTTTATTATAAAGCTATGATAGTACAGTGTTGTACTGGTATAAAGATCAACATATAAATCAATAGAAAAGACTAGAGAATCCAGAAATACACCCACATATACATGCACAACTGATTTTTTCACAATGGTACAAAGGCAATTTAGTAGAAAAACTATAGTCTTTTCTACAAATGGTGCTGGAACAATTGAATATCCATTTAAAAAGAAAAGAACTTTGATCCATCCCTTACACTGAACCCAAAAACTGACTTAAAATGTATCATAGATCTACATGTAAAACCAAAAACTATAAAACATCCTGAGGAAAATATGAGAAAATCTTCATGATTGGTTCCCAGATTCATAATTTTGGAGGTCCTCTTCATAATGCAAAAACCCTTTTGCACCCAGAAACATCATGCCTGCTCTCAGGACTATATAAACACAATGTTGAAAGCATACTATATGTCCTGTCTCAGGTAACTTCATCCCTTTCATAGTCCTAACCACCATTTACCTTCTAATGACTCCCAAATTTATATTTTCAGCCCCAACTTCTTTTTCAGACTGGCATTTTCCAGTAGCCCTGCATATATCCACTTAGATGTCTCACTGACACCTCAAACTCAATGTGTCCCTAATGGGACTTGGTATCCTTTCCCCCACAGCTGCTTCTTGTCCCGTGGGAGCCAATCACCTCTGTGTAGCCACCCATGCCAGAAACTGGGCCGTCACCAAACACGTGTGACAGTACAGAAGTGGCAAGGTTCACATATAATTTCAACCTTTGTAGCCATGGTGGCTGAGAGAGCGGGTTTTATTAACAGAAAAAAGTCCAGAGATGGAGGGTTGCGTTCAGAGGGGAGATGCTGAGACGATGGACCTGTTGCTTTCAAGGTGCGGGCAGGGAATCCAGGTGGAGATTTCCAGCAGTCAGTTGGAAATGCCACTGTACATGACAGATGGCTGATCTTGGTTGCAGAAATGAAAGCTCAGGAGCTTTTCTGAAAAGCTGAAGCTGTGGTTTGACAGGAATCATACTGTTTCTAAGAGCGAAAACATTCAGAAGCATCCGGCTATGGAGGACCGACCATGGGGAGAAAGAGAAATGGAACAGGCTGAGGAGAAGGGGAGCAGCAGTGGGAGCCTGTTCTCTAGCCAGTTCAAGGACAGGCAGCCAATAGTTTTGTGGTAGGTCCTTTACTAGAGAGCTCTCGAATATATGACTTCTGTCTCCTCCACCCGACTAAATCTCTTCCCTCTCTTCCTGCTCCCTCTCTAACCGTATTTTTTTCCAGTCTAGGAACCCCTGCACGCGAGAGTGCAGTGTGAAGGACAAGGGCTGGGTTGTGGGTTCCTCGCTTCACTGCGTTAGGAAGGCAGACAGTAAGGAATAGGTTCGCAGGAAAAGTCTTAAGGCACTGGCTGCCCTTTTTGATTTGTGCATTAATGCTGGAGTTGACAGCTTGCCTGGGAGAGGCTGAAGGGATGTGTGTTTTGCATGTCTGGAATTTATTCCTTTGGCTCTGTAAGATGTGACACTGCATAATGGGCATGAAGAAGTAATTTTGATCCTGTGACTATCTTGGCAAAGGTTCCAGAAAGACATATGGACATAATCTTCCGGACATTTGTGGAAGAGCCTTCCCTGAGGGATTGTCTTTGCAGGCTTGCATTCACTTCCAGTCCTACAGGTTTCACCTTAGCTTTATTCTGTTTTTACTTAAGAGATAAAAAGCTAAACTGTATTCAATTGAAAGAACTAAAAATATTAATGTAGGAGCAAGTCATCATTATGGCACATATCAATTTCTCACCTCTGAGGCAGTGCATAGAAGCAGGGCTCTAAATATTAACCCAGCCATGATTAGAGGGGAAAAAATGTCTGTGTAGATCTTGGTAGACACTGTGAAAATATGAGTTTTTATCATGCTGGGATCTAGCATCTTCACCTACAAATTTACAAAAGGTGACATAAACAACAAAGTCTGCCTGAGAATGACAACTTGCTTAAATAGTATTCTGCCGTAAGCTTTCCTGCACCCAGGGCCCTACATTTGGGGATATTTGAGAAATTACTTGTTTCTCCTTGGGACAGATTTCCATCTATATACATCTCCATCTTAAAATAATTGAGATAGCACAGTAAACCCAGCTAAGTGTTCCGTAATTCCCTGTGCTTATGTTTGTGAAGTGACTCTTTGTTCAATTCAGAATTCACCCACAGCCTTCATTTAATATTGATCATTGTTTCTTTCCTTGAAGAGTCTGACTAATATGGTGATAGGAAAAAAAAAAAACTCAGAAAAACCGAAGCGCAGACCCCAGTCTTTGGAAGATGACTGCCTGCCCCTCAAGATACTCTTTAAAACTGGCTCCCAGAAGAATGTCAGTGAAGAGGTCTGCCAGGAGCCAATCTTTATTCATTTACTAGTGTTTTGTGAATACTCTTTGAGAAAATTCTTTAGAGTTGTGCTACTGGGAAAAGGAGAAAGGGACTTAAACTGTGGAGGCAGACATTCCTTGGACTATGAGGTCTTTTTTGCTTAGACCTAGGTGATTTTCCTGAAGGGAGCACTCAGAATCACCCTGCTAAAAAATTGCCTTGGCTGATGGCCAGCCTTCTGGGAAAGGTTTTTTATCTCAGTGGTCACTATACTGTGAAGCTCTAAACAAATGGCTGTTCTATGAACCTTGACTGAGGAGAACAAGTAATCAGGAGCTTTTCTGTATTTCTGCACATTTTGGTTATAGATGAAGTCGGTCTAATAAAATCTGATTACAGACTCAGAGAATTATAGATCTCAAAAATGCTCAAGAGATCACATGATCCAGCCTCTTGAGCTTCAAGGCTAGCGGATGGTAAGTTGCAGGGCTGCAGGGACACTCTCAGGCCATCCAGACTTTGGTTATGTACAAAATTTCCCTGTGCATGTCTGAGATAGAATGAAGGGCTGTGTGTTCCACGTATCCAACGGCTTTCTTCGCATGGCTGGAAACAAGACTACAGATAGGTCCTCGGTGTTACCCAATTAGGACAAATTTCTCTTCGTTCTGTCACAAACAAACAAATAAACCAGGTAAGGGCCCTGACTGAACTTATATGGGTCAGATATTCCCTTTCCCCAGGACAAATAAACCATAGCTGTGTGTGTGTGTGTGTGTGTCTATAGAGCAGGCCCAGCATCGTGGACATAAAACCTGTGCAGTGACACAGGGATCTGTGCTTACAAGGATCCCATGCTCTGCTTAATGCTCTGCTGTTTCCATCTAGAAATTCCCAATAATTTTTTAACAACATAATCTACATTTTAATTTTGCACTGGATGTTGCAAATTATGCATCCAACCCTGGCATGGAGTTCTAGCTCAGCTTGGCAGTTCCTAACGTAGTCATATGAATGGTATGGGGGGAGAGGGGAAATAATTCCTAGAATCAGTGGGTTAATGATGGCCAGTACAGCTATCATCGTTCTGAGAACTGAAAGTACATGAAACATGAAAGATATGGTCCTTGTCTAGATGTACCCCAGGTTAGTAGGACAGATATGGAAACAACTTAGGTGTCCATGAATGGATAAAGAAAATGTGGTTTGTGTGTATATGTATACACACACACACACACACACACACTGAAATATTATTCAACCATAAAAAGAAAAGAATGAATGAAATCTCACCATTTGTAGCAACATGGATGAAACTGGGGGGCATTATGCTAAGTGTAATAAGCCAGATAAAGAAAGACAAATGCTGTGTGGTATCCTTTATATGTGGAATCTAAAAACACCCAAAAAGTTGAACTGATACCCACAGAGAATAGAAAAGGGACTGCCAGGGGCTAGGGTTGGGATGAGGAATTGAGAGAGGTTGGTAAAAGGGTACAAATTTTCGGTTATAACATGAATAAGATCTGTGGCACCTGAGTGGCTCAGTGGGTTAAGTGTCTGCCTTCGGCTCAGGTCACGATCCCAGAGTCCTGGGATTGAGCCCCGTGTTGGGCTCCATGCTCCGCGGGGAGCCTGCTTCTCCCTCTGCCTGTCCCTCCTCCTGCTTGTGCTCTCTCTCTCCCTCCCTCTCCCTCTCTGTCAAATAAATAAATAAAATCTTCTCTCTCTCTTTTTTTTTTTTTTTAATGAATAAGGGGCATCTGGGTGACTCAGTGGGTTAAAGCCTCTGCCTCCGGCTCGGGTCATGATCTCAGGGTCCTGGGATCAAGCCCCACATCCGGCTCTCTGCTCAGTGGGGAGCCTGCTTCCCCCATCTCTCTCTCTTCCTGCCTCTCTGCCTACTTGTGATCTCTGTCTGTCAAATAAATAAATAAAAATCTTTAAAAAAATGAATAGGATCTGAGGATCTAATACATAACATGGTGTATTGTATAAATGAAATTTGCTAAGAGCATAGAACTTAAAGGTTCTCACCAAAAAAAGGTAAATAGGTAAAGTGATGGGATGTAATTAATTCAGTTGTGGAAATTCTTTCACAGTGTATGATATATCAAATATTCATGTTGTACACTTTAAGTATCTTATAATTTTTGTTAATTAAACCTCAGTAAAGCTGAAAATAATTATAAAGAAAAAATACAAGGTGAATGTCCACCTTTGCTTTCAATGTCACAAAGACTAGTTTTTATCAAAGTATAAGTTTGTGTATATGATTGCAGATGGAATTAAGAGTCTCTTGTACACAAGAGTGGTGTAACAGCAGTGACCCACAACTAGGGACTGTTAAAAACATTCTTTCTACCAGGATCCATAAAGAATAGGACAAAATGAGTGCTCAAACAATGCCTCTAGGCTTGTAAGTACTCAATGAATACATGGAGAATAAATGGGAGAAGGAAGTTGAATAAAGAAGAAAAGAAAGGAAGGGAAGCAGGAAGGCAAGTTGGCCATCCTCAGTTTTTCCAGGGAGTCAGGTTGTCCAGGAAGACAGTAGATGGAAACCATAAAAATAAAAGGGTAAGCCATCTAGAGCAATAAATTTTATGAAATGTTAATTGGGCTTACTCTCAGCACTCTTTCTTTCATTATTATGTTTAACACCAAACACTAAAGAATTAATCAGGAAATTCCATCTGGCTAACAATTTTAATTTATGAAATTCCTTTTGCTTCTGAAGATTAAAAGCAATCCTCTGAGTAAGTTGAACATTCTAAGAGAGCCCCAAACAGCCCTGAACAAACACTCTAGAGTATCATTTCCTTTTATATTGTAACATCTTTGAATCACTTGCAATCTATAAATAAACTTGCATCTTACAGAAATGGCTGTAGGAAAATGCAGCGCCATGCTGGAATTCAATATACGAGGCTATTTTTATAAAAGTGTTTTGATTTTTAAAAACTAATTGTAGGTCCTAGATAACGCAGGAGTTATAACTTGGCATACTACAAGTTTCATGTTGCTTAACAACTCTTTAATACAATTCTTCTACATCTGTGCTTTATTTTAAGTAGAAGTCAATGTTAATTGAAGACTTTGCTGAGTACGGCTGCCCTGTTCTGTAGTGGGGAAAACGGAATCACTAGCATTCTAAAATCAGTAATTAATGTCATTTACCTTTTAACAACATTTTTGGATGCTTTGGTGCTCCTGTGTTTAGAGCAACTTGGTTTCTCCAGGCGTAATGTAAGAAGTTATCTGACACCAAAATAAATCTTTGAAACAAAAGCTGTTCTCCTAAAACATGAAAGCAAGAAAAGCAAGGGAAAGTTGGTGGGCAACTTTTATCCTGATAGAAAAGCATGTTCAAGTGTAAATCCATGAAAAAAGTAACATTATGAAATAATGAAAATTCAGGCTATGTTTGTCCAACTGAACTTGTTAATTTATTTTGTATCAGAAGATAATAGAAAAGAAAGAACTCTCGACGTGATGAGATGAATATGAAACCACATGCCTGGGAAACCTTATAGCCTTTGTCTTATATCAAAAGGCATAGATTTTATGATACAGAAGTTGTAGTATCTAGAAATTTTAGGCCTTCTGAGGTAAATGGTAACTTCTCTTTCAAGAATATCTGGTTTAGGGGCACCTGGGTGGCTCAGTGGGTTAAGCCTCTGCCTTCAGCTCCAGTCATGATCTCAGAGTCCTGGGATTGAGCCCCGCATCTAGCTCTCTGCTCAGCCGGGAGCCTGCTTCCCCCCCACCTCTGCCTGCCTCTCTGCCTACTTGTGATCTCGCTGTCTAATTAATTAATTAATTAATTAATTAAAAAAGAATACGTGGTTTAAAGGTGTAAGAAGAGAAGTGATTACTTCTGCCTTTGTCTTAATTAACAAAGATTAAATGCTTAGGTCCTACCTGGGTTTTGCTCTACAGAAACAATCTTTGGGTAGTTTTCTCCTAAAAATAATTTTGTAGAGGAGGAGCCAAAAGTTATAGTATCCAGAGACAGAAAAGGACCTTGAATACATGACTCTTCTAAAAGAAACTAAGTGATTTTCAGTAATTTTACCTGTCTTATCACATTACATTTAAGACAGAGTGAAGATTATCACTTCCACACTTGCTGCTTTTTGACAACTGAAAAGAAATAATAGCATTTTTGAAAGAAGAGAGTAAACACAACATTTGAATCGATGATACTCTAGAAATCCAACGAAAGACATGTATATACTCAGTTTTATTTTTCAACTCCATGGACAGCAACTATGAACCTATACAGCAAGAAGCATAGTTCATGTGATCCATTGTACAACAGAACCAATGCAAAAGGATATTATCACTTTGAAGTAAGTGACACCTTAGATCTCTGTTGGGTAAAGAGAACACAAGGAGCATAAGGATAAGTCTAGCTGAAGTTTCTAGAGAAAAAAAAAAACAACAATAAACAACGTAGACCAACAGCAAAATATTAGTTCTCCTTGGGGGGAGTGAGCTACTATTCTAGAAAAAAGAATTGCTATAAGGGAGGTTGTTACATAGCAGCTAATGTCCTCTTGTCATAGATCCCAAGAGAAAGGCCCTGGGAACCTAAAATGGTTGCTGGTCTGGAGAACTAAGCAAGACAAATTATTTTCTTTCCTAAACTCAAGATTCTTCATTTTGACATCTGCTAAGGACACTAAACTCTGAGAGACTGTAAAATGTCAAACTGACCCTCATAAAATGTGAGAACATTTCATTAGATTATGTGAGTTTCACTGTGGCAAGTAGAAGGTAATGCATTTATTGAATAAATCTCTATAAAATTTTAAAATCATGGGCTCTGAATCACAGCAAAAATGTTTCCCAGAGATATTGTACCAGTGTACTATGGCAGCCAAAATAAAGATAACAGCTTAGAGAATCAACACAGAATATTAGGCTTGTTATTTGCTAGAGTGGCACTTTATATAATCTTACTTCCCTTTGCCTATTGAAAGATGCAGTATTCAGCCCCCATTCTTAGCACCATTTCTTTTTGCTCTTTCTTACTACATGTGTGTATGTGTGTGTGAGGGGGGAATGCCTTTTATTAGCAAAGCTAGTCTAAGTGTGGAATCAACAACAACTTGAAATCACTGTTGGGTCAAGTTACCAAATCTTACTGGTGAATTAGAATCTAGAGTCAGACTCCAAGGAGACAAGAACAATGTCTATGCTGGCCTTTCCCTCTTTAATTAGTATTCATGAATCACTGGGATTTTTTTTCTGTCTCTCTCTTTGCATTTATCTCAGTAGTTGTATCATTTGATTGCTAATGTGTTTGAATAGAGCTGCCTGATTTTCATTCAATCTGGCACCTCTTCATGGAGCACTAAATCTCCTCTCGATGGCCATACATTAAACTGTGGTGAGCCTGGAAGTCTCTGCCACCAACAAGATTTCAGCCTTTATTGCTTTGTGCAGCCCATCCATTCTTGGTTCAAGGGCAGCCTAGATATAGAGATCCCAGTTCAGATACGCACAGGTAATGACACTCATTACCTGGCAGCATGTGTAAGATAAGCCTTTCTGTTCTCTTCTATACCACCCTGGTGGAGTCTGATAGATCTCCCCTTCAAAAAGCAAGTAGGATTTCATTCAACTGAAGGAAAAGTGTCATCAAAGCTCATGAGTCTTGGTGGAGTGGTTTTTTAATGTCGTACTTTTACTCCTTAAAGTTTTTAGACTTAAAGAGAACCAGCTGATGTGCAAAAAAATAATGATAATAAAAATTTGAGACTTAAAAGTTGTTGGTCATTATATTCACATGATCTGGAAATGAGATATGACTTAGAAGCTGTGTGTGTGTGTATGTGTACATGTACATTTTTACGCAGGTACGTACAAGATTTGTAACTCTGACGGGTAAATACCCAACTCCAAAACATAGAAGAGAGAGCTTCTTAGGGCACAGCAGGAATCTGACCACATGCTAAACATAGCTTACAGGGACTCAGAGCTTGACATGTTCTACTACCCACTACTTGTGACTCAGAAGGTATCTTCTTTCAAGTAAATGGTGAGTCATGGGGATATGTAGAGGTGGGAGCTTCTTTCTTACACACAGTTCCTCTTTGATTCCAGGATTAGTCAGATTTCTAGAAAAGAAAAATCCTGGGGAAGCAGCAAACCATCCCTGGAGACCAGAAAGAAGGAAAGATGTGGAGAGATGACAGTTTAGGGGCCAGACAAGCTTGACAGCAGCCATGCGTGAGCCTCATCGTCCCCAGATGGCTCTTCATCTCAACAAAGACATTGGACAGGGTGTTCTATTTCCCTGCCTTGGAAAGGAAGAAAAAGTTATAGATTTCTTTGCCTCAGAGCAATCTTGTAGAGAAAGCAGTTGTTCCCTCCACATCAATATTTTATCAGAATCAAGACTTAATGAGAAAATAAAAGGAAATGAGCCCTGTTCTCCCAATTGTCCAGCATGCACGTATTCCCAGGCTTTCTTATTTCCCTGATGACACTTGACTGGTTCTTAAAATATGGTTTTTCTAAGAAGGAACTTTATGTTTTCGGAATGCTTTTTCAAAAACAGGACTTCCTCTAGTGTCAGTGTTCTTCTGACATGAAAGTGATGCTGTCAATTTTTGTCATATATACATCATTCTAAGTGGACTTTTTTTTTTTTTTTAGAGGATTTATACTGACCTACCTTTCTTTCCTACCCCATAGCACAAAATTTAAGACAGCAGGCTAGGTATTACAGCCATAGAACAGACAGAAACTAATAGTCCCACAGAGGAACTAAACTCACAACTATCTTAAAAAATATCACATCCAGGGGTGCACGGTGGCTCAGTCAGTTAAGCATCTGACTCTTGATTTTGGCTCAGGTTATGATCTTGGAGTCATGTGACTGAGCCCTGCGTCCCCGCTGTGCTCAGCAGAGAGACTGCTTGGAGTTCTCGGCCTCTCCCTCTGCCCTCTCTTCCCCCTGCAAAATAAATAAATAAATAGATAGATAAATAAATAAATAAATAAGGAAATACCACATCCAGCTTTATTAGACCACAAGGGACATTTTATTAGTCTCCTAAATGTTTTTAAAGCACTGTCTTTGTTTCCAAAGGAAAAAATAGTTAATCAAAGAATATGTTGGTTTACATAATTTTAAGATTTGAGATTACACATAAAGAGATTTTGAGATATATTGCCGTGATAGATTATTAAAGTGAATCGTGGAAACTGTCTCCTTTTTATTTTACTAGGAATTTCAATGTTTCCATTAAAATTGTTTATTTCATTATAAAAAAATGATACAAGTGGTCCTAATTATTTAGAACCACTTGTATCATTCACATTGCACCCATGTAATTAATGAAGTTATAAATCTTAGAATACCATATTTTCACATCATTTTTCCCCATCCCATGCTAATGAAAGGATGAGAAAGAGAATGATTACAATTAATCATGACTTAGATTTGGGGGTGATGATTTGTGTTCAGAAATCACTGTGTTTATACAGATACCTGGGGATTTCGAGTCAAACCTGGGGGTAAGCTAGTTTGTCTGATCCAACTCTGATATTCAAAGACTCTCTGGAGAATACTAAACAAAACCAAGCATGTTATTTTAGACATACTTGCTAACTATTGCCATTTATAAGTAACAACCTGAAACTCTATTCTGGCTTACATGTCTTTTTAAAAACTTGTTCTAAATTTATTTGTACTGTGTCAATTATGTGAATAAAATAAGAGCTGAGAAACTCTCCCTAAGAGAATGTTTTTGCTGGAAACCCTGTCCTGCTATCTTCTGAGCTTCTTGAAAATGAAAATCTCTGTGTCTTCCAGATGACAGCCACCTTTTTGGTGGAACCAAAATAGCTCTCTCAGCTAGAGCTCTGTCAGTAAGAATTCTGACAGATATCAGATTTGGCATGCAGGAGGAAGGTGAGAAATGGTCCCATGGTAGGTGGTTGGGTGGGAGCACCTGACTAGCTAAGGGAGCAAAGACAGGAGGGGTGCTTGGAAAACAGTGCCCTCCTAGACACCAGATCATGCATGAGGAAATCAATGGGCATTTCTGGAAATGACAAATAATCTTGGGGGAGAAGGGAACCATTAGCTCTTGTGGGATTTTGAAAGGGCTATGTAATGTGCATCAAGTTAGAAGGTTTCCATTTGTGAAGAAATCAGATACATTTACTTTACATGCAGAGGATTTGCTCTCCCTCTAGTGGTAGGGTAGGAGCCTTGAAGTGATATGCTGTCACTGCATAATACTGCTTCACAAAGAAAGATGTGCATTTTGCCCATAAAATGAGGATTTTCATTAGGTATCCTGCTCTCTCTCATGGTGGTTTTCAAAACACCCTAACCCTTCATGGGAGGGAACTGCCTCCTGACTGTGCTGATTACCAGTGGTACGGTAGCAAAGATCTCTCTCTCTTTTTGGCTAAAGGCTGCCTATGCTCACTTCTGAAATACGGGATTCCCCTTTCCTCTGCAGTCCTAACAAAGATGGAACCATGCTGTGATTAGAGGCAACTCTCCTGACCCCCAGTCTGGACCAGAAAAACCTGAGGAGCTAAATGGCAAAGAGAAAGCCAACTTACCTAAGTAAAGGTGGGAAATGTGGAAACTCAGAGGAGAGGTACTGATACAGAATCTCAAGGGTGATCTGAACCTGATATAAAGGTCAATAATTAGCAATGAAGTTTGGAACAAATCTCTACCTCCACTTCGCAGGCTCTGTTGTTTCTCTTGTTTTCATTTTTGGTCATGTGAAAATACTTCTGGTGTTGCAAATTGGATCAATGATAGTGGATGAAAAAAATAGAAAAGATGGGAAAAGCAAATAATGACATTTTATGGGAATAACTAAAATTGCCTCCATAGAGGGATTAAACTGCATAAAATATCATAATTGTACAAGAGTATTGATGGGAATAGGTCATAGTTTACAACTGTCTAATAAACAGGTTATTGATTGGTCAATAATTGAAAATATACCAATGTGAGGTATACAGAGTCTGCAGCTTTTTCCGTGCTCCATACTCAAAGTTAGGCATCAATGATGCTTCCTTGACTTCTCTTGTGTGTCTCCAAGGCAACCAAATTAATGTTTTCCTGAAACCTATTTCTTTTCTAGTTTCTTTGTCTCGGTGAATAACTCCACCAGCCATCCATTTGCACAAGCCAGAAATTCAGGAGTTACTTGACCCCACCTAGTCTATCCTCATCATATTCAATCCATCACCGAGTCCTCCTAAATCTTTCTCACACAGGTCAATTTCTCTTTGCCTCCACCACCATCTCCCTTTCATCATTTCCCTTCTAAACAACTACTACTCCAAAGGGTATCCGCTTTGATCTTTGTCAAACACATTCTCCATGCTGCACTACTTCACACAACAAGTATTTTTAAGGGGCCTACTTTGTACTATGATAATACTTTGCTGAATAAGACAAATTCCCCATTCTCAAGGAGCTTGTGGAGACAGAAGATAAACTTCAGATAGTCATAAGCATAATGCGGAGAAGTAAAATAGGGTGATATAATAGAGAACGGCAGAATGGCTATTCTAAGTGGTGTGCTCAAATACAAGACATCAGTGGGAGTTTCTGAAGGGTTTGAGTTTTCAAAGCAGGAAAATAAAAGAAGTCTGTTGGGATGATGGCATCTGCTATCAAGGCTTTTTCACATGTAAGGAAAAGTGTTTCAAATACTGAGCAAGTACAAAAAGGAAAACAACTTAAAATGTACCTGAAGTTACAATCTAGCTCTGTTTGTCTCCAAGCACTTCTGTTTAAATACAGCACTTACCACCTACATGAAAGTGTCCTATTTTTGTAACTTTTCTGTATGTCTCCTCTCCCAACAAGGCTTACATTCTACGAGAATAGTGGCCATAAACGGCTGGCTCACTCGTCAGTACCTAAGAACTGTGCCTGGCATAAAGTAGGCATGCAAGTAAGTATTTGTTGCATTAATGCACAGATTAGCGTGTGAACTGGCAGGGAAAACAGAGAAAATAACTGAGCGGATTTGGAGGCTCGGATGTCAAGTTCACTGACTTCAGCGGGAAACGTTAACCGAGGTATAAAGTCCCGGCCAGATTTCTTAGTTTTGGATCTCCACACCACCTGCTCTCTCTCAAACTCGCCCCGCCACAAACCTCCCCAAATCCCCGCTAGGAGGAGTCACACCTCCCGACCCAGAAGCCCTCCCACTCTCTCCTCTATTTCTCCTTCCCTCCCCCTCTCCGCCAGGGTTCCGGCAGCCCTGGAGTCGCAATGCTCACCGGGAATAGTAGTCTTCCGGTGTGAGCCAAAAGCGTTTTATTCGTTTTTTAGAACTACGCTTCCCAGAGAGCCTTGCGGAAGAAGGAGACTGTATCACCTGACCAGGAGCCAGGAGGGGCAATGGCGGCGCCCATGCTGCGCTGGTGGTGTCTTGGAAGGCGTTGGCTTTTAGCCTGCATTGACGGCGGTTCTCGCCACGGAAGAGGGGCTGCAATTGGGTTCACGTCCAGCAGGAAAGGGGGACAGACCTCCGTGGCTCAGCAGCCCCTCATCACCTCCCAGAAGTCAAGAAAAGGGTATATTACTTTATACCATTACTGCCCATTTAAGCGTGAGGTGGAACTGCGGGACTGGGGAGGTGAAAGCCACTACAGCACAGCTTCCGTCTCGAAGTTTTGATGAGCGGGGGGCGGGGGGAAGTTGGGCTATAACTTTCAGCCCTGAAACCTAAACGAAAGCACAAAACTAGCCCTCTATCAGCTCCTTCCTCTGCACGTAAAACTCTCTTCGAACAGTAGGCATATATGGGGAATTCTCAAGTGTAAAATCGCAGATCTTTTCTCGGATGTAAAACTGCACACGCAAAAGAGTGGATTCAGTAACCATACTAATGGCACTAGAAGAGGGGTCGGTGACACCAGAAGGCGGGATCTTATTTAGCTGACATTTATTTAGCGCTACTGTGGGACAGCAGTGTTCTAAAACCAGAAAGGGAGCCTTTACTTGCAAGCTCAGGGTGGTGGTGGCTTAATGTCATTACTCAGAAAACACCACACGTCTGTGGCGGCGCTTCGTGTTGTACGTGTTTCTAGACCTAGGAAGATGCAGTCAATACAAGAGATATTCCCTCTGATTAGAGAGTTTTGCTTATTTTGTTAGTCTCTCAACAGCTGTTTATACTTTATAAGACTTAAATACTGTCTTTTTAAATACAGAAACAGAAGGCACGTGTTTAGTAATCCCTTTAGCCTTTGAGATAGTTAGGTTGGCATTATTTTTGCTTTGCTTTTCTATTGGAGCAACAGAGGGAAAATGTCCAGAACCATTCAGCTTCTATTCCTTTCATAAATTGGATCGTCAGACTGTAAATGGAAAGTATTTTTTTCTTTCATGTAACAAAACTGCAAAAACAGTTTCTAGTAATGTTTTAGTGAATGCAGAATTTCTGATGAGTTCTTCATTTAATTCCCCTCAATTGCCAGTGGCGCTTCCAAACTTTAAAAAGAAGGAATTAATCTTCTTACAGTACTATAGATATAGAGCTTCATGTGTTGAAATAATTGGAACAAAACCCAGCACATGTAAGCAAAAATCTAGATAATACAGAAAATTGTTTGGGAGAAGAGCAAGATAGGAACAAGGTGTAGAGGGAGTGTGTGTAAACAGGCATTGTCAAGGATACATGGTTTCAGAAGGAATAAGCACGCTTACACAAACCTAGAGAAAACTGTGTGTTCATATAGACGGAACAGAGTAGGAGATGTTATTATAGCATTTAACAACTTCTTAGATTTGATAGCAATCAAGCATAAACAGAGGAGACTGAAACTGTAGGGAATTGAAAGTGATTTGGGGGACCAAAAAAAAAAAAAAGCCACATCTAATGGTTTAATGTTTTCATTTGCCCCAAATTCCAGGAAGATACGATTTAGTGGTGATCTATTATATCTGTGTCACTCTGATCATTTTATGTGCAAGCCATTGTTATTTAAAATGAGTTCAAAACATGATGGAGAAGACCCCTTCCTTTATAAGTGATGTATACAACTATTCACCATTATTTCTCCAGTAGTAGAAGCATGATGTTTATGTTAATTCTAAAAATGTTTGTAGGAGAAGGTTTCATGGGCCGCTTGGGTGGCTCAGTGGGTTAAAGCCTCTGCCTTCAGCTCAGGTCATGATCCCAGGTTCCTGGGATCGAGCCCCACATCGTGCTCTCTGCTCAATGGGGAGCCTGCTTCCTTCTCTCTCTCTGCCTGCTTCTCTGCCTACTTGTGATTTCTCTGTCAAATAAATAAATAAAACCTTTTTTTAAAAAAGATAAGCTTTCACTTACTGAGTTATTAATTGATAAAGGACAGTTAATCTAGAAAATGGTGCTTTTCCCTGGAGTCAGCCTAAGCAGATGTCACCTGATAGCCATTTCTAAAATTGTTTCAGAATGCCATATTTTTCCTTCATCACCTTCCTCTTTATACATTGAACTCTTCCTATGCCGTGTTGTAAATGAATTTTATTTTGCTGGTCTTGTAGATGTTCATCATGAGTTGCTTTTGATTAGGTCATCGATACAATATGACCTTTTAAAATGTAAGAACCTAAAATCTTAATAAGTTAAAAACAAATAGCAAATTAACATGTGTGGTTTAGGGTCGTAGAAATTCATGCATAGTGATGGCTCTAACTACTTCTTAATGATTCTTTCTTTTTAGTGAACATGAATGGGCAGCTGTGGTAGGTTTGGAAATTCATGCCCAGATCTCTTCCAATTCTAAACTCTTCTCTGGATCTCGAGTCCACTTTGCAGCACCTCCAAATTCTTTGGTATCTTTCTTTGATGCATCTCTGCCTGGAACTCTGCCGGTAAGGTTTTTATTTAATCATATTTTCGTTAGAAAATGTTTGTTTTATTGGACCTAGATATTGATTTCGTGGTTTTCACATCTTGGCACAACTCTTAAGAAAGTACTTGTTTGAGGGATTTTGGGTGAAGTAGGATGAACTAAATGTTTTCTAAAAACCCATCTCTGTAATCTGTTTCTAAGTCTGAACGTCATCCATTTGTTCATATATGTATTCACTCACTTCACACACATTTTTAAATGTCTACAAAATACCAGATACTGTGCCATGAACTAGAACATGAAGATGAGTGACAGTCCTTGCCTTTGAAGGGTTTAAAGACTAGGAAGGGAGAAATGTCTTATATTTTAAGTGTCTACTTATAAGCAAATAGAACACTGGGTGATTACAGCCATGAAGGTGATATATAGGCATGGTTTTGGAATCCAAAGAGGGACACCTAAGTCTGTAAGAGAAGGATTCTTGTGAGAAATTGAGGTCTGGGTATGATTGGAAAACTTGTTGAAAGAGACAGTGTCTGACTTCTCTCTGAGAAGTCAGAGAGGAGTTAGGCAGATAAATGAAGGAGGAGGAGTCTAGCCACAGGAAATAGCACATGATGCATGATATTACAGTGTCAGATCAGAAATGATTGGGATTATTGAAAATTAAGTGGTCAGTAATGGAGAGAAAAAAATCAGCCACAATATGCATTGAGTTAAGTGCTCATTTATCTGCTCATTTTTTTTATTTTTATTTTTTTTTGCTTTAAATATTTTTTTGGGAAAAGATACTACACTTCTACTCAATTAAGAGAAACAATTTTATAGTCTTGAGGTCTTTTATTTTCTTTTTATTTATCATGCCATGAATTCATAGGGAATGGGTTCCAGCAGTTCGGGCTCTTTTCCATTGGTTCTCACGAAATGTGCTTCTCTGGGTGGAGCAGGCTGACGCTTCAGCTGAACCCAAGTACCTTTCTCTTTGGCTTCCTTCTTTTTCTGATCATTTTCCTTTACCCGCTTCAGGAAGCTATCTCGGCTCTTTGAATGTTTAATATGCTCAATGCGGACATTAATTCTCTTGGCAAGAATCTTGCCCTTAACTTGTTTGTTTACAACAATACCAACAGCATGCTGAGTAACATTGTAGACTTCCAGTTTTGCCATGGTAACATTTGTGGGGCATTCCCTTTTGAACAGTGCCCATTCCCTTGATGTCCACAATATCACCTTTCTTGTAGATTCGCATGTATGTGGCCAAAGGAACAACTCCATGTTTTCTAAAAGGCCTAGAGAACATGTACCGGGTACCTCTCCTTTTTCCCTTTGTGTTGGTCATTTTGGCAAATTACTGGAAGATGGCGGTTCCGCTATCTGCTCATTTTTACTTAAACCCAAGGAATGACTAGGTCCAGTGTACTTATCAGCAAGATTGCTATCATATAATTTCATATAGTTGGTTGGATTTTGAAGAAAAGGATGGAAGGAACAATGTGAATATTTGTGGCAATAAATAAATCATAGTCTGTCCAGGCCATATAACATCGACTGGGTGTGGGATTTCCTGCCATCCTTGGGGGTAATGTATATAGACGGTGGTGATCGGAAGGGGGAGGAGGAGCTTTCATGGGTGACTTCCATCCTCTCTAACTTTTAAATACAAGTGAAAGCTGGTTGATTTGGCCATCGGCAGGCTTGCAGAGGCAGAGATTAATTTTTCTCAGAGTCGCCCAGAGTAGAAGGTGATGGGCAGTGCCTCCAATGTGTCTGCCATACCCAGGGCTTTGGTTATATTGGGGCAGTGTCTCTATTTTGGAACTTCCTTCTTACCTGTGCTTTTTTATTATGGAGGACTCCCAATCCCTGCAAACCCTATCCAGGGTCACCTTTGATTTGTTTGTGAGTCTTTCTGGGGGAAAGACAGATAAAGGGGTGTCTATTCCTCCCTCCCTCTGGCTTAGAGTATCTATCTGTGGAGAAATCATTTTTGTTTGGGGACAGTTTTTCAATTACAAATGCATGAGTTCTTTTTTGGGCAGAGATGCAGACAGAGTAGAAATGGAGTAATATCTATTCAGACAAGTGAAATGGAAAGCAATTCATCACAACACCTCCTTTTTTCCTTCTGAGTTCAAATCATTTTTTTTTTCCACATGTTACTTCTTTATCAAGAGACTGTATGTAATCTCTGAGTTTCTTCTGGATTTTTCCAGCTGGGAATATAGTATCCAGCAAAGTATTTATTACAGCTCACATTTGGAGATAGATCTATTTGCAGATAGGCATGTTGTCCATAAATAGGTTCTTTAGTTGTGGCTAAGTGTGGTTGAATATTACAATTCAAAACAACTAAAATGTCAACATACTTTGGAAGACTTCAAAGAATGTGCTTGCCCAGTGATAAGTATAGTGAATAAGCATAGGAAAAACAGTGAAGGTGTTTGGGACATTTGAGCATTGAGAGCTTGGCTAATACTAATGAAAATGGTAGTCATAGTCTAGAAATCCAGTTTTGCTTGAGCTAGGATTTGTTTTTTCTCTTCAGAGCTTACCACACACATGATTTAAGGAGCCTATTGGGTTATTCTCTTGACAGAGCTAATCTGCCTCTTCTTCTAAAATGTTTCTGTCTTGAAAAGACCTGTTTTGGGGCGCCTGGGTGGCTTAGTCAGTTAATCGTCTGCTTTCAGTTCAGGTCATGATCCCAGGGTCCTGGGATCAAGACCCATACCAGGCTCTTTGCTCAGCAGGGAGCCTGCTTCTCCCTCTGCCTACCACCCCCCTGTGTGCTCTCTCTCTCACTCTCTCTCTGACAAGTAAATAAATAAAATCTTTTTTTAAAAAGACCTATATTTAGTATGTGAACAAATTGTACCAAAATTACCAGAATAAAACATTGTCACTCCCATAGCACTTGAAAACCCTGTGATTTACCTATGTAAATGTATTGAAACATTTAGACTGTTTCCCTTCTCTAAGCTTCTGGGTGGTGTATTGGTGCTGTGGTCTTCTGACTTTGCATCTTGGTTGTTTTTGTACAAAAAAATGGTGACCATTTGTCAGATATGCTGATAAGGAGATAGAAAAAGGCTGCCAAAAGAATTTAGGTTATAGTGTAAAGTCTTTTTCTGGAAATCACATTCATTTGCTCTGCTGGCACATTAAAGAGAAATTATGATAATGGGTATCTTTCTGTAGGCATTTGATTCTCACCCTCTTGACTGCATCTTCATTCACTCAGCTGACACTTACTGGATGCCTGCCGTTTACTAGCCGTCATACAAGCTCTAGTGACACACCTTTGAACAAGATAAAAAATAGACAAGACTCTTGTCCTCATGAAGCATGGACAAGTAAGCAGGTACTCGCAGTACCTTTTAACAAACATACTGGGAGTGAGAATACAGAATAGGTGCTTGAGGAGCACATCGGAGGGCATCCAACACATAGACAGAATTTGCATAATTGGCCAAATAATGAATAGGATGGGGCACCTGGGTGGCTCAGCTGATTAAGCAACTGCCTTCGGCTCAGGTCATGATCCCAGAGTCCCAGGATCGAGTCCCGCATCGGGCTCCCAGCTCCATGGGAAGTCTGCTTCTCCCTCTGGCCTTCTCCCCTCTCCTGCTCTCTCTCAAATAAACAAATAAAATCTTAAAAAAAAAAAAAACCTGGGTGGGGGGTGGGGAGAGGATGTATGATGACCAGAGGAGAAACTGACATGGCATGCTCTAGGAACTGAAGGACGTTCTGTGCACGGTAGCATAGAACTTGAGTATGGCATGGGAAGAGGTGAGGCTGGCATGGCAGGTATAGTCTGTACCAGTATAACCCCATGTGCAAGGAGGTAAGAAGAGGTGAGGACAGTACAGGGTCAGCAAGTCCAACAAAGGGAGTGTTTTGAGAAGGAGGGAGTATAGTGGTGTCAGATGTTCCTGAGAGGTCAAGTAAGGTGAGGATGGGACTATTGCATTTATCAACAGGACTGTCCCTTGTCCTTTGAAAGAACAGCTTCAGTGGAGTAATGAGAGTAGAGGGTACATGGTAGTAGATAGATAGATACAGGGAGCTTACAGAGGGGTTAGAGAGTGTGGGCAACTGTTTTAGGAGGGTGGGCTCTGAAGGAAAAAGTGAATGCAGGAGGTGAAAGGAGACATGGAATCAAGAGGAACATTTTTTTAAAAGATTTTATTTATTTATTTGACAGGTAGAGATCACAGGTAAGCAGAGAGGCAGAGAGAGAGAGAGAGAGGAGGAAGCAGGCTCCCCGCTGAGCAGAGAGCCCGATGTGGGGCTCGATCCCAGGACCCTGAGATCATGACCTGAGCTGAAGGCAGAGGCTTTAAGCCCCTGAGCCACCCAGGCACCCCAAGAGGAACATTTTTATTAGTCCCATTTTACTTAATATTGGAGAGATCTGAGAATGCTTAAATACCTATTACTTACAGTCAACAGTAAGATATACACTAAAAATGTGTAAAGAAGGGAAATCTCATGGCAGGTGTTCTTACTGCAATAAAATAAAGTTTTTAAAAATACTGATGAGGAACCAATGACGCAGGGGAGTTCAAGACAGTTAAAGAGCTTGAACGTGTGTATTTTATTATGTCTTTCTCACTACCCCAAAGAAACCCCACTGAAACTGTAGTAAAAGAATTTAATAGTTACAAAACCTGCATGAGAATGGGAGAGCAGAGTGCATGAGAGATGGTAGGTGGAAGAGCGCTGACTTAGCAGAGCAGCGTTGACTATAAAGGGACAGAAACCTATAGAAAGAGCCACTAGTGAGAAATGAGATGTCATGCCCTGCATAGCCCCAGAAAGGGGCTGGATATGGGATCCTTAGGTTTTGCAGAAGGCCAGGGAGGTAGAAACAAGAGATTAATTCAGAGTCTGGATGCAGAGCAGTTAGACTTCAGGTCCCCTCCTTGACCCTCTGCCTCTGCCCCACTCCGATAGGAATCTGTAGTTTGGAGAGAAATGAACTGGTGGCACACTCCCCCTGGGGACCTCAGGCAGAGCAAAGGCACTGGTGTCAGAGGGTGTCTGCACTGCCGAGCCTGGAGGGCCTGCCCAGTGCTTTTCTCCACCCTGTTGGAGGAGCTCAAATGACCTAGTATTGCCGTCTCTCCACTTCCTCTCCTTCAAGGAGGAATCTGCAGGGATTTGTTTGGAGATTACATGTCGCTGGAGGGAAGAACTTCAGATACTGACACCTGAGGGGGGGGGGGTGGTCTCTAAAAGCAAACAAACAAACAAACAAACAAACTGCCTGGCTACTTGATTGTCCTGGAATTCAGGCCATCAGTCAACAAGCCCTGGATATTACATAGACCTTTTAATCAGCATTTGAGTACCTTACTTCAAAATAGAAACCAATGGCCAAAAATCACTAGACCTTTGAGGAAGTTCTCCAACATAATGGACAGGGCCCAAAATAAAAAGACTAAAAAAGAAATAAGAAGTAACAGATAATGCACAGGGGTATAAGAATACTTTAAAAATAAAAGCTTTTATAAATATTCTCAGAAAAGAGAAGGTAGTGGCATCGTTGAGATACTACCTTTTAAAAATAAAGAATCAGAACAAAAGGCTCTCAGAAATTAAAATTATAAAAAAAAAAAAAGAAATTAAAATTATGATAGCAAAAAAAAAAAAGAAAATCCACGAGCGTTAGACGATAAAGTGAAGAAAATCTTCCAGGAAGTGTAACACATATACTGTGAATTGGACAGTAGGAGATAAAATAAGAAAATTAGAGACTCGGTGTGGGATGTACAACATCTGATTCATGGGACTTCCAGAAGACAGAAGAGAGGAAGCTATCAAACAACACAGATTAATTTTCCAGAACTGAAGGACCTGCATCTCCAAATGGGAAGGGCTTGCCAAGGACCCAGTGCAAGGAATAAAAATAGTCTCCCATAAGAGCATGTGATCATGAAGTGTAGGAATGCCAGGGATAGAGATAAGATACTGGAACAAAGAAGAAAAGAGAGGTCACATGCAAAGGACTGGGAATCAGAAAGTCACTGGACTTCTTAAAAAGCAGCACTTAAAGCTGGAAGAGAAGAAAAGAGTGCCTTAAAAATCTTAGGAGGAAAAAAAAAAAAAAGATTCTAATTTAGAAGTCTGTATCCAGCACTATAAATTAAGTGTGACAGTAGAATAATGCTATTTTCAGACAGTCGGGTTCTCAGAAAATTGGCCTTTCACTATCATCAGAACCTGCTGGAGTGACAGAGAGGTTCCAGATTGCCAGGTCTGCAACGGGCCCAGGGAATCTGGTGGGAAAAGAGGGTGGATGGCTCCAAAACAGAGCGGTTTCAAGAAAAAAAAGTGTAGGGTAGTGGAAATAGCAGATACCTAATGTTTGTGTAGGCACAAGATTTTACATATACACTGGTGTCTTTGAGAATAATAAGCAATAGGTATTAAAATATGAAGCAAATGATGAAATGAAGCCACATCAACTCCAGAAAAACAAAATGTTCGAGGAAGGAAATGTAATCAGAGTATACTTAACAGCTCAGCAGAGAAACTTATTTACTTAATAATAATAGTAGAAGAACCAACTCTGACTTAACTAGGATATTGGGAAATAAAAGAATAAATTCTCATCTGCCGTTATCAGAAGTTATATTCTACATTGACATAATGGACAGAAAAAAGTAATGTAAGAATGTGCTCTAGGAACATTTTTGGCCACAGATTAGGGGAGGCCTCCTTCTCCTTTTCAGGCCCGAAGTTGGTTGGTTGTTTTGTTTTGTTTTAATTTTTTTTAAAGATTTTATTTGTTTATTTGACAGAGATCACAAGTAGGCAGCGAGGCAGGCAGAGAGAGAGAGAGGAGGAAGCAGGCTCCCCACTGAGCAGAGAGCCTGACGTGGGGCTCGATCCCAGGACCCTGAGATCATGACCTGAGCCAAAGGTAGAGGCTTTAACCCTCTGAGCCACCCAGGCTCCCTTTGTTTTAATTTTTAAAAGTAAGACAATGAGTGAAAGATTTAGAACTCTCAAGAGATAAATTATTAGTCAAAAGGTTTTCAATGAAGTTTTTAAAAATCTTACGTAAAGGTAATATTAAGTAATCAAGTATTACCTCTATTGTTTTCTCATCCTTCTCTGCTAAGACTTTGTTCCCAAAGTCCTAATAGTGAAGGACTCCCCACACCACCCCTCCACAACTCCCGCCCGCACCATGCTCTTAGGAGGAATAGGCTCCTGCACATTCTAGATTATTCATACGTGTAGTCAGAGTACCTGCTTCTGTGGGGGTGAAGTGACCTACCTACGAGTTGACTTTGTAGACTTTAATGTTATTTACCTTACCATGGGGTTGCACTTAGGAATGTTGTATTTTATTCTTGAATAGAAATAGAATACAGTAGCAAGTATGGGTAAATTCTTATGAGACAGAGTAAGGTAGAAAAAATTTTGCAAAATATATTTATTGTCTTATGACTTCTTTAAATTGTCTCTTGGGAATGGACTGGGCCAAGTCTTGGTGTTCTGTGTTCTAAAACAAGAATGCTGTCGTTGGGACAGCTCTCAACTCTGTCTCCCCACCCCACCCCCACCCCGATTAAGGAAGGATTGTCACATGGCAAATGGCCAGCAGCCTTGGCCAGCAGGTGATGGATTTTCCAAAGGTCCCCCGGCACTGCATATTACTTAAAAATAGGAAGATAAATATGACAGGACAGCTCAAAGATCTGGAGATAGTTGCTGCCAGGGAACAGAGCTGGCAGGTGAGGGTGGCAGGAACTGCTGGTTTTCATTATAAATTATTTCAGAATACCTGCCTGCAATAAAAGTTAAACAATCGAAAGTTAGCCTTAAAGGAGTAACATAAAGAAGAGGAGATTATTGATAGAGTCAGGTTCCTGAGAAAACAAGAGGTATCCTCAGGGCTCTGGGAGAAAGACTGCTTTTCCTCTGTAATCTCAGAGAAGATGTGTCCCTCCAGCCCATGGGTAAAGGCATCTTTTTAGGCTGGGTTGTGGAAGGCTGAGGAATCTCCCATCTGGTTTTTTTTTGTTTTTTTCCCTTCTTAGCAAACACTGTTTCTGACATCTCTCCTTTTTGGAGCTCTTTCTCGCCTGAGTCAATATCCCTCATTCTGGGTGATGCACTCTCTTAGCTTTTCTGTGCCTCCAATCGTTTCTAGCTCTTGAAGGATAGTACAGAATTCTAAGCTGACAGTTATTTCGCCTCAGCATCCTGAAGACATGATTCCATTGTCCTCAGGCCTCTATTATTGCTGATGAGAAGTCTGCATCCTTTGTAAGTAATCTGATTTTCTCTCTCTGATAGCTTTAACCAGGGCATGTCTAGGTGTGGATTTGTTCTTATGTATTCTGCTCAGTACTCAGTATGATTTTTCCAGCTGAAGACTCTATTCTGGATTGTGGTGGTCTGTCTGTGGGACGAATTCATGGCAGCCTCTACCAGGGCCTGTTGGACTTTAATAAATGAACCATTTCTATGTTACTCTCACTCAGCTCAGATAGTGCCAACATTCAAGCCCTACACCCAAGCCAGGTACAGGGCAAGGCGCCCTGATTTCTCAAGACTCCCCTTTCACCTTGGGCTCGAGGCGGGTCATACTCCTCCCTCTCACCTCCTCCAGTTGGTGGCAGAAGAATTTTTGACTGGACCCGGATTTTGTGCATCCCAGCTTCCGGCCCCTGTTGTCTCATAGCCTCAACTTTTGTTCCTGGGGGGCCTTAAATCGCCAATGTCTGGTGTCCTCTCAGCCTGGTTAACAATAATGATAGTGGTAAAATCAACAAACATATACTGAGTGCTTGCTATGTGGCAGGCACTGTTCTAGGCGTTGACTTATTTTATTTATTTATTTTTAAAATATTTTATTTATTTATTTATTTGAGAGAGAGAAGGACACTGAGCATGAGAGAGAGAAAGCAAGTGCCAGCGGGAAAAGAGGGCGAGGGAGAAGCAGACTGCCCACTGAGCAGGGAGCCTGATGTGGGACTAAATTCCAGGATCTTAGGATCATGACCTGAGCCAAAGGCAGACGCCTAACTGACTGAGCCACCCAGGTGCTCCTAGTGTTGATTTATTTTAATCTCATGTTGACTGTATCAGGACGTTCTTGTCATCATCCCAGTTGGAAACTAAGTGGAGGAGCTGGATACAGACCCAGTAGTCTGGCTTCCAGGTTCGTACTCGTAATCCCTTTGCCAGCCCATCTCTTACAGTTACCTTGGGGTGATACATGGCTTTGAGCTCCTCTACTGCCACAGGCCCCAGATTTCCTTTCTCGCTTTTGAGTTTGGCGCTGTGTGTGTGTGTGTGTGTGTGTGTTTATAAATTTGTATGTTTATATAACTGTGTGTATAGATGAATACTTGTTCTCATCCCCTTTCTCCCTTCCACCCCCAGTGTGTCTATACCCCCAGCTCTGTATCACTTAGGCTGCTATTTTTTTTTTTAAAGATTTTATTTATTTATTTGACAGAGAGAGATCACAAGTAGGCAGAGAGGCAGGCAGAGAGAGAGGAGGAAGCAGGCTTCCTGCTGAGCAGAGAGCCCGATGCGGGACTCGATCCCAGGACCCTGAGATCATGACCTGAGCCACCCAGGCGCCCCTAGGCTGCTCTTTTTGATGAGTGGTTACAACCCCACCTGCATCTGATTGATGACCCTTCTGAATGTTTCTTAGGACCACAGGCATTTTATCTTCTTATTTTACCTTTAGTTTTAGAATTCTATGAAATCCCATCATAAATCTTCAGACTGAAAAGGTCAGTCAGCCCATTTTCTTGCTTATAGGCAGGATTACAGCTAAACTAAGGATAGCATTCTTTGTTTTTATTAGCAGGGATTCAGCCTCGCTCATTACTTTGACCTAGTAAAACCTCTTACACTGGCACGGAATCTTCCTTGATTTATCACATAACTATAATTAAATAATTGTAAAAAATGATGTCTGTAGAATTTAGATGGAATCTTAGGTTATCTGCTTAGAATTTATTTCCAATTTATCAATGTCATTCTAATTTCTCTACTTACAGTACTTTGTACATGAGTCACAAAATGGGAAGAAAAGTAGGAAAGAAAACATACTTGTTTGACAATATGTCGAAATTTACAAATCTGCATGTTTCATAATTTGCTAATGTTTCTAGTAATGGTGAGATTTGATTAAGTTTGTTGGAAATTTATGCATGTGCAAACCTGCTTGGTCACACAAACACACACACGCACACACACACACACACATTCACTCTCTTTATTTGAAATGCTTGTCCCTCCTGGTGTCAGTCCCTATGCAGGAGAAAGCGAGGAGGGCATCGTTGCCACGACTGATGCCAGCTGGTAGGTTTCTCGCTCTGGCCGGGAGATAACTACTTCTGATAATCAGGCTGCACCACAATTAGGTTAATTAGAAAGTAGTGACTCCGCTCTTGTTTTGCTTGTTTGAAAGCTCTTATCTGTCCATAACACAGAACCCCCTCGTCACTATGAATGTCTGTTGTTTCCAGAACAGGGGAAAGGGTTATTAAAGCTCTTTTCCATGCACGTATGCAAGAATATTTTCCTCTTTTCTTATGCTTGGCCTGTCTAAAAAAGCATTTGAAGTTTTACAATATCAAAGATGTTTGGAGTTGGGTCAGGAAGCTATGGAATGAAAACTGGAACATTGATTTTACCACATTTTACAAGACTTTCTTTTATGCACAAGAGTACGTACAGTTGACCCCTGAACAATGAAGGGGTTAGAGTCACACAGTCGAAAATCCACATATAATTTTGACTCCCCCCAAAATATCTACTAACAGCCCACTGTTGACCAGAAGCCATACTAGTAACATAAATAGTCAATTAACACATATTTTGTAGGTTATATATATTATATGCTATATTTTTATAATAAAGCTTATAGAAAAGAAAACATTAAGAAAATTATAAGGAAAAGAAAATACATTTATAATACTTTCCTTCTTGTACCAAAAAAAAAAAAAAAATCTGCATAAAAGTGGACCTGCACAGTACAAACCTATGTTGTTCGAGGGTTAACTGTATCACTCTTCATAGCAAGAAGAAGGGGCATGAAGAGGTGGAAAAATATGCTATGAATGAATCTGATGTGATGCCTGCCCCCTGGAAACAAACAAACAATGGAGAGACCAGGCTTTATACTAGAGATTCATATTTGAACAGGTATGCAATTTGTACCACAAGGGATCTTGCCCCTTAAAGAAATGATAATGTGAGCTTAACTTAATTTATAGATTTCTTTTGACATATTTATTTAAAGTTAGCTGTCAGTAACCTAGCTCTCTGAACATAGCAGATACTGCTAGTAACTTTTGTTTTGAAGGACCCTAATAGATTTAGAAATACTTGACTAGTTCTGGAGAGCATTAGGCTGAAGTGCTTTCCTACCTCTTAATTCTAAATGTAATTATAAAAGTTTTTTGTTGCTGAAAACTTCTAAGCAAAATCGAAATTCAAGAACACTGCATTAGGGAAGTGTTTAAATGCATACATTTATAATCAGATCTATATTTACCTCTCTGCCCATTCACACTAGATGATGTTCAGTTATTTGACTATGAAGACAAAATGTGACAGTTTTCTATTAAAATTTTTTTCCATTTCAGTGATTTGCTTTAATGTAATCTGTAAAACTTATAATTACATTGTATTCTCAGACTTTAATCTTGCCAGTCATTCTCCAAGTCACTGGTGGTTTTCCTTCATTCCTTTGTAAAGTAGAGGGTTCCAGAGGTGAGGAGTTTCTCCCTGTGACCTTTGTCCCTATGGAAGTGGTGTGTCTGTGAGCTCATACACACAAATGTGGAAAGCTTCCCTCTCAGCTCTTAAACTCTTCTGATGGCCCAGGCTTGCCTTCTGATGTCATTAACTGGCTGTTCCTTGAACTCAGATGACTCAAGATGAATAGGGAACTTACATGTCAGCAGGCAACATGACCTCCCCTCCCCTCACACGGGAAGCATTTGACTCCTTCTCTATCATGGATTGTTTCCCAGCTTTCCATGGATTCTCGAAAGCCTCCCTCTTTCCAATTGTTTTTACCTCCCTCACCTCTGTAGCAGTCTTGCCTGCTGTATTCCCCACAAAAATCTGACCATGTTAATATTAACACATCTACTTTGTATCAATATATATTTGTTTCATAAATTGACCTTCCTTTTGTGTATATTGTTCATGAGGATTTTTTAAAGATTTTATTTTTTTGAGAGGGAGAGAAAGACAGAAAGAGAGAGAAAGCAAGAGCACAAGAGCAGGGAGAGGGAGAAGCAGACTCCTGGCTGAGCAGAGAGCCCGGCTCCGGGCTCAGTCCCAGGGCGCTGGGATCATGACCTGAGCCAAAGGCAGATGCTTAACTGACAGAGCCACCCAGGCGCCCCATTTATAGGGGTTTTGTGTTTGATTATAAGTCTCTAAAAAGTAGTTCATGCATTTGTCTTGGGCCACTTGACAGGACCTTGCATACAACATGTATATAGTACCCTTAATAAATATTTCTCTGGATAATTGCATACACTTACACACACATACACCAGAAGTCCATATGAAAGATTGTTCTAGGTGTTGAAAACCCTTGTGATATTTTTTTAACCTCTTTATGGGAATCTTTCCAAGATTTAATTATTTGAGAGAGAGCGCGAGCCTGCGTGTGGGAGGGAGGAGCAGAAGGAGAGGGAGAGGGTCCTCAACAGATTCCATGTTGAACCATAAGGCTCAGTCAGCCTCACAACTCTGAGATCACAACCTGAGCCGAAACCAAGAGTCGGTTGCTTGACTGATGGCAACACTCAGGCACCCCTTAAAGTTTATTTCTTTGGTAATCTCTGCACCCATTGTGGGGTTCAAACTCACAACACTGAGATCAAGAGGGGAATCTTCCTAAAATGCATTTTATACTTTCCCACTTTCACATAGGGTATATCGAACATATAAGCCAACTTTTTCTTGATTACTCAAGGGTTGTTGACAATGTCAATTATTGCTCAGTGCTGTCACATGATGGTGCCTTCAGGGGTTGTTGAGGTGTGTGAAACCATCTGATCTGGGGTGCCTGGGGGGCTCAGTGGGTTAAAACCATCTGATCCTACAGTAAAAGGCTAAATACAGCCATTCTTTTTAGGTTTCCTATGACAGACTTTTTCTTTGTTATTACAGTCATCTGCCCCTCATTTTTTTAAAGCTACTGTCAGTATATTTGACTCAAGGAACCTCTTTTTGTTCATTTTCCACTTCTTAATCATTACTTCCCATCTGCTCTAGCCCAGAAAGCCTGACTATCAGTTGTTAATGTAAATAACAAGGTTCCGCACAGAGACCTGTCCTGCAATATAAAATACATGAGTGGTATGAAGCTTGTTAGCTTCTTAAAGTTATAAACAGTATGATACTGGAGTAGGAAGAGATCCTGAAAATTATTCAATTTAGTCCTTTTAATTTATAGATAAGAGAACTGCTGTTGCGACTTGCCCACAGTCATGCAGTTGCTCGGTGTCCCAGTCACAGAACTCATGCTTAGCTTCTAGTCTGTACTGCACGGTAGCCAGGGTGGCTGGTAGGTGCTGTATTCTGCAGGTCTGCGTATATTTCAAAACATAATGCCATTGACACATGTCTATGTAACATTTCTGGATATGTGTTCACATGCTGACAGACACACAGGCATTGACTGTTCAGCCCTGATACTGATTATCTGTACTGTTTATTACAACATCCACTAGGTTAGAGCTAAATCTGGGGAGAGAGAAAAGAGGGACAGAGTGCTGATTCAGAAGAAGAAATGGATAAAGAAAACCTAACCTAATTAGCCTGATTCTCTCCAGACCTACCATTAAGAGAGCAGCCCTAATTGCGGGCAGCTCTCAGCTTTACATATCGCTATGCAAATAGTGATTATAATGGAACATTCTTTTAGGATCTTTGCTCTGTGTTTCATCCAGGAAAATTTTCTCTGCACTCTTCTGGTTCACAAATTCTCTGTTATATCTACTTGGTTCTTCAGCATATCCGTTGAGCTTTTTTATTTCACTGAGAGTATTTTCCCTTTATAGACATTCTGTTTTTCTCTTTTAAATGTCTTCTGTTGAAAAATGTCTTATTCCCCTTTTATGTTTGTTCAGGTCTTTCTTTCTTTAGTAATTTTAAATCTACTTAATTTATAGTCTGTGTTCAGTAATTCTGTTACCTGAAGTTCTTGGGCTGTCTTATCCTGCTTTTTGTGTGTCTCCTGATTCTGGCTAGGTGGTCTTGTGTATTTTGTAACTTTGGATTATGAAATTGTGTTTGACAGGGCTTTATTAATGGGGATCTTGGGGCTGAAGTGAGAGCCAGCATCTCCAAAGAGCTTTTTACATTGGCTTTTGCCAGGTGCTGCAGGTCTAAGCCATTCTTCATATTTCTCTCTTAGCTTGGGGGCTCCTAGAACACAGACTTAGTAAATTTGTCCCTCAAGCCTGACTAAGAGCAGACTTGTGATTAATTCTTAGGGAAAACTTTTGTGTTTTGTTTTAACCCAAAGTCTGGGCTGAGACTCTACTAATAGAAGCCTTATAGGAGGGAATAGAGGTTGTAACCGCGGAGCTAGGGCTGCACCCAAGGCTGTGAATGTGAGTGATGCAGAACGGAGGAGGAAAGGCATCTTCGTACCTCTTTCGGGCTTCCTTTCTTCTGCCAACAAGATACGTTTCCTGTGTGATTGCAGTTCTTCGTACCAGTTAAGGCTGAGATCTGTACACATCCAAGCTCGTATTGTCTATCTCTTTGTCACACACACATATCAAGAGATTGGGCTCTTTCAAAATTTCCCCTAGTTGTGCAAGAATGCACATTCTTACACATTGCCTTTATTTTTAATTGAAGCAGAGATGATACCCAGTATTAGTTTCAGGGTGTACAACAGTGACTTCATGTTTCTATACATTATAAAATGATCACCACAATGAGTATACTTACCACCTGTCCCCATACAAAATTATTACAATATTATTGACTATATACCCTATGCTGTACTGTACTTCTCCTGACTTACTCATTTTTATAGCTGAAGTTTGTGTCTCTTAATCCTTTTTGTCTGTTTCACACCCCCCCCCCCAGCAACCACCAGTTCACTTTCTTTATCTATGACTCCCTCTGTTTTGTTTATTCATTTGTTTTGTTTCACATGTAAGTGAAATCATACTGTATTTATCTTTCTCTGTCTTTACCTACCATAATACCTTCTAGGTCCATCCATGAAGTGATAAGATTTCATTCTTTTTTATGACTGGGTAATTTTCTATGGGTGTTTATACCACTTCTTTATCCATTCATCAGTTGATGGACACTTATATTGCTTCCCTATCTTGGCTATCGTAAATAATGCCAACGGTGAACATTGAGGTGTGTATATCTTTTCAAATTCATATTTTCGTTTTCTTCAGATAAATACCCAGCAGTGGAGGGGCACTTTGGTGGCTCAGTCATTAGGCATCTGCCTTCAGCTCAGGTCATGATCCCAGCGTCCTGTGATCGAACTCCACATCTGGCTCCCTGCTCAGCAGGAAGCCTGCTTCTTCCTCTCCCCTGCTTATGTTCCCTCTCTCACTGTCTCTCTCTCTCTGTGTCAAATAAGTAAATAAAATCTTAAAAAAAGGAAAAAATACCCAGCAGTGGAATTGTTGGATGGTATGGTAGTTTTATTTCTAATTTTGTGAGGACTCTCCATAGTGTTTCCCATAGCACTGTTGTTGGGAATATAAGATGGTACAGCTATTTTATATTCCCACCAACATCTTATATTCCCACCAACAGTGCACAAGGGTTCTCTCTTCTTCATATCCTCATCAACACTTGGTATTTCTTGTCTTTTTTCATATTAGTCATTCTGACAGGGGTGAGGTAGTATCTTACGGTTATGATTTACCTTTCCCATAAGATGAGTGATGTGGAGCATCACTGATGCCTGTTGGTCATCTGTATAGCTTTGGAAAAATGTCTATTCCTCTTCCTATTTTTTAATTGGATTGTTTATGGGGTTTTGGTGTTGAGTTGTATGAATTTTTTACATATTTTAGATATTAACTCTTTATCAGATATATCATTTGGAAATCTCCCATTCAATAGCTTACCTTTTCATTTGTTGACAATTATCTTCACAACACAAAAGCTTTTTAGTTTGATATAGTCTCATGCACTTATTTTTGCTTTCATTGTCCTTGCCTAAAGAGACAGATCCAAATATATATATATATATATGTGTGTGTGTGTGTGTGTGTGTGTTTATATATACATATATGTATGTGTGTGTGTGTGTGTGTATATATATATATATATATATATGTATAGCTAAGACCAGTATGTAGGAATTTACTGTTTATGTTTTCTTTTAAGAGTTCTATGGTTTCTGGGGCACCTGTGTGGCTCAGTTGGTCGAGCAGCTGCCTTTGGCTTAGGTCATGATCCCAGGGTCCGGGGATCGAGCGCCCCATCTGACCCCATGCTCAACAGAGTGTCTACTTCTCCCTCTCCCTCTGGCTGCTGCTCCCCTACTTATGCTGTCTATCTCTCTGTCAAATAAATAATAAATAAAATCTTAAAAAAAAAGACTTCTGTGGTTTCAAGCCTTAAATTTAGGTCTTTTAATCCACTTGAGTTTCTTTTTGTATATAGTGTGCAAGTGGTACATGAGGTTGTCCTATTTTCCCATCACCATTTATTGTAGAGACTGTCTTTTCCCCCATTGTATATAATTGTCTCCTTTGTCATGGATTAATTGACCGTATAAGCATGGGTTTATTTCTGGACTCTCTATTCTGTTCCAGTAATCTTTTTTTTATGCCAGTACTGTATTGTTTAGATTACTGCAATTTTGAAGTTTAGTTTGAAATCTGGGAGCATGATACCTCCAGCTTTGTTATTCTTCTCAAGATTGCTTTGGCTATTTGGAGTCCTTTGTGGTTCCATACAAATATTAGGATTATTTGTTCTAGCTGTTTGAAAAATGCTATTGATACTTTGATAGGGATTACATTGAATCTGTAAATTGCTTTACCTGGGTAGTATGGACATTTTAACAATATTATTTTTTAGTCCATGAGTATGGTGTATCTTTCCATTTATTTGTATCATATTCAACATCTTTCATCAGTGTCTTAAAGATCTTTCACCTCCTTGGTTACATCCTTTATTCTTAGGGTTGTTTTTTGGGTTGTTGTTGTTGGTTTTTTTTTTTTAGGTTTTTTTTTTTATATATATACAATTGTAAATGGGTTGGTTTTCTTATATTCTTTTTCTGGTATTTCAGTATTATAAAAACACAACCAATTTCTCTTATATTAATTTTGTATCCTGCAGCTGAATTTGTTTTCTAATAGTATTTTGGTGGAGTCATTAGGGTCTTCTCTGTATAGTATCCTGTGATCTACAAATAGTGACAGTTTTACTTTTTCCCTACCGATTTGGATGCCTTTTATTTCTTTTCTTGTCCAGTTGCTATGATGAGGACTTTCAGTACTGTGTTGAATAAAAGGGGGCAAGAGTGGGCATTCTTTTCTGTTCCTCATCTTAGAGGAAAAGCTTTTAGCTTTTGATATTAGCGGTGGGTTTGTTCTATATTATGTTGAAGTACATTCCCTCTATACCCATTTCATTGTGAGTTTTTATCATAAATGGATGTTGAATTTTGTCAAATACTTCCTCTGTTTTTGTTGAAATGATCATATGATTTTTGTCCTTCATTTTGTTAATGTGGTCTATCACGTTTATTGTTGCCATCTTCATATCCTTGGAATAAATCCCATTTCATTGTGTTGTATGACCATTAAATATATCATTGAATTTGGTTTTCTAAGATTTTTTTGAGAATTTTTGAATCCGTGTTCATGAAGGATATTGTCTTAATTTTCTTTTGTTCTTTTTTCTTTTCTCTTCTATGTTTTTTGGGGGGGCGGGGTTTTGGTCTGAAGATTTTTGTTTTCCTCTTTAATTTCTTCATTGACCCATGGGTTCTTTAATAGCATGTTGTTTAGCCTTCACATGTTTGCATTTTTTTCAGGGTTTTTTTTTCTTGAAATTGATATCTAGTTTTATACTGTTACTGTTGGAAAAGATGGTTGATATAATTTCAGTCTTCTTAAATTTATTGAGATTTGTTTTGTGGCTTAATGTGATCTATGCTGGAGAATGTTCCACATGCCCTGTTTGTGGATGGAATTTGCCATGTATATCAGGTAAGTCCATCTGACCTATTGTATTGTTTAAGGCCACTATTTCTTCATGGATTTTCTGCCTGGATGATCTATCTATTGACATAAGTGGGTTGTTAAAGTTCCCTACTATTACTGTATTACTGTCAATTGTTCCCTTTTATATGGCACTTCTACGTTGGGTGCATATATATTTACAATTGCTACATTCTCTTGTTGGATTGAACCACTTATGTAATTCTCTTCTTTGTCTTACATTCTTTTGTTTTCAAGTCTGTTTTGTCTGGTATAAGTATTACCATCCCGACTTTTTTTTTGTTTTCATTTGTATGGACTGTCTTTTTCTATCCCTTCATTTTCAGTCTGTATGTTTCTTCAGTCTGAAGTGAGTCTCTTGCAGGCAACATATAAATGAGTCTTTTTTTTTTTAAATTCATTCAGTTATACTTTGTCTTTGGTTGGAGCATTTAGTCCATTTACATTTAAAGTGATTATGGATAGGTATGTACTTATTGCCATTATGTTAATTGTTTTCTTTTTGTTTTTGTGGTTCTCTTTGTTGCTTTCTTCTTATGCTCTCTTCCTTTGTAATGACTTTAGTGTTATGTTTGGGTTTCTTCCTCTTTTTTGTGTGTGTATCTATTATAGGTTTTTGATTTGTGGCTATTATGAGGTTCATATATAACAGTCTATGTATTAACAGTTTGTTTTTAGTTGATGGTCACTTAATTCAAACACTACATTTTTTTTGTACCTGTAATAGGTTTTTGATTTGTGGCTATTATGAGGTTCATATAACAATATATGTATTAGTCTATTTTTAGTTGATGGTCACTTAATTCAAACACATGCTGAAAACACTACTCTCTCTCTGCCATGGCTTGTGCATTTGTCTTTGTACTTTACATTTTTTTGTTTTTTTGTATATCCCTTAAGTAATTATTGTAGATATAGTTGGTTTTACTACTTTTATCTTTTCACCTTCGTGCCAGCTTTTTATAAGAGATTGATCCACCACCTTTACTGTATGTTTGCTTTTACCACATATTTTGCTTTCATAGTTTTTTTACTTCCTTTTCTTTTTGATTTAAAGAATTGCCTGTAAAATTTCTTGTAAGGCTAGCTTAGTGGTCCTGAACTCCTTTAACTTTTTGTTTGTCCGGTAAACTCTTTCATCTCCTTCAATTGTGAATGAAAACCTTGCCAGGTAGAATGTTTCAGATTGTAGGGTATTTTCTTTTATCACTTCCAAAGTATCCTGCCCTTCTCTTATGACCTGCAAAGTTTCTGTGGAAAAGTTAGCTGATAGTTTTATGGGGGCTCCCTTGTACATAATTAGTTGCTTTTCTTTTACTGCTTATAAGATTCTCTCCTTATTTTTAATTTCTTACATTTTAATTATTATGTGTCTTTTAATTATGAGGACCTTTTTGATGTCATCTTGTTTGGCCTCCTCTGTGCTTCCCAGACCTGGATATCTCTTTCTTCCCCAAGTGAGGGAAGTTTTCAGCTATTATTTCTTTAAATAAGATTTCTGCCCCTTTCTCTCTGTCCTTCTGGGACCTCTATATTTTAGGTGTTAATCCAGCTGGTGTTCTCCTGTAGGTCCCTTAAACAATTCTCATTTTTTTAAATCCTTTTTTTCCTTTTTACTGTTCAGCATGGGTGATTTCTCCTATCCTGTCTCCAAATCGCTGATTTGTCCTATTGCATTCTCTAATCTGCTGTTGGTTCTCTCTCATGTATTTTTCATTTCAATTATTGTATTCTTCAGCTCTGATTGGTTCTTTTATAGATTTTCTTTCTCTTTGTTGTAGTTTTTACTGTAGTCATCAGTTCTCCCAAGTTTGGTGAGCATCTTTAAGATCATTACTTGGATTGCCTGTCTTCATTTTGTTCAGTTCGTTTTCTGAGGTTTTATCTTGTTTTTTGTTTTTTGTTTTTTTCTGGTTTTTGTTTTTGTTTTTGTTTTTTTTCATTTGGAACATATTTTCTTGTCTCTTCATTTTACCTGGCTCTGTATTTGTTTCTGAGCATTAAGGAGATCAGCTACATCTCCTGGTCTTAAAGGGGTGTTCTAATGTAGAAGGCATCCTGTAGGACCCAGAAGCACAGTCCTCTCCTGGTCACCACAACCAGGATCTCCTGGAGCATCCGCTGTGTGGGCTATGTGCACCTGTCTAATTTAGCTGGGATATGACTACTTTGGACTCACTGGTGGGTGGAGCTGGCCCACAGCACAGCTGAAATGTCCAGTCAAGGCTACTGCAAGCATGCAAGCATGGGGAAGTCTAGTCCTAGTTATGGCTGGCTGCAAGACCAAACAGTTGTGGGAATGCTGGGGGTCAGAACTGCTCCCCAGCTCAAGAGCCACTTTAGAGGGGCCCTTGTCCTAGCTGAGGCCACTTGCCAGGTGTGGTAGGGAGAGAACTACTTTGTGGAGGCACTGTTCCTAAACGAGGCTACCTTTGGGTGTGGCTGGGTGGGAGCAGTTTTGGAAGGAGGACCAGTCTTGGCTGAGCCACTTGCCAGCTGTGGTAGAGTGGGAGCCGCTTTGGGGATTTTCTGGTCCTGGCAGAGTCTGCCCACAGGGCATGGCAAAGTGGGAGCATTATGGAGGCATACCTGCCGAGGCTGGCAGGTTGGGTGTGTCAGGTCCACGGAGAAACACAGGGGCAGGGTGAACAGTGCTAGCAAGGTAGGTAGAGAGAGTGTCAGAACTAGCCCTGGCCAGCAGTGGGCTAGCTAGGTAGAAGGAGGACAAGAAAGATGGTGCCTGCCAGTGCTTCTGTTCCTGGAGAAAATTCCTACAGAGTCCTGTCTCTTTCACATGCCCTAAAACTCATCAGTGTTCACATATGACCAGGTACTTTTCTTCCTTCTGCCTCTGTACCCAGTTCCCAAGCAAGTCAGCTTGTGCATAGGCCCTTTAAGAGAAGAGTCTTGATTTCCCATTCCTCTGGCTCTCTTGGAAGTAAGCTCATTTTCAAAGCTCCTGGAGTTAAGCCCTCCTGATTCTCGAAGCCAGACATCATGGGGCTCATCTTCCCAGTGCAGTGCCCCAGGGCAGGGGATGTCTGATGTGGATCTTGAACCCCTCACTCCTCAAGATGGATCTTCACACCTGTGATGTTCCTCCTACTTGTGGGTCCCACATTCGGGGGTGGGCATCCCAATAAGATCACATCTCTACCCCTCCAATCATTCTCAGTGTAGCTCTCTGTTTACATCTTTAGCTGTAGAAGAATGTTCTGCTGTCCTTTAGGTTATTCTCAGAGAGGGTTGCTGTGTGTGTAATTGCAGCCTTTGGGGTGTCTGTGGGAGGAGAGGAGTTCAGAATCCTCCTACCGCACAGTCTTGATCATCTACTTACCCATTGCCTTTAAAAGTTCTCATTTTCCCAAAAGAATGTATCCTTGAATCATTCCCTTCACCTTTGTATGGAAATGATGATGTCATCTCATTCCTCTTAAGGATAACAAAAAGCAATATGATAGCATTGAAAGGTTCAGCCAGCTATGGTGGAAGACCCATGAGGAAACTGAGGTTTTGTTTGCCCTCCGCCCCGGCCTTGGGGAACCTAAAGAACATCATCCGGCCTTTACTCCAAGTGACTCTCCTAGGCCTGCAAAGCATCTCTCTGACCCAGCTGTGTTTCTCTGCTGCTCTCTGCTTTTTTCCTGTTAAGGGAACATCTCCAGGCAGCATGCTCATCTCCCCCCAGGATTCGTTCCTGAGGAAGAAATCTTGAGTATTATGTTTGGAAAGGGCTTTTCTTCCTTTTCCATGTTGCCTTGTTCCCTTATGTTGGTTTGTTTTCCCCTCAAAATATGTGCTTGGATGAGAGATTGCACACAGGAGCAGCGAGCCCTTGTCAGAGGAGATAGTGCTATACATAGAACACATAACTGTTTAAAATGAATTTGGTACACTACTGCACCAAAAAGTCTGTCATACTGGAAAGTGAGGTGGGGATGTGTAGAAAATAAAACATAAACACATTACCAAAGATGCCCAGGAGTATGAAAGCTTAGGAGTCTTTTGTTGATATAAATATGGAGTAGTTAAAAAAATTACCTAACAGTGTTCTGTGACACTATTTTCGTCCCTGACATTCAGGCAGCTCATACAGGCTTTGTTCTAGTAATTTATACTAGAAGCCTATAATAAAAATGCAGCCTGAAATCATGCAGCTGGGTACCATTCATTTTTCTTCCATGGACAGTTCCAGAACTTAAAAAATTGCAGCAGACATGTAAAAGCTCTTCCCTCACAGGAAATGCATGCCCAGCCACGGCAGCTGGCCCTCTTGGGTCTCTTCTGCTTTATAGAGTCATTGTTGATGCTGTGCAGGTTTCTAGATTGGTTTTATGAGTGTTAGAGAAGAATTTCCAGGAAGGTATTATGGGGTCACTAAAAATAAGACCACCTTCTCCTTTTGAGTCAGAACCAATTGAGAAATCAACATACAGGTCAGACAGATGGAGGTGAGCATATCCGCTTTATTACCAATAATAGCTTGATTGAAAAATGCAACCTGACATACAGCCAAATAACTTCTAGTACTTTCCACTTATGTTGAACTGGTGCCCCAAAACTGTAGGCCTTTCACTTGTAGGGGAAGAGCCTGTTTGTACCAAAACCTTTTCAGATGTCCACAGGGGCCTAGAATGTATCATCGCTGCATCAATACTGACCAGAAAGGGCTCGTAGAGCTTGGTTCTGATGATTTGTACTGGGGATCTCTCGTAAAAATGTCCCCCCAGAGGGGCCAACCCACAGGTGTGTGGTTTCTCTTTTCAAAGTCACTAGTCAACAAGTCACTCCTCTTTTGGGGACAAGAGAGTATGAAGTAGTGAGCAAAATCCAGCCACATGGTGATATGGACGCAGAAGAATGGAGAATGCCCGCTCCTGCCCTCAAAAGCACAAGACAGTTCTTCTGTGTCTGCATTATGTCTGCAAATAGATGTGAAATGGTCTTTTTGAATGAGTTCTATGGAATTCCTTCTCCATACCACAAGTAAATACATTTGGCATCTGAGGCCATTGGGATGGGCCTTTCTTACTTGGTCATTTCTGTATGTATTTTCGTCTTCATATCAGTATGGTGGGGGAAGGGGGAGGTGGGGAATTGTTGGCTCTTCTGTACACTGCAGCATCTTGGGGCATTTTTCCCCCTTAGCTCTTTTTAAAATCTTGGCAAGGTTTGGAAGTCATTTTGCCATTGGCCTCTCAGAGATGACAAACCTTGGTGATGTTGGTGTAGTTGGTATAGTCGGGCTGGGCCCCTCTGAAGAGCAGTCTGTTCCTCATGGCACAGGGTTCTTTCTAGCGAGCTTTCATGTTTTCCAGCCTTCCACCACTGGTTGCATCATTGTAAAAAGGAGTAGGGCTGCTGAGACTGGGAGAGTAAGTGAGAATCAAAACACATTAGCATTCCTAGGTACCTTAAAAGTATTGCATTTCAGATTTTGATGCATGAATCTTTCACAAGTGTAAAAGCAAGAAGCATGGTCAATCAATCAGGGGTCTTTGTCATGCTCTGCAGCTTTCTTAGGAGATGCAAACAGGCAATAATATGTGATTGTCAATAGTGTCTTGAATTTTCAGTGATGTTTGCCAACTCATAGGCCACCCCAGTGAGCAAGGTCAGCAGCGCCAACCCCAGCTGACAGAAGTAGAAATCAAGGCCCTTGCTGACTAGCCTAAGGACACAGGGAGGTCAGGAGCCCATTTAAAAATAGAAGGGAGAGTTGCCTTGTTCCCATTCTTAGCATAAAGCACCAGACTTCATTCCCTTCTGCAGTATTTGCTAATTGTTCATTTCCAACAAAACATAGCAGAGACTTTTTCCTTTATAGCTGGTTGTAAACATTTAAGATGCCTGTACTCACTCATAACCTGTGCTCACTTATCCTGGTCAGGAAGCTATCTTATTTACCTTCTTTCTTTTTCTCTTCCATCTTGACGATATGAAGACAGAGAAGTTAATGTATATGAAAGCACTTTATAAACTCTCTGAGCAGCAAGTAAATGTTTTTTGGTATGGTTAGAACATGGTTAGAACACTCATATTCTTTTTTTTTTTTTTTTAATTTGATAGAGATCACAAGTAGGCAGAGGGGCAGGCTGAGAGAGAGGAGGAAGCAGCCTCCCCGCTGAGCAGAGAGCCTGATGCGGGGCTCGATCCCAGGACCCTGAGATCATGACTGAGCCAAAGGCAGAGGCTTAACTCACTGAGCCACTCAGGTGCCCCCCCCTTTTTTTAAAGAGAACACTCATATTCTTAACTTTGTATGGTTCAAGTAGAAATACTTCCATTCCCTAGTGGCCAGTAGAGTTGAGCAAGGGATGAGGGTGGCAGACACTTGTGTAACACTCACCGAAATAACTCAGGGCGGCACATGTCACAACAGCATGAATTTAATTAATTTGAATTTAATTTAGATAAAGTTCTTGATCATAGATGTCTTCCAGAGACGCACGAACTGAGAAATGTCATGTCTGGTGACATTGTGAAGCAACAGTACAGAAGCACCAACAGAAAGTAAGATGCCCGTACAGGTTTGGGGGAAGCCAAAAAGTATTTTCAACCAGAAAATATATAGTTGGGGGAAATCATTTTCCTCCCAGGTAAAAGAACAAGTTGTCTTTTCATATTCTAGAGTACATACGTGTGGCCCATATGCAGCATTTTTATGCTTATAGGTAGATAATAGAGAATTCCCTGTTAACAGATTGCTCACATTCCTAGAGGGCTGCTCCGAACTGCAGCACCCACACAGGGCCCTAATATGTCCCACTTGACTATGGCACAGGCAAGTTTTAAGGAGATACAGTATCTAGAGTGTTTTCTCTTTTACAGCTGATTTTCAGCCCTGGTGAATGCAAATTTGTGGTGCACACGTACGGCTTATGAGTCAGCATCAGTTTAAATAGCTCCTGCCTCCTCCAGGCTCTCTCTCCCCCTTCTGGCTTGTAGCATCTCACCATCCTCTCAGGCAGGAGAATTATCCACTCCTTTCTCCGGCCCCCACACTTTTTATTTTGAAGAAATCCAAACTTATGAAAAAGTTGAAAAAATAGTACAGTGAACATCCGTCCTGCACCTAGACGGTTTCTTCTTTCGGATGAGTCATTTGAGAGTAGGTTGCGGACACCATGGCCCTCCACCCCCAGATATCTCCGCATCTATCTCTGGGGAACAAAAACGTTCCTTCTGGGATCGCCGCAGAACGATGGCGGTAAGGACAGCTGACACCATACAGCACGGACATCTCAGCCACGGTTCCTATTCGTGTTCCCACGGTAGTCTCAGGAGTGTCTTTTGTTTTCTTTGCCCCCATCCAGGACCCATTCAGAGATCACATGGTGCATCCAGTTGTCACGTCTCTTTAGCCTCATTTTCTTCCTTTTTCCTTCTCCTTTTTCTTCCCCCTTCCATCCCTCTGCCCCTTGTTTTAAAAGTCCAGGCCAGTTCTTTTATTATCTCCTCCTGAAGCAAACATAATTAAGGAAGTAGGGTGTTCTGCCCAATGAGAGTGTAGCTTTTTTTCTTTGTCTTTTATCTTTTCACCTCATGATTTCATGGCTTACCATGAAACCTCTAAAGAGGTGTATTCATTCCTGTTGGATGTAGCCAATGAAAGATAGTTTTTTCTTCCTAAAACTCTACGTCCTGAGAGACTCTTCCAAAGGCTCACTCCTCAGGACATGCGTGGGACTGATGAACATAGCAGGTGTATGTGTCTCTAAGGACTTTGCTTTTGATATCCACAGGGCTTGTTTCACCGAACTCCCCATGCGTACCACTCAGTGGTGAACACCCAGCCAGCATTTCTTAGAGTTCAGTTGGTTAGGCCAGTTGTTTGATTTCTCAGCAAGTCAGATCTTTCAACATAGTACTAATCTTTCATACAAAAATGAAAGTAGATCTCATTCTGAATCATTAGAGCTTTCCACTCATGAAATTAATATTTCTTACTGCTATCACTGATGCCTCTTTTTTTTTCTCTCTCTCTAAGATTTTATTTATTTATTTGACAGAGAGAGACACAAGCAGGAGAGGGAGAAGCAGGCTTCCCACTGAGCAGGGAGCCTGATGTGGGGCTCCATCCCAGGACCCTGGGACCATGACCTGAGCCGAAGGCAGACGCTTAACGACTGAGGCACCCAGATGCCCCTGTCACTGATTACACTTGATGTTTCAGTAATATGAAATAGTTTGTCATTCCATTGAATTTCTCCAGGTATGGAGTCTTGTGAGTAAATTTTAGGATAGATTAGAAAAGACTCCGCAGTTTCTATATGAGGGCAATCTAAAATGAAGGGGTTTGTATGTTTTAGCTTTTTTGATATCAGTATATTTTTCTTAAAAGTTGTAAACAGGAGGGGCACCTGGGTGGTTTAGTTGGTTAAGTGTCTGCCTTAGTCTCAGGTCTTGATCCCAGGGTCCTGGGCTCAAGTGTTGGGCTCTCTGCTCAGTGGGGAGTCTGCTTCTCCCTCTCCCTCTGCCTGCCGCTCCCCCTGCTGTGCGCCCTCTCTCTCTCTCTCTTTCTCTCTAATAAATAAAATATTTTTTAAAAAGTTATAAACAAGAGAAAGACAAATTTTTGATTAAAAGTGGGTGTGGGAGGAAGAGCTTTCTTAGTTAAAGATCATGGCCCTATATCAAAGTTTTATTGGAAAAGAACAATGATTTTTTTTTTAAACATGATTCTTACATCTGCTTCATGCCTTCATATGTCTCTTCTCCATGGACTGTCTTTGCGTTCCAGACGTAACTACTGTCTTAAAGACAGGAAGCCGTAGATGTGTAGTGGACATCAGTGAGATGAGGCTAAAAATTGACTCATTTAATTGATTTATAAGCATTCAGCGTGTTAGAAAGTAGTTCCTTTCATTTGAGAATAGAAGCTTTTCCCAGCCATAGGCAAGTATACAATGTTACCCAGGAAAATTTTGCTTTCCCATAAAACAGAAAATGAAGTAATAGAAGCTTCCTGAGGCATTGAGAAATATGGTCTCCATTGCACTGGAGATAACACACTAATTGTCACAAAAGGTGTTGGTTATCATTTAAGGGGGTTATGTTGACATAATACATAATTTCAGCATCTGTTGTGCCTTGCTTTGGATTGTATTTCTAGACTAATGGCTAAACAGTGGAGCTGTTTAGACTTTTCTCATTAGAGTTCCTTGCCTCCTAGAAAATCTTGCATATAAAAGATTCAGTTGAGATGGGCATTTTGCATTTAACACTTCCGTTCTGAAACTAGTATTTTCTAAATGTCTTCCATGTGTTAAGTAATTTTATTTAATTCATAGAACAATCCTGCTGTATTACTATTCCTCTAACAAAGAAGGGAATTGAGAGAGGTTAGTTCATTTGTGCAAGGTTACACAGCTAGTAATAGTAGAGATTAGTTTCAGGTCTTTCTTAGTTTTCTCCTGGTTTGTCAATTAGTACAAGTCTTCTCATAGATCAATTTGATTGTAATGAGTAATGCCAAATGAATGACTGTTGGAAATGCTGTGGGAAACAGAGACAAGTTCATGTCACACCCAATCTTGCTTTTTTACTGGCTGCCCTTAAGCCTTCCTGTCTATCTGACTTGGCGAAGTAGCCAAGCATAAGACTCCACAGATGAACACTATAGTAGCCAGGTCATTGGCCTCCAACCCCACAGTGAAGTCCAAACAAACCAGGCTGTGTCATGTGGAAACTTTTTAACTAGACTAGAGGCAGGCCTAGAGTTGCCAAGGCTCTTCTTTCTTTTTTTGTTACAACCCAGCGGTTAAGATCACATCTTAGTGTGCCAGTGGTCTGTGGAAAAGCAAGAAAGACTGCTTCAGTTCTAAAGACCCCGCTGGTGTGGGCTAGCCTTAGCTGTGGGTGACTGTGGGCACCAGCCCTAGCCACCTGACCTTGCCAGGTTGGCAAGAGGCAAGAGGAGTATGGAATCTCAACAAGGAGAGTGGGCCTTCTGACACTTTGGATCAACACTTTGCCTTTGATCTTGACCAGTTGTAGGGAGCAGCATTGGTACAAGAAACTAAAGAGGAGTCTTAGAGCTGAAAAACAGTCAAAACTGCCAAATTATACCCTCCTCTTAAACAAGAATTGTTTCCTGTGAAGTGGCTATTTGAGAATGGGAGCTGTCTTCCCCTTTGGGAAAGAGGGATTTAAACAAAAGAGAAAATATAGCATTCACTTTCTCCTTTTCCCTAGGCAGTGTCCATGTTTAGGCGTAAAGGTCATATATTTACATGGGTATATCACTATAAATATTTAATATCTTCATAAAGCTAGTAAATTTTGTGGTAAAATTTCACTTTAAAAAAATTATCTTACCTACCTGACCAGTTTTCTCAAGTTTAATTTTCATAACTCAAGAGTGTTTGTATTTGTTTGGGTGATGATAAAAGGGCCCAGTGGTGAGAAGGGATGTGGAGTGGGGAAATGGGCGACGATTTTCTCTACGGTAACGAAAATTTATCTGTGTAGTAACTTTTTCCTTGAATGTGAATTAGAGGGGAGTTCATGCTTTGTGATAAATTTATGGTGAGCAGTAAGATAAAGGCCCATTTTACTGCCTTATTTTTCTTAATAAATCTTAATTACTTTCTCTCCATAAATTAAAGCATTTACCATGCTGTACCTTCATCATCAGATTGGTCTTATATATTATTAATTTCACAGAATAATTGCCATTTGGGCTTTTTGTAAAACATCACTTTGTGATCTTTGCTTTAATGCTCCAAAAGAATTGCTAACTGGATTTTTAGTGAGTACACGAGTCTAGTCATGTTACCTCAATTTTTAAAGGAGGTACTGATAACTATTGGACTGACTTTGGGGATCATAGCACCGTGGGCTCACCAGTTAGGAAGGGGAGAGCAACGTTATGAATAGTAGACTGTTTTGAAAGATAGTTTTATTTCTTTGAAGTACATCACAAAATTATTTCCTGGTATAGGTCCCAGAGGCTGACTTTAGTGAGTGGATTTATTTATAATTAGTAGAATTCCAGGGAATTCTAAGGAATATTATATTGACTTCATTAGATTATGGAATCTTCTTCATTCTGTTGACTTGCTTAGCAAATCCTTTCCTAATGGTCCGTGTAGACTTGGAGTTCATTCCAACCCAAGTTGAGTTATCACAAATGTCTCTTAGAAGACAGTAGCATTTCATAATTTTTGGCTCCCAGTATATGAAAAAGGAGTTCACAGAATTTTCAGTTTTATGTTGATTGGACTTGAGAGTGGCATGATTTTACTCATTAGCTATTATCAAAAGAAAAAGTCACAGAAGTGACTATACAAATGCATGTCTTTGCTGTGCAGTTGTGGCCTGCCTATCCCCCATATCACACTTCATCATTCCTCTGCTCTGCTGAGTATCAGAGGGGTGCACGCTACCCCCGTGTGCTTCTGTTCCTGGTGTCCCTGGCCAGCTGGCTCCCAGCTGGTTAGGCCCATGGGAGGCTCTGGTGAGAGACCAGAGATGAGAGGAAAGAAGCTATAAAATATTTCTCTCTTCCTCTCTGGCAACCCCTTTTGCCGTGGCTGGGTTTTGTCCCTGATTGCAGCTCCCGGGAGACAGGTCCGCTGTGTTTCCAGGGTCCTCTGGGTGCCCCATGCCCTGGCTCTGGGAACATTGCTTCTCTCCACCCCATCCCTCCAGCAAGGAGTAGCAGCAGCCTCCTGCTATTGAGAATCTCTTAAATTGCCTTAGTGTGCCCTCTGTGACATCTCAACTCTTCTGTCATTTGGGTAATAAAGTCTTTGTATCAAATTTGTTCTGTTTTACATTCTAAGAGTGGTTTCTTTTTCCAGACCACACATATTTTGTAAAACAATTTTGCTTTTATTTCATAGCTTGTAGTCTTTTGGATGTTGATAAAGGGAATGTTAAATTATTCATTACCTCTGTTAATGTTTAATCAGCTTGGTATTGCATTTAGGTGGTGGGGCAGAGGGGAATAAGATAAAATAACTTGACTGCCCTCAGGGAGCTCAGTTGGCTTGGGGAGACATGCTTTACTGGAGAAGAAGGAATACCTAGACCACACTAGTGGTGGGACATCCAGGTCTTTTACGGCTAAGGTCTTACTCAAGTGGATGAGAAGAAAAGGCATTACCAGCAGAAGCAGCAGTTTGTACAGAAGAAGCATGTCAGATGCAAGTTTGCATGAGGGTCTCTGGGGTCAGGCACAGTGGAAAAAGAGGAGGCTAGAAAGGTAGTCGGGGGCTAACTGATGAAGGACATAGAAGATTCCAGCAAACAATTGGACTTTATCCTCTCAGTTACGAGGAGTAGTGAAGAAGGATTTTAAGTAGGGGCATCGCGTGGACAGAGTTTACCCTTTAGAAAGGTCACTCTTAAATGGGCATGAAGGAGATCGTAGAGGACTAGAATGGAGGGAGAGAAACCTGGCCAGGTGGTCAGTGCAGAAGTCTCAGCTGGAGGGAAGGGTATATGAAAAGAGACCTGAGTTAAACCAGAGGATTGAGAGGAAGTGGGGAAAGTCAAGATATACTAGGAAAGTAAAATGTGTGTAGCCTGGTGCTTTTTTGGAGGGGGGTGGGAATGTGGTGGAAGTTGTCATAAATGATGGTCCATTGTACTCAGAGATTAGGAAATGCTTGCTTGGTTAGGCTAAGTAAGTCTTTAGAAGACTTTAGAAGACTGTTTCTCAAATTGGGTCAGTGTGTCCTTGGAGGTCTGATGCACATTTCTTCTACTTCTACTTTTCTTATCTTCTAATTAAAATAGAAGAGCCTTTTTGCTTATTTGAGAAATCATTTCATGGGTAGTTCTTACATCTAAGACTTTTGGAAGTTTGTGTCGATACAACATCCCCTGCTAATGGAGAAAACCTGTCAGTCCACTCAGTATCCAAAGTTCCACATGCCGGAGATGGTATTATTTTACAAATTGAGAACACAGTTGCCTGTTCTCTAGAAGCTCAACATCTGAAAACAAACCTATAGACACCATGGAGAAGGTGTTAAAAATAGTATCTGCCTTACATTATCTGCAATGGAATTTGGTCTGAGTTGCTGTTCCGGAGTTCTGGCCAGATATAGCTGTGTTGCTAGCTATCAGTAACATGCTTTATTCTTTGAAGATGTAAGGTAGAGTGTAGTCATTAAGAGCCTGAATTCCAGGGGTCTGACTTCCTGTCTCTGCCATTTATTTTATGGGTCACCTTGGCTAAATGACTTAATCTCTGTGATTCCCTTCATTATCTGTAAGATGAGGATTGTAGTAGTGTCTGCCCTAGGATTACTGCGAGGGTTAAATGGCAAATGTATGTGTTGTGCAAAGCACATCTCCTTTGCAATAAATACTTGCTGAGGATCATTCCTGAAGGCAGTGTGAAGCCTCCTTTAAGAGTGAAGACTCCATTGAGAAAGGTGTGCTATGGGAGTTCCAGGGATTGTGGCTTTCCTTCTGCATGAAAGCTCTTGTGGCTAACCCCGAGATCCTTTGTAGTCCCTTTCTGTTAATTACAAAGAAAATTCTGGAACACACTTTCTTTGAGACAGATTAAGTCTTTGAATCTTCAAGTTGACCTCTTTGATTTCATCATACATGATTGGTTTTTGCTTCAGGAAACTTCCAGAAACAAGTGTGAAGGCCACAGGTGGCAAGTAATACCTTTGAGGAGATTGAGACATCACTGCCTGTCTGAAACCTTGCCTTGATATCCATCACCTCCACCCTCATTTGAATCTAACACACATGAATTGAGCACCACTACTTTTCAGTTCTGTTTATGCTCTAGGGATATGGAAGGATGAGCAGACAGTTCCCATCCTCATGAAAATTAGTCTAATGGGAATATATGTAAATAAATTCAGTCCAGGGTAATACTAGCACAAATGGAAGTGTGTAGAAGATTAGAGGGGTACATAGGAAGAAGAATAAGGAAAGTTTCACAGGTTTGGTGACATCTCGGTAGATTTTGAATGGAATGAGAAGAGGGAGAGTCCACAGGTCAACATGATTTGTATAGGAGACAGACCATATGTGTTTGGGGGAAGGATTGTTAATATGAGATGAAATTGAAGATGGAGGTGGGAAGTGGATCATGTAAAAGCTTGGCCTTTGTCATGTGAGTGAGTATTGGGAGCCATTGATTGATTTTAAGCAACAGAATGCTGTAAGATTTGCATTTTTAGCAAAGTCTTCCTAGTATAAAAGGCAAACTTGAGAGGGAGCTAGATGTTGGCAGGTTCGTGTCTCCACTGCAGATTCATTGGTGGCAGTGACAGAGTCCCATTTACCTCTGTATCCCTAAAATATGGTACTTTATAGATACTTCAGAAGTTTTTCAGAATAGACAGCCCAAGTTGAATTTTCTAGTTCTACATCCTGTCCTCCGAACATGCTGACCTGGACCTCCATCTGTCATAAGCAGCTTGACTAAGATCATAATAAATTCTTTTTTCTTGGCATTCTTTTAACTGGCACTCTCTGTTTACTAGCCCCTCTGTGCGACTGTAGTGTGGTGTTGATTGATGCTTATAATTCTGACCCTGAAGTACTTCAAGTCTTCTAAATCATCAAAAAAAGATTAAAGTATATTCAGTATTGCTCTAATGTTTATGTGTTTTCCTGCCTTCTTATTCTTTGGAAATTGATGGTTTCTCAAGTGCCGGTGTCCTCCTGTGCATGCAGGCACAGTGGGAGTCTGGGATCGCTCACCACCCCTCACTCCCTTGCAGAGCCAGCGCAGGGAGTTTGTTAGCAACCTGTGTGCAGAAATTTGCAAACAAAACAAACCTGGGTTCTCTTCACACCTAGGAGAGGAGGAAGCAGGTTGGGCCCCCTGAGCTGCAGACCAGACAGAGATGAGCGAGTCAATGGTGGCTGGAAAATCAGTGGGAGTGAAAAAGCCAGACCTGGTACAGATGAGCCAGACAGGCAGTTTACAGCAAGCCCAAGCCTCGGCAGAGCCCAGGAGGAGCAGGGCCCCAGGCTGGGACTCCGGTTCCGTGTTCTTGTGGGCCTTGACCTGAATCGGCAGGCTGGGAGCTGGCAGCGTTTTCTGCCAGCTAGCTTTGTTTGTATTGTGGTAACAACTGCTTGGTAAAACACCAAACATTAGCAAGTGAAAACATCAATAATTAGAGCATCCTATTCCCCGCCCCCCCCCCCCCCGACACACATACATTTCTTCGCGAGAACCATTATTACTGTAGAGCTGACAATACTACTTGGCGCAGAATAAAGAGGTCCAGATAGAAGCTATGAGAAGGCTCCATTTTATAGTCGGATTTCTGAAGAGAAGGCGTGTGATGATGTTACCAGGAGGGAGATTTGCTGTTTGGGGTGTCTTCAGGGGGTTGTATATTGCAGTAAGTAGACATGCCTCCTACATTTTGTTGTATGGATTTGTTTTCAAAGTCTGTGTTTGATCAGCAAGCTGTGCTTGTGTTGGAGGGGGGTGGCGCACTCATTATTCCAGCTTGAAGGGCTGGTCCCTAAGCCACTGGGATTCTGTTTATCACCCACTAGGCAAGGACATGTGTGTGTTTTGGAGTTAACTTGACTATTTGCCATCTCTGTGATTGGGACGAGTCTCTTGGTATCTCTGGGTCTTAGTTTTTTCTTTTCCTGAAATTTCGAGACCATACAAATTCCTTCCCTACAGGATTGCTGTGAGGCTGGAATAAAATGGTGGCTGTGGAAAGCCCTACACAAATAAGATTATACCAAATACACTAAAGAATGTTACAAATATTCTAATAAAGAATAGAAGTGTGTTTCATTAGCAAGCAGAGTGGGGAGAATGCGCTAGTTATTTCTTTCTTACTATGGAGTAGATGTTCTGGCTGTTACTTTCTGCGCTCCTCAAGGTAGATACTAAATGCTTACTTCAGAGGTGAGCAAACTGAGCCTTCTGTTCATACAGCCATACTTACACATAGGAGAACCCGTCTGACTCCAGAACTTTGAATGCTTTCTCCTTATCTCCAGTTGTCAGCTTTATTCTAGACCCCACATCCCTACCCCCAAAGTTCTTAAAAGCTGTTCACCTCCTTTTGGATTGGGAAGTTTGCTAGTCATTTCTTGGTCATTCACTCCTGAAAGTGGGGGAGGGTGGGACCCAGAAAGAACCTTTGGGCTCTGGGAGCCCCTGGAGAGACCGGTGGTACAGGAAGAGTCAGGGTATAGGGCACGCTTGGTGTGCACCTCTCGAGTTCTCCAGGCCTGGACTGAAAGCAAGGGGGCGGGCGGGCCACATTTCCCAGCCCTTTAGGAAATAGCGTTTTTTTTTTTTCCCAGAATTTCCAGAAGTTCATTCTTTCTCTGCTGAAGTGTTTTCCACCCTCACTGAGGTGGCTCCATGAGCTGCCTCTTGGACCCTCCTCTTAGGAACCCGTGCTGCCTCTGTATTCTGACCAGCTCCTTGTTCTGCAAACGGGGAATGAGATTAAGTGGATTCCCCGTACTCACCACTCTGCTGAGCTTTGCCGGGCCCCTCCCTGTTCACTTTGATGCCCGGTACCGGGGAAAAGGATCTCCGATGTGGCAGTTCATTAAATACCCTGCAGGACCCTCCACTGCATGCATTTTCCTTTCTTATATAAAGTTTTCCCACTTCCAGACAGACAAGACTCTGCTTGTGAACTGGAGCTGCCCACACAAGAGAACCAGAGATAATGCCTGTCGAAGGGCCAAACTGAATATTCAGGGAGGATGTCAGTGTGTGGGAGAAGCATTTGTTCGGCCTGGATCTGAGACGAGCCGTGTGTCGTGCTTCCATAGGTTCTCAACAGGAGGTGCGTAGAAGCGGCCGTGATGACAGGCCTGGCACTGAACTGCCGCATCAACAAGAAGTCCTTGTTTGACAGGAAGCACTACTTCTATGCAGACCTCCCTGTAAGTATGCTTGGCAGTCCGCCCTCTGTACGTTCTCAGAGCTTGGGGTGGGGGGAAGGGGGGGCTTGACGTGAGGGAGGGGGGCCGTGGCTCTCGTGTTTGCAGTCGGAGCTCTGTCCGAGTCAGTGGGAGGTTCTGCCTGGCCCTGATGAAGGCAGGTGCCCCCTGATGTTTACTAGATTGGATGCAGTTGTCCTGATTGCTGACTCCTTGCTTAGCCTCATGCTTCTGCTGGCTCCCTCATAATTGAACAGGGAGTAGAAGCCCATGTTCTCAGGCTCGGCCTGGCCGTGGTGTTCGGTGCTAATTGCCTGTGAGGTCAAGTCCAACTCCGAGGCTGATGCAACAGTAAATGCAGCTCCGTAGACAGAGTGGTGGCTCCCCTCTTCTAAGTTGAAGTTGCCAATAATAGGACTGCCCCCTCTAGGGACATTTCTGTCATCTCACAAGGAGCAAGTAAGTGGACAATAAGAAGCAGAAACATGAACCAGAAGTCTCGACTAACAACAGTAATTGGCTGTAAATTGGCAGTAAATGCAATATTAACCTGTTTTTTGCCTTCAAATTATAAAGTTTCTCCTTTAGGAAAGTCCAGGATGAACTAAAGCCAGGCTTTCATAATGTTGAACTGAACCAAGACTGTAATGGCGAGTGGGTTTTCCCAAAATAATACTTCATTTGATCTTAGCCTCTGATAGTAAGCACACCCTTTCTTCAGATCTAGGAGAATGATAGTGGTGATACCGCTTCACCTTATTCTCCTTGAACGGAGGCTGAGGGTGACCTGGTGGTCTTCAGTGGGTGAGGACAGAAGTGGAATTAAATTTAAAAATGCAGCCGAATGTTATTTCTCCAATTGCTTGCTGCTGCTTTTTCCCCTGGCTGCCAGCCTTTAGCAAATTCTGTTGCTTGGTAGGATGAAGGAAATGAAGCTGCGTTTTTTCCGGCCTTTAAGAGTGATAATTCGTTTGGTGAAGGTGGGAGACAGCGTTCTGCAACTAAAATGAGATGTTTTCATTCTCAGTGGCTTTCTGGTCTCTCTGGCCCAGGTGGCTCAGATAACCAGAGTAAGTGTTGCCGAATCTTAACATGGAACACACTTAGACTAACACAGTATTTGTTGTTTATCTGAATAAAAAGTTCATTCAAATTTGGACAGGACTGAGCATCCTGTATTTCATTCAGCAACCCGATTCAGAGTTCAGTTTTTACAGACTGAGACTTGCTCTTTCAGTACAGAGAATGAGTTGGTCTAACGCAGTGGTTCTCAAAGTGTGGCCCCTCAGATCGGCATCTCCTGGGAACCGGTTAGAAATGAAAGTCTCAGGTGCTGCCCCAGACCTGCAGAATCAGAAACTCTTCAGGTGCAGCCCCGCAGATGATTCCCATGCAGGGAAAGTTTGAAAAATGCTGACCTGGTGGCTAAAAGCACAGACTCTGGAGCCTGACCATCCATGTTCAGATCCTGGCATGGATACCTACTAGCCCTGTCGCCCTTAACCCCTTCCGTGCCACTCATCTCCCTCCTAGGGTTGCCATGCCTTGAGGACTAAACGGTGTGAAGAACTCAGCACAGTAACTGGGACTCCACGGGCACTGCCTCTGAGTCCTCCAGTTCCCCGTATTGCCCTCCCATCTCTTTACGGGGTGTGGACGCGTGTGGGCCTTCGAAAGTCATTATTCCTCTACTCCAGAGACGTGAGGGAGCCCTGGCCACATCCGTCAGTACTTTCGCAGTTCGAGTTTTCTGTTAGCGGAGTGTGAGTGTCAGAGCACTTCCTAGCGAGGGAAACGGGGGAAGCTGTCAGGTCAGGAGGGCAGCTGGCGTGACTGGTTAACTTAAAGAGCAGGAACAAAACAGGCTTCAACGTGCTAGCAACTGCTGTCTGCCATGCTGAGAGTAGACAGCGGAATGCTTAGCCAGCACTTCCTAATAAGGAGGGTCTGTCAAGAGCCCAGTAATCAGATGCAGGGTTTAGGCTAATGAGCTAAGTGGAAACAATAAATTCTTCTCTTAGAGGCCTCTGACAGTGAGATTATTGTTATTCCCCAAAATGGTACTTTGGTAGGGAAGATGGGGTTCGTGGTGTGTATTGCATCATTACTGGGGGTCGGGGAGGTGCAGGGAAAGTAAGGGAGGAGGGAGAGGAGAAGCCAGAAGAGGCCAGGCTAAGTTACGGCTACAGTGCATAAACTAATTTTCTTTTCCTTTTTGTTGTGTTGTGTTTTTAAGTAAGCCTATGGTTTTGTGACATAAAAAGAAATTAGTAAAATGGATTCCAGCTTCTATTTATGGCCTCATGACGGTGTAACGTAACGCATGTTGTGTGCAGGCGGGCTACCAGATTACCCAGCAGAGGCTCCCGATTGCTGTGAATGGGAGCTTAGCGTACAGTGTGTGTGTGGGGAAGAAGCCGAGTCGGGTGATCACCAAGACTGTGAGGATCAAGCAGATCCAGCTGGAGCAAGACAGTGGCAAAAGCCTCCATGATGAGCTGCGGTCTCAGACGCTCATCGATTTGAACAGGGCAGGTAGGCTTGGAGATTGTCTCTCACCTTTCCTTCCTTCCCCTCTAGATTTCTCCCAAGCCAAACCCAGGAGTTTGAAAGCCCCAGATCAAGTATCAGTGCTGATCTTGACACAGCTGACTAGAGAACACAGCCTGTACGGTGATCCCCATCGGGCTTGCTAACAGCCCACCCGGATGGGTGTGGTGATGTGATGTGATGTGATGAATGTAGCCGCCCAGTCACAGACCCAGGAGCTTGATACCTCAGGCAAACGTTGAAAGAACCCAGGTTAAAAATAAAAGTGTGAGGGGGAGCAGAAACAATTGAGAGGTTGGAACCCGTGCAGAGAGCCCATCAGTGATGCAGGCTTCTTCCTGGGACCTCAGCCAACTGTACCTGCAGATCAGGTTGGAGAGCTGCAGTCTGGCTGACTCTGCCTGTCTTTGGTAGGAGTTGGACTTCTGGAAGTGGTGCTGGAGCCGGACATGTCCTGTGGAGAAGAGGCTGCAACAGCCGTCAGGGAGCTGCAACTGATACTTCAGGCCCTGGGGACCAGCCAGGCAAATATGGCAGGTAGAAGCCGCAGAGGGGGTGTCCCTCCTCCTCTGCCTTCTCTTTCCTCCTCCCACAGCTCTTCTCGCTAGACGTTTGTTCTCTGCCTCAGCTACACTGCAGTTGTTTACAGGGTTTTTGTCAGCCTTTAGGCCTCTGGGTTTTTTTTTTTTTTTTTTCCTTAGAGTTTTCCTTGGACTCTTTAATGAACCCCCAGTCAAAACTAAACACAACAGCGCAGAGGCACCGAGCCCAGGAATATGAGATTAGGAGTTGTTTAAAAAAATTCAGCTGAGTAAATTTGAAGATCAGACTGGCTTTATTCAAAGATTCATGAATCAGGCAGCATCCCACGTAACAAACAGAAAGGAGCTCTGAGGAGCTGTACAAAATGGTAGGCTTTTATAGCGAGGAGGGCCTGATAGAGGACGTTACCTAGCGTACAGTGGATTGTTCCTGGCAAGGTCACCTTTCTTTGGGAGGAGGGTGGCGTCTCTCATGTGGATTACCTCACTAGTGTTGATCAGGAGCTTCCCGTCCACTGGATAAAGGTCACCCTCCTGGGAGAGGCGGTAAAGGTTTGGTTTGCGGTGGTGGGGGCAAGTGACTCTGCTTTGGGCCTGTTGTGTCTTCCTTCCTTCCTTCCTTTCTTTCTTTCAACAAAGGACTGATGTTTTTTTCTGGATTTTTGTATCCAAATGTTGTTTTGCACCAAAATGAGGCTCCATAAAATACTGAGCTCAAACAGTTTCATCTTTCTCAGAAGACACTGTATTTATCCACAGCAGCTCTGCGTTTCTGTGTAGGTAGCACTTGGTGGCTACCTGATGCTTTTTCTTCCGGTCTCTTTCTTATTTTCTAGAATTTTCATCCAGCTACGGCTGAAGCAAAATTATATCCAGTAAAAGGCAAGGTTCTGATTTCACAAAACTGTAACTTGGAGATAGTATCTTCAGTTCATTAGAAATGTGGTAGGAAATCAAACAAAAGAAACACTTGTGCCACTGAAACCAAGCAAACTACACATTTTAAGTGTTTGCAAATTGGATATAAAGATTACAAGTTTTGGTCAAACTCATTGTCTTAATGACTCGCTCTTATGGCCCCTTCCTAGCACTCCATTGCTTGCCCTTAAGTCCCTGAAAGCTACCCTCTCCCGTGATTACCCAGTTTTTATTTTATTTTATTTTTTATTTTATTTTATTTTTTAAAAGATTTTGTTTATTTATTTGACAGAGCAAAAGAGGGAGTGAAAAGAGACACAAGCAGGGGGGAGCAGGAGAGGGAGAAGCAGGCTCCCCGGTGAGCAGGGAGCCCAATTCGGGGTTCCATCCCAAGGCCCTGGGATCATGACCTGAGCCAAAGGCAGCTACTCAACGGGCTGAGCCACTCAGGCACCCCACCAGAGGCTTAAAAAATACTCTTGCCACTCACAGACCATTCCTTGAGTTGAGAAAGGCAAGAGTGGAGAAAAGATACAGATTCTGCATATGGCAGTTATTAATTCATAGCTCAGTACAGAGGGGGATTAGAAAACTCTACAGAAACAGAACCAACAAAATGTGTGTATATGTGCATGTGTATGTTTATGTATGTGTGCATGTTTATATTTAAAGAGAGTTATTCCAATGAATTGGCTGATGTAATCGTGGAGGTTGAGAATCCCATGCTCTGTAGTGAGGAGGCTGTGAGAGGGCAAGCTCCAAGAAAGCCAATAGCACAATTCCACCCCAAGTCTGAAGGCCTGAGAACGAGGAGAGCCAGTGGTGCAAGTTCCAGTCCGAGCCTGAATCCAAAGAGCGCAAATTCCCCCCTACTCTAGCTTCTGTTCTGTTTAGGCCTTCTACAAACCGAATGAGACCCGCCCGCAATGGCAGAGGCAGTCTGCCTCACTCAGTCTATCAATTCAGATGTTGGATCTCATCCAGAAATAGCCCTACAGACACACCCAGAGTACTGTTCAGCCAAATATCCCGACACCTTATGACGCTGTCAGGTTGACCTGTAAAGTTAACCATCACGAGGGGCTCACAGTGGATTCCAGTAAATACCAGTAAGGACGATGATTCATCTCCCTGTTGGTTTATAAGACTACTTACCAACCTTTTTATGTCACACAGTGTATTTGTGTGTCACAAAAGGACTCCTGAATTTGTAATGCCACATTTGTCACATAGGACATGTTACATGCCACAAACTGTAACATTGAAGCTGTGGTACAACTGAATTTGGAGACAGAACTAGCCTATTTGCTGTCTTATTTAAGCTGAAGACTGGAAACACACAACGACATGGGTACGAGTGGCATAAAAGCTAGCTGCCTCCAAGTTTTGCTCTGTAGAAGTGAGGCTCTGTTGTGGAGTCAGAGAATTCTCCATTTCAGATTTATGGCTCATGCTGCTTTTTTACCCACAGAACATAAGTTAAATATGGGCAGATTGGATGGTTATCCATTTATGCACTAAATGTTGGTTCTCTATTGCTTTAAAAAAAAGTTTTTATTATTCCATTCTTCCTCCAAATAACCGTTATTCCTAGCAAACCTATGGAATAATAAACAGGCCACCTGTTAGCTGAGAAATGGTCCCATCTGGGGCCTTGCCAAGAGATAAACCATAACGGCAAGAACTCATCAGTCAGTGACAGCTGAGAGGGTTCATTAAATCTCATTTGTTATGACACTTTTTGTTGCTTTTAAATACAAACCCACCGGCTTTGCCCCTAGCACAGCAGCAGAGGGGTGGTTCTAACGGACTGTGGGAAGGGAAGGTCTGCCTGAGGCTGCAGGGGTCCAGCTTTTTGTGATGTTAGCATTTTAGCAGCCCCAAACCCCTTGGCTCGTCCTGCTATCCCACCACCATACGACCTCTGTGTGGGCATCTGCAGCCTAAGAACTGAGGACCACTCTAGAAAGGACCGCTGGAACCCCCCAGGATGCTTTAGGAATAAAGTTTAAATTGCTCTGCTCTGTGATTGAGTGAGTTCCTGATAGTTTTGCTAATGAGCATGGATCAGTTCCGTCTGGGTTCCAGAAATCATGTCCTGCTCAGCAGACTTTTGCCACTGTTGAGATCGTCAGAGCTGTGTGTTGAGTTGAATGTGTACTAAAGTAGATACTCTAAATGTTTCAGTGATGGTGTCTACCATTTGAAATGCTTAGCATGTGCTCATCAGTCCGTTAAGCATTTTTTTTTAAAGATTTATTTGAGAGAGAGAGAGGGGTGGGGGAGGGGCAGAGGGCAAAGGAGACAAGCAGACTCCCCACAGAGCAGGGAGCCTGACGCTGGGCTGGATCCCAGGACTGTGAGATCATGACCTGAGCTGAAATCAAGAGTCAGACTGTTAACCCACAGGCACCCCTCACTAAGCATTTTTTTTTTAATTATTTATCATCTTGTTTAAACTTTACAGTGTTCCTGGGAGATAGGTGGTATTATGCCTACTGTACAGGTGAAGAAGCTGAGCTTAGAGAGATGGCTTGTTTGTCCAAGGCTCACAAGAAGGGACTGAGCTAGGATTTGAGTCCAGGTGTACCTAAGTCCAGGAGCCCTTTCGGTAAGCCCCTCATCATACTGTTTCCTAGTGGCCGTCACAGCAGTGCCACAGCAATGTCTCTAAGTAGATGACAACTTAGAGGAGGGTGGCAGAGCATGGACACTGACATCCCAGACCTGGCTTGGGACCCTCTCGCAGCTCTTCTAGCTGTAAGAACCTGGGCAAGGGATTTTGATTTCTCTGAGCTTCACGTTCCACATACATAAAGTGAGTACCCGAGTAATCATACGTGGAAGCGGAAAGGAAGAAAACGAAGAGGAAAGGAATTCATCCGAGTCCTGAGGTCGACTTGGGACAGCTGGGTGTGGTGTCCCTGAGTACTGAGACAGGGAAGACTGAGTACTGAGACAGGGAGGGATGGCTTTGTGCGAGAAAATCTGGAATTCCATTTTGGATATCTTAAGTTTGAAATGCCTAAAGGATGTCTAAAAGTGCCTTTGTCTAAAGCTCTATTATAAGGAATGAATGTGATAAAGTATATAAAACTCACCACAGGCCCTGACAAGTAGCCTATACCCCGTAAACGTTTGGTGCTTTTATTAGCAATAATAAATAGTATTACTTTTACAGAACCTCCACTCATTTTGGATAAATAAGCTTTGTGAAGTACATTCAATAGAATTTGGGTGTGTGTGTGTGTGAGAGAGAGAACTTGTTATTTAAGTCCTGGAGAGCATCCAGTGATCAGAATGAGAGAGCTTAACAGACCTCTCTAAGTCCTCGGGCCCCTGCTGTTTACAGAAACAGTTTTCTGTCCTGATGTTGTATTTCTGATGTGTGAATGTGTTTTAGAAAAAAAATATGTAACTGCACTATATCACTGTGCTCAGTGGTATAGTTTTTTAGTTTTGCTGTTACAAATCTCTGCTTCTGGAGGGTAGAAATGGAGCTTGATAACATTCTGGTGATGTGTGAATGAGGGCCCTCCCTCAGTGTTGCAGAATGCTTTGAAGCAAACCTGACTGGTAAGGCTTTTGTGCGTTTGAGGCAATTTAACTTAATTTGTTTAAAAGGTATTTTGTCTTCACTGGCTAGCATGTCTTTTGTTAATGTTTGATACTATATTAGAATCCAGGCTAGTGGGCTGTCTTTCAACACTGCAGGATACTAAATGATTCCTCTTAGACATTTATGTAGTATGCATGGCCTTCTCTGGGAGAGACTGAAATTCATGCTTTTATTACTTATCCAAGTTAAAATTCTAAATCCTGAAAGATGGTTTCATTTTTAAAAGCAGGTAAGGTCCAATTCAATGTTCTCCGAGTTTAAAAAAAAAAAAAAAAAGTTTCCCAAGAATTGAGATTTGGTTGAGCAGAGCTCAGCATACTTTGGAAGTTTTCCTTTTAGCTAAATGGGCCTTTCAGATGATTCCAGCTGTAGATTAATCCTATTCAGACAGAACTTTAAAACTTGTCAGGAACCTTTTGAGAGACAGTAACCAATCTGCTTACTCATCACTCAGGAAAATACCAGAGTTTTGGCTTGTTCAACAAGGTATTAATTTATTGAACAGTTACTCTGTGCCAGACGCAGCTCTAGATTCAAATACAATAGCGAGAAAGACATTATTGTTCCTGCTACTTTGAGCTTATATCCATGAGGGAGACAAATGCATTAATAAGTAAAATCATTATAGTGGTACGTCCTTCAAGGAAATAAAAAGGATGCCATCCATGATAAAGAATAACGTAGGAAAATGAGGGCCTGTCAGAAAGGGTGGCATTTATTTGAGACCTGAAGAATGACTCCGGGCCGCAGCCAGCGTGAAACTAGGGGTGAGCATTCCAGGGAACAGCTAAGGCGAAGTCTCTGAGATGAGGAAAAGGTTAGAATATGCTCTGAGGTAATGTAGGTTACAGAAGGCCACTGTAGGGAAAGCGTACAGGCAGGGGGTTAGGGCATCAAGTGAGAGTGAAAAAAGTAGGCAAGGGATAGATTACCAATAACGGTAAAAAGTTTGGATTTCATCCCAAGTGCAGTGGGAAGTCACTGAAGGGCTTTCAAGCAAGGGAATGACACAGTCTGATTAATGTTGTAGAAAAACGTCTCGGGGGGCGCCTGGGTGGCTCAGTGGTTTAAGCCTCTGCCTTCAGCTCAGGTCATGATCTCAGGGTCCTGGGATTGAGCCCCGCATCGGGCTCTCTGCTCAGCGGGAAGCCTGCTTCCCTTCCTCTCTCTGCCTGCCTCTCTGCCTACTTGTGATCTCTCTTGGTCTATCAAATAAATACATTAAAATCTTTATTAAAGAAAAGAAAAGAAAAAGAAAAACCACTCGGGCTGCTCTGTAGAAAGTGGATTTCAGACGAGTAAGAGTAGAAGCAAAGAGACCAGTTAAGAAGCTTTTGCAATACTCCAGAGAAAAGATGATGCTGTTTCAAACAGGGTGATGTCAGTAAAGATGGAGAGATCAAGCGGAGTAGATTCAAGGTAGATTTTAGAAATAACAGGACTTGCTAACAGGCTAGTGTGGAAATCAAGGATGTCTTCAAAGAAACTTGAGGAGCTAGATGGTGCTATGGACTGAAACTGGGAAGATGAAGACAAGAATGGCTTTGTGGAGGGGAAAGCAGGATGTAGTTCTGGAAAGTGAAATATCTGTGAGACCTCCAAGTGGAGGTGTCAAGTAGACATGGAGGTGGCTAGCTGGACAAGGCGGGGGGGTTGTTGTATTAAAAGTCAAGGACGCAGTTCTCTAACCTGGTCTGAAGTTCCGAGTCCTCCAGTGAGGGTGGTGGCTATGGACAGAGAGAGGAAGTGATGGGTGTGAGGTACCGGTATTGGAAGAAAAGAACGACAGAAACGAGTTGTCAGTTTGGACATAGAGGGAAAAGAAAACAGAGACAGGGAAGATGACTTCAGGTTTCCTGGACTAAGAATCTAATGATGTCAGGAATCATTGGGACTTCCTGAGAGTCAAGGAAGCACAAATGGTCCAAAATGCTAAGAAGTCCATGCTAGAGGCATAGAGTACTTTCTGAGCTGAAAGCACCTTTGTTCTGACAGTCGACATGGATGGCATTTGGGGCCGCAGAGTGGGGGAGCTCATCCTTTATTCTGGGGGACAAGTAGAGACAGTGGGGCAGGTGGTGGGCAGCCAGCAGTCTCAAGCTCAGAGGAGGTCGAGCCCCACAGCTCAGCCTTTGGATGGGAGACCAGGACCATGGAGTTTCTTGGCATGGAATGTATTTATCCTGTTTAATTATTTTAAGAGGCTTTTGCTATGAAATCCTGGAAAATGAATTTCTCTATTCAGCCCATCAGAATCTTCAGGTTTGGCAGGTTCTTTTTAAATGTAAAAACCCACCTAGGAAAATAAAAGTCCAGCATTTGGTGTTCTTCTGTTCTGTTCTAGACATTGTAAATGAAATTGGAGAACAGAGAATTTGGACTTTACTTTGCAGGGTGTAAAATGTGATTGATTTTTGTCTTCGTTTCCCTATTTGTCTTGGGATTTTGCCTCTTTCTCCTCTTAAGAACCTCTTAGTCCTCTCCACAAACCAACTGCCTCCTTAGGGGGGTTATTGTTCCTAATCTAAAGGGGGTTTCTGGATCAGAGAAGTTTCTCCCAAGTCGGGGGCAACCCCCTCTGAGTTCTTCCAAAGCCTCGCCCCTTCATAAGAGCACTGTCTGCTGTGGCAAAGTCTTACAGCAATCAGGAAGGATTCAGAGTCCTGTTTGTGGAAAGAAGAGATTATTATAGTACCCAGAGGAAGGAGGAGGGAACAAACCCAGGTTTCTGGCTCTTGCCCTTGAGCTGTAAATTCTCAAGGACTCCCATGGATCTCCTGGAATCATTGTTGGAAATCCACATTTCATTGGAAAGCTGTGTAGTTATGAGATGACCATTTCTTTGTCTTTTTCTCTTTTTTTCCTAATTTTTTTAAAAGATTTTATTTATTTATTTGACAGAGAGGTAGGGAGAGAGCACAAGTAAACAGAGCAGCAGGCAGAGGGAGAGAGAGAAGCAGGCTCTCTGCTAAGCGGGGAGCCTGATGTGGGGCTCGATCCCAGGACCCTGGGATGACCTGAGCCAAAGGCAGCCACTTAACCAACAGAGCCACCCAGGAGCCCCTTTTTCCTAATTTTTAAAAAAGATTTTATTTATTTGTCAGAGAGAGAGCACAAGCAGGGTGAGCAGCAGACAGAGGGAGAAGCAGTCTTCCCCCTTCAGCAAGGAGCCCAATGCGGGACTCGATCCCAGGACGCTAGATCATGACCTGAGCCAAAAGCAGAGGTTTAACCGACTGAACCACCGAGACGTCCCTCAGATGATTGTTTCTGATCCCTTCTCCCCCAAACCAGCTCTGATACTCTGAATAAAAACTCGGGATAAAACTGCAGAGTAATTCTCCATTTTAACAATGTTGTTTTTCTTGTTTGGCACAAAAGAAATTACATTTCTCCAGCTGGTGTATCCAGAATTTCTCCTCTCTCCCACCTGGTCACAAGTGCACACAAACATGCACACACACGTACACTCACACCTCAGATGCCTTAGGACTGTACTTCTCGCAAGTGGACAGAGTGCCAGTCATCTGCTTCAGGACCAACCATACCTCCTTGCTGCTGTCCCTGGCTAAACAGCAAATGGAATTAGATACTGCTTGCCTAGAGACTTAAGAAGACCATGTTGCCTCCAAGAATTTCTAAAGAGCTGTCTTTTTTCTCCCCTTCCAGAGGGCCAGTTGAGAGTGGATGCCAATGTATCTGTGCACCATCCTGGAGAGCCTCTGGGGGTTCGAACCGAAGTGAAGAATCTCAGCAGTGCCAAGTTCTTGGCCAAAGCAATAGGTGAACATCAGCTTATGTTTAATGTTCTTCTTTGTGTCAGTTACCTATGGCTTTGTAACAAGCCACCCCAAACCTTAGTGCCTTAATACGATAACCGTTTCAGCTTCTGCAGTTCTACAGATTGGATCCTGCCTCAGCTCATCTATGTGCAAGATGGGCTCACTCACACATGGGGGTCTTGAGGCCAGGGGTGGTCTGCTAGGCTTCTTCTTCCACGTCGTCTTTCTTCATTTGCTGCCTAGCCTTCATGTTTGGCAGTGGGGTGTTCCAGAGGGATGAAGGCAGAGGCGTCAAGCCTTCTTGAGTCCCAAGCTCTAGAGCTCAGTGTCTCTCCCAACACATTCGATTCAGAGCAGATTCAAGGGGAGGAGGAAAAGACCCCATCTCTTTCTGGGAGGAGCTGTTACATGTAGAGCTCTGTTTTTCCATCTACCACATTCTTGATGGCCAGCATGAACTTTATAAAGTCATGTTTATTCATTGTAGATTAGCCATAGTTTGACTTAATTGGTCATTGTGTTTTTCTGCTTTTTACTGTTTTTACTAATGGATTCCATGTGCCTGTGTAATGGAGTTTGGGTCTTATTGGAGTCCGTGCTGTGGGTATTTATGTGTTGACAAATATATAATAATCGTTAAAGTAGAACAGTTGAGCAAGATGCAGGCAGTCCCATAGAGGTTGCTGACTGTGAAGACTAAATATACTCCTTAAAACCAAAGGTACCTAGAGAGGAAGAGAGAAAGGAGGGAAGGGATAGAGTTTCAAGTGCATCCCTTCAAGGACGCACAGAGCACAAGACAGCTGAATGCATTGCTGTGTGTTTAGTAGAGCCCTAGGTCTTGTTGAGGAAAGTACTAGCAACGAGACAGGAAAGATTCTCTAGTCTTATATAAAATCTTATCCTGAACCTGCAGTCATCAGCTTCAGTGAAGATGCTCTGCATGTACAAATTTTCAGGGAAAGGGCATTAAAATGGTTAAGGGGATAACTTACATAAGGGAAAGGGGAAGGGAAGGTTCCCATGCGTAGATGGACAGCAAAGAGAGCAGACTCTTCTGTCTCTGAAAGGAGATACAGTCTACGTTTATGAAGCCACAAAAGGTTTTGGTCTAGGATAGCTTTACAGCCCACTTTTGGGAAGTTCGGGAAGCTTGGGATAAATGGAAGAAAGTTCCACTTTACCCTGTGGGTAGTAAGTGTTCTGGAATCCATTATTCCAAGAGGTGGTGATGGTAACCTAAAAAACAAGCAGCAAGATTTTAAGTTGATTTATTCTTAATGATTTATGAAGGAGACCCCCGAGACAGAATTCTGCCTGTGGCCTGACTCAGGAAGAACTGCAGATTTACCGTGATAGCCTAATTCTCCAAGCCCATGATTTTTCCGTCCCGTTTTTCTCCCTACACCGTGCCTAGTAGTCATCATCTGATTTCAGTCAAAGAGAGCGTTGGAGTTGGGGAGACAGGGAGTGAAAACTGACACATTTTAGTTTTGCTGCTGCTACTCAGTTCAGATAAGAGTTTGGATTTATATGAGGGAAGGTAGTATGTGCTGGGATGGGGAGTTAAGGGGGAGGCTAAAGCTGCTTTCAGAAAGAAGCTTAACAGTTACGGCTGTTTTGATTATCCCAGTCTGCTTTGTTTGGTGGTGAGGGAGCATGGCATAGAGCTGTGGCCCTTAATCGTTTGGGGTCCTGGATCCCTATGAAAATTCTGGACTCTCTCCACAAAATGTGCAAGTACACACACCTAATTCTGTATCTAATTCAAGGAGGTACCAGAACCCCATGAGGTTTATCCTAGGATCACTGGATAAGAACCCCCGATAGGCAGCCATCCTGGATCTGGAGTTTCGTTGGCCTCGATACCGGTCCTAGCCCTTCTTCTGCCAAGAGCGTAAACTGGACTGGGTCACTGAGACCCTGAACTTTCTCCGAAAGTGAGGGAGCAGAGCTTCCTAAAAGACCCCTTCCACCACCACCATCGTCCTATGACCGCAATGAGAAGAGAATATAGCATATAAGGGAAGAATTATTATAAGCAACTCTCTTGATTATTTTTGACTTAAAGATTGAGACAGATTTCAGATTATTGATTGATTGGATGAAACTATGTGAATATGTAAATTATTATGTTTTTCTCAGACTCTGAAATTGAGAGACAAATCCATGAACTTGAGAATGGACGTGAAATTCTGAATGAAACACGCTCGTTTGACTACAAGCTGGGGTAAGTTTGCATTGGCAAGCATCTTCCACACAGCTGGGTGGGACTCCAGCCCGGGCTCGCCACAGACCAGCCCCGTGACCTTGAACAAGGTACTTACCCTGTCTGCACTCGTGCTTTCCTCACTAGTAGAATTAGGGAAACACTGTACACTACAAGGATATAATACCCTGGAGGACTGGTAATAGGTTGAAACTGAACCAGACTTGGACATAAGTGCTGAGTCTTGCCCCTCAGTTGCTTCCAGCGTATCCACTTTGTGGCAGGAATTTTCACTCCCTTAAATTCTATCGGTTTTAAGCTCTACCAGTTCAAGCTAGCAGTAAAGAAAGCACAGGGGTGGTTACGGAGGTACCTTTTTAAGTTGTCTTGGTAAGTTTGACTGTAAAGTACTGACTCTGAATTTTGAGGATTTTGTGCTTTTAACAGAAGACTGACAGAAGCTTGGAGCACTTAGAGTTTGAGCCAGTTAGAAGCTGGGAACATGGAACAATTTCTTCTCTTTTTTAAAAAAATTATTCTATATATTTCTCTTTCATTAATATTTTCTCATGTAGTCATTTAAGTGTCTCTCACAGGAGGTCCAAGGGCCTGAATTTGCTTGTGTCCCTGTTTAGTAGGGAGAACTTCCCTTTGCACATATGCTGGGCCATGCTGCATTCCATGCTGGTTTAACGTTTTCCTATTTAACTATCATAGGTGCACCATGCCAATGAGAGACAAAGAAGGAAAACAAGACTACAGGTGGGTATTCCTCTTGTCAAAATACCATCATGTGTTTGGGGTTCGGGGCGAGTTTCAAATCTATTTGCAGAGTAACATAAGGACCTGGATGGTTTTTAGGCACCACTTTCTGGTTGTATTGTCGCATGATGGCTTGTATGTTGCAAGCCTAGACTTCCTGTTTTATATATACTGAAAGAAAGAATGTTTTCTTGGTCTGGTAGCCTCAGAGTATCTTCTTTGATGGGATTCAGCTATTGGAAGGCACTGTTGACTCACCCCTGTGTGAGAGTGCTTATAATTGAGCTAAGAGGGTAACAGTTGAGGATGGGGCCAAGGAGGTTCCTATTCTTACATTCAGTTACAAATTCAGTAACACACTGAAGATCCTTGAGAAGAAAGGAGAAAAGAGATGCGTATGTTAATGGCAGTTCCCTTCACAACTCAGGTGATCCTATTTAATTGATTAAAATTAAACAAGTTGGACTTAATATGAGATCCAGAAGTAAAGCCAATAATAATAGGCTTAAGGCAATTTGAATCTCTGGTACTTTCTCCCCATTGAATTTTGCAGATTGTAAAGATTGAAGCTATAAGCAAAAAGTCATTGGTTCCTGTGTAAAGCTCAACTCTTGCTGTCCGTGGGGACCCGATGTAGCACTGGGATGTGGGAGAAAAGCTGCTAAACCCTTAGCGTGGCTCCCCACTGAAGGGCCCCTTTCATGTGTGTCTAAGTCAAGATTGTTTTCATCACTGGGAGCTTCTGGGTTCAATCTGTTCTTCCCAAGAAATTCTTTGTTCTCCAGTGTTGCCCCCATCCTCTGTTTATGCTGCTTTTTCACTCAGCATGGAGTTAACTGTTAGGGCAGCCAGTGGCTTTGGCTCAAGCCCTCAGATTAATAGGCAGGATTCAGGAACCCTGTCTTTGGCTTCCTCCTGCCCTCAGATGTCAGTCTGATTCACAGAACAGATTTGGCATGGAGGTGATGGGTCACGTGCACGTCTGACCTGTCACCCTGGCACCCTGTTTGTTCTGCATTATCCTGCTTGTCTGTAAGCCCTTTGACAGGCACAGGTGGACAGAAAATGTTAGATGCTGGAATGGAGCAGAGGGAAAGACGTCATGTGCTGTGGTGCTGCAGAGAGTTACCGTGTACTCCCTGGTATATACCGTATACCCTGCCTCACCAGCATGGTTACCCTGATAACGTCCTGCACTGCCATGTGATTCACATTTATTACCCAGGAAATACTGAAAACTCTGACTGAGCACACGTTCCATAGGCATACCACAAAGAGTGTGGTTCATTTGTTAAAAATGAAGACTTTATTATTAACCGAAGTCCATAGTTTACATTAGGGTTCCCTCTTTTTAATTTTTTTTAAGTTTTTTTGTTTTTTATTAACATATAGTATATTACTAGCCCCAGGGTACAGGTCTGTGAATCACTAGGTTTATACACTTCACACCATTCACCATAGCACATATAGGGTTCCCTCTTTATGTTGTACGTACATGCTGTGGGTTCTGACCAAATATATAATGACATACGTCTAACATTATAGGGTCATAGGGAATAATATCACTGTCCCAAAAAGCCCCTGTTCCCCACTTACTCATCTTTCCCTCCCCACTTCTACATTTTTTTTTAGGCAAAATCTATTTCTTCCACTTCTCAAGAAAGAAAGTTTTCTTTTTCTTTGACTTTTCATTTATTTCACAAATATTGCTTAAAATAGTGAGAATTTTAGAATGAGGAAAAGTCATTTTTCTCCCTAATAAGTAAAGTGTTCTCATTTGGTCCTGTTTTTCCCAGCCTCTGTCTTCGTGAGTATATACTTTTTTGTGTGTGTGAGTATATGCAATTATACATCACAGTGTAGCATCAACACTGTTATGGCTTTTTCATTCATCATAATTCGTAAGCTTGGAGAGGGGCAGATCTTGTGGTCTTGCCCTATAAGTCTATACTTGTACAAAGACTCATTCCTGGAAAACAGAATTGGTATTATAGGACATTAGAAAATATTTGGATTTTTGTTTTATTTTATTTATTTATTTGACAGAGCGAGCAAGCATGAGCTGGGGGAGGGGCAGAGGAGAGGGACAAGCAGACTCCCTGTTGAGCAGGGAGCTCAACATGGGACTCAATCCCAGGACCCTGAGATCATGACCGGAAGCAAAGTCAGATGCTTAATGGACTGAGCCACCTGGGTGCCCCAGAAAATATTTGGAATATGACATGTAACCACGAAACTTTTGTATTGATGATAAGGTTTTTTTATTCCTATTAAACCAAATACTTCCGCGTCAGACCCCATTTCCTCTCCCTGCCCTAGGTTTATGCCCGAACCCAACCTGCCTCCCCTGCTGCTCTTTGACACCGAGTCTCTGCCTCCAGGCGTGGACCCACAGCAAGTGATCAACATTGACTGGATTCGGGAGCAACTCCCTGAGCTCCCCAGTGAGACCCGGGAGAGGCTCATTCAACAGTATGGCATTTTGCCAGAACACAGCTTTGCCTTACTGGTAGGTATTGATCAGAGGCTCAGATAAACCCAGCTCAGCCATTTGGGTAGTGCTCTACGGTGAGCTCTGAGGAGAGCAGGCAGGTTGCTTCAGTGGTACAAATAGATGGCTCTAAGAATAAGGCACAATACCCTTTGCTCATTTTCCTTGATGGTGAATACTCCTCATAAAACCAGAAGATGAAGCAGAATCTCATGTCAGTCATGTCTTCTGTGCAGAGATGAACAGCTGCTCACAGCAGCGCGGAGGCTTCTTGAAGACAGTCCAAATGTTGTGGATGAATGTTTTCCCATGTGTCTGCAGGACAAAAGAAAATCGATGTATAGGGTTTCTGAATGTCTAGCAGTATTGAACCATGACAGGGTCTGGCAGGAAGTTCTGTCCTCAAAAGCCAGCCAGCTGTTTCTCCAGTGGTTGAAGAAAAACATTTATTCCGCACGAAATGTTGAAAACTCTGACTCAAAGTGTCGGTCCTTTGAGGCTCGAGGATGCGTCTTATGGGGCCGTTAGCGAGTCTGACACCACTGAGACCTGCTTAGGGATTTTCCACTCTTTTCAGAGCTGCTCGGGGCTTTGCCGTTTTCTTTGTCATGGCAACATTAAAGTGATGCCCAGTCACTGAGGGTGGGGTTTTGTCACAGTTGTCTTCGGCTTGTCTGTTCAGGAGGAAGTAGGAAGTTTTGCCACTGCGTGCTTCAGGGATGGGGTATCTGCCACACTTACCTTCTGGAGCAGCAGAGTCTGCGCAGAATGTGGGTTTTTGCATTTTATTTTTTTTTTTTTTTTTTTTTTTTTTTTTTTTTTTTTTTTTTTTTTTTATTTATTTATTTATTTATTTTTTATTTCCAGCATAACAGTATTCATTATTTTTGCACCACACCCCGTGCTCCATGCAATCCGTGCCCTCTATAATACCCACCACCTGGTACCCCAACCTCCCACCCCCCGTCCCTTCAAAACCCTCAGATTGTTTTTCAGAGTCCATAGTCTCTCATGGTTCACCTCCCCTTCCAATTTCCCCCAACTCCCTTCTCCACTCTAAGTCCCCATGTCCTCCATGCTATTTGTTATGCTCCACAAATAAGTGAAACCATATGATAATTGACTCTCTCTGCTTGACTTATTTCACTCAGCATAATCTCTTCCAGTCCCGTCCATGTTGCTACAAAAGTTGGGTATTCATCCTTTCTGATGGAGGCATAATACTCTATCCCCAGGGGTACAGGTCTGTGAATCACCAGGTTTACACACTTCATAGCACTCACCAAAGCACATACCCTCCCCAATGTCCATAATCCCACCCCCTTCTCCCAAACCCCCTCCCCCCAGCAACCCTCAGTTTGTTTTGTGAGATTAAAAGTCACTTATGGTTTGTCTCCCTCCCAATCCCATCTTGTTTCCTTTATTCTTCTCCTACCCACTTAAGCCCCCATGTTGCATCACCACTTCCTCATATCAAGGAGATCATATGATAGTTGTCTTTCTCTGCTTGACTTATTTCGCTAAGCATGATACGCTCTAGTTCCATCCATGTTGTCGCAAATGGCAAGATTTCATTTCTTTTGATGGCTGCATAGTATTCCATTGTGTATATATACCACATCTTCTTGATCCATTCATCTGTTGATGGACATCTAGGTTCTTTCCATAGTTTGGCTATTGTGGACATTGCTGCTATAAACATTCGGGTGCACGTGCCCCTTTGGATCACTACGTTTGTATCCTTAGGGTAAATACCCAATAGTGCAATTGCTGGGTCATAGGGCAGTTCTATTTTCAACATTTTGAGGAACCTCCATGCTGTTTTCCAGAGTGGCTGCACCAGCTTGCATTCCCACCAACAGTGTAGGAGGGTTCCCCTTTCTCCGCATCCTCGCCAGCATCTGTCACTTCCTGACTTGTTGATTTTAGCCATTCTGACTGGTGTGAGGTGATATCTCATTGTGGTTTTGATTTGTATTTCCCTGATGCCGAGTGATATGGAGCACTTTTTCATGTGTCTGTTGGCCATCTGGATGTCTTCTTTGCAGAAATGTCTGTTCATGTCCTCTGCCCATTTCTTGATTGGATTATTTGGTCTTTGAGTGTTGAGTTTGCTAAGTTCTTTATAGATTCTGGACACTAGTCCTTTATCTGATATGTCATTTGCAAATATCTTCTCCCATTCTGTCAGTTGTCTTTTGATTTTGTTAACCGTTTCCTTTGCTGTGCAAAAGCTTTTGATCTTGATGAAATCCCAATAGTTCATTTTTGCCCTTGCTTCCCTTGCCTTTTGCGTTGTTCCTAGGAAGATGTTGCTGCGGTTGAGGTCAAAGAGGTTGCTGCCTGTGTTCTCCTCAAGGATTTTGATGGATTCCTTTCGCACATTGAGGTCCTTCATCCATTTTGAGTCTATTTTGTGTGTGGTGTAAGGAAATGGTCCAATTTCATTTTTCTGCATGTGGCTGTCCAATTTTCCCAGCACCATTTATTGAAGAGGCTGTCTTTTTTCCATTGGACATTCTTTCCTGCTTTGTCGAAGATTAGTTGACCATAGAGTTGAGGGTCTATTTCTGGGCTCTCTATTCTGTTCCATTGATCTATGTGTCTGTTTTTGTGCCAGTACCATGCTGTCTTGATGACGACAGCTTTGTAATAGAGCTTGAAGTCCGGAATTGTGATGCCACCAACGTTGGCTTTCTTTTTCAATATCCCTTTGGCTATTCGAGGTCTTTTCTGGTTCCATATAAATTTTAGCATTATTTGTTCCATTTCTTTGAAAAAGATGGATGGTACTTTGATAGGAATTGCATTAAATGTGTAGATTGCTTTAGGTAGCATAGACATTTTCACAATATTTATTCTTCCTATCCAGGAGCATGGAACATTTTTCCATTTCTTTGTGTCTTCCTCAATTTCTTTCATGAGTACTTTATAGTTTTCTGAGTATAGATTCTGTGTCTCTTTGGTTAGGTTTATTCCTAGGTATCTTATGGTTTTGGGTGCAATTGTAAATGGGATTGACTCCTTAATTTCTCTTTCTTCTGTCTTGCTGTTGGTGTAGAGAAATGCAACTGATTTCTGTGCATTGATTTTATATCCTGACACTTTACTGAATTCCTGTATAAGTTCTAGCAGTTTTGGAGTGGAGTCTTTTGGGTTTTCCACATATAGTATCATATCATCTGCGAAGAGTGATAATTTGACTTCTTCTTTGCCGATTTGGATGCCTTTAATTTCCTTTTGTTGTCTGATTGCTGAGGCTAGGACTTCTAGTACTATGTTGAATAGCAGTGGTGATAATGGACATCCCTGCCGTGTTCCTGACCTTAGCGGAAAAGCTTTCAGTTTTTTCTCCATTGAGAATGATATTTGCGGTGGGTTTTTCATAGATGGCTTTGATGATATTGAGGTATGTGCCCTCTATCCCTACACTTTGAAGAGTTTTGATCAGGAAGGGATGCTGTACTTTGTCAAATGCTTTTTCAGCATCTATTGAGAGTATCATATGGTTCTTGTTCTTTCTTTTATTGATGTGTTGGATCACATTGACTGATTTGCGGATGTTGAACCAACCTTGCAGCCCTGGAATAAATCCCACTTGGTCGTGGTGAATAATCTTTTTAATGTACTGTTGAATCCTATTGGCTAGTATTTTGTTGAGTATTTTCGCATCTGTGTTCATCAAGGATATCGGTCTATAGCTCTCTTTTTTGGTGGGATCCTTGTCTGGTTTTGGGATCAAGGTGATGCTGGCCTCATAAAATGAGTTTGGAAGTTTTCCTTCCATTTCTATTTTTTGGAACAGTTTCAGGAGAATAGGAATTAGTTCTTCTTTAAATGTTTGGTAGAATTCCCCCGGGAAGCCGTCTGGCCCTGGGCTTTTGTTTGTTTGGAGATTTTTAATGACTGTTTCAATCTCCTTACTGGTTATGGGTCTGTTCAGGCTTTCTATTTCTTCCTGGTTCAGTTGTGGTAGTTTATATGTTTCTAGGAATGCATCCATTTCTTCCAGATTGTCAAATTTATTGGCGTAGAGTTGCTCATAGTATGTTCTTATAATAGTTTGTATTTCTTTGGTGTTAGTTGTGATCTCTCCTCTTTCATTCATGATTTTATTTATTTGGGTCCTTTCTCTTTTCTTTTTGATAAGTCGGGCCAGGGGTTTATCAATTTTATTAATTCTTTCAAAGAACCAGCTCCTAGTTTCGTTGATTTGTTCTATTGTTTTTTTGGTTTCTATTTCATTGATTTCTGCTCTGATCTTTATGATTTCTCTTCTCCTGCTGGGCTTAGGGTTTCTTTCTTGTTCTTTCTCTAGCTCCTTTAAGTGTAGGGTTAGGTTGTGTACCTGAGATCTTTCTTGTTTCTTGAGAAAGGCTTGTACCGCTATATATTTTCCTCTCAGGACTGCCTTTGTTGTGTCCCACAGATTTTGAACCGTTGTATTTTCATTATCATTTGTTTCCATGATTTTTTTCAATTCTTCTTTAATTTCCCGGTTGACCCATTCATTCTTTAGAAGGATGCTGTTTAGTCTCCATGTATTTGGGTTCTTTCCAAACTTCCTTTTGTGGTTGAGTTCTAGCTTTAGAGCATTGTGGTCTGAAAATATGCAGGGAATGATCCCAATCTTTTGATACCGGTTGAGTCCTGATTTAGGACCGAGGATGTGATCTATTCTGGAGAATGTTCCATGTGCACTAGAGAAGAATGTGTATTCTGTTGCTTTGGGATGAAATATTCTGAATATATCTGTGATGTCCATCTGGTCCAGTGTGTCGTTTAAGGCCTTTATTTCCTTGCTGATCTTTTGCTTGGATGATCTGTCCATTTCAGTGAGGGGAGTGTTAAAGTCCCCTACTATTATTGTATTATTGTTGATGTGTTTCTTTGATTTTGTTATTAATTGGTTTATATAGTTGGCTGCTCCCACGTTGGGGGCATAGATATTTAAAATTGTTAGATCTTCTTGTTGGACAGACCCTTTGAGTATGATATAGTGTCCATCCTCATCTCTTATTATAGTCTTTGGCTTAAAATCTAATTGATCTGATATAAGGATTGCCACTCCTGCTTTCTTCTGATGTCCATTAGCATGGTAAATTCTTTTCCACCCCCTCACTTTAAATCTGGAGGTGTCTTCGGGCTTAAAATGAGTTTCTTGGAGGCAACATATAGATGGGTTTTGTTTTTTTATCCATTCTGATACCCTGTGTCTTTTGACAGGGGCATTTAGCCCATTAACATTCAGGGTAACTATTGAGAGATATGAATTTAGTGCCATTGTATTGCCTGTAAGTTGACTGTTACTGTATATGGTCTCTGTTCCTTTCTGATCTACCACTTGTAGGCTCTCTCTTTGCTTAGAGGACCCCTTTCAATATTTCCTGTAGAGCTGGTTTGGTATTTGCAAATTCTTTCAGTTTTTGTTTGTCCTGGAAGCTTTTAATCTCTCCTTCTATTTTCAATGATAGCCTAGCTGGATATAGTATTCTTGGCTGCATGTTTTTCTCGTTTAGTGCTCTGAAAATATCATGCCAGCTCTTTCTGGCCTGCCAGGTCTCTGTGGATAAGTCAGCTGCCAATCTAATATTTTTACCATTGTATGTTACAGACTTCTTTTCCCGGGCTGCTTTCAGGATTTTCTCTTTGTCACTGAGACTTGTAAATTTTACTATTAGGTGACGGGGTGTGGGCCTATTCCTATTGATTTTGAGGGGCGTTCTCTGAACCTCCTGAATTTTGATGCTCGTTCCCTTTGCCATATTGGGGAAATTCTCCCCAATAATTCTCTCCAGTATACCTTCTGCTCCCCTCTCTCTTTCTTCTTCTTCTGGAATCCCAATTATTCTAATGTTGTTTCGTCTTATGGTGTCACTTATCTCTCGAATTCTCCCCTCGTGGTCCAGTAGCTGTTTGTCCCTCTTTTGCTCAGCTTCTTTATTCTCTGTCATTTGGTCTTCTATATCACTAATTCTTTCTTCTGCCTCATTTATCCTAGCAGTGAGAGCCTCCATTTTTGATTGCACTTCATTAATAGCTTTTTTTATTTCAACTTGGTTAGATTTTAGTTCTTTTATTTCTCCAGAAAGGGCTTTTATATCTCTCGAGAGGGTTTCTCTAATATCTTCCATGCCTTTTTCGAGCCCGGCTAGAACCTTGAGAATTGTCATTCTGAACTCTAGATCTGACATATTACCAATGTCTGTATTGATTAGGTCCCTAGCCTTTGGTACTGCCTCTTGTTCTTTTTTTTGTGTTGAATTTTTCCGTCTTGTCATTTTGTCCAGATAAGAGTATATGAAGGGGCAAGTAAAATACTAAAAGGGTGGCAACAACCCCAGGAAAAAATGCTTTAACCAAATTAGAAGAGATCCAAAATCGTGAGGCGGGGAGAAAGGGGATAAAAAGAGGTTCAAAAAGGAAGAAAGAAAAAAAAAAGAAAAAAAAAGAAAAAAGAAAAGAAAAGAATTAAAAAATAAAAAAAAGGAAAACACCTAAGAAAAATGTAAAAAAGAAAAAATATATATATTAGATAAACTAGTAAAAAATCGTTAAAAAAGAAAAAGGTAACAGTTAAAAAAAAAAAAAAATTTTACCCGAAGGCGAGAAAAAAAAAAAAAAATGAAAAAGAAAAAAATTAAATTAACTGCAAGACTAAAAAAAATCACAGGGAAAAAGCCATGAGTTCCGTGCTTTGCTTTCTCCTTCTCTGGAATTCTGCTGCTCTCCTTGGTATTGAAACCGCACTCCTTGGTAGGTGAACTTGGTCTCGGCTGGATTTCTTGTTGATCTTCTGGGGGAGGGGCCTGTTGTAGTGATTCTCAAGTGTCTTTGCCCCAGGCGGAATTACACCGCCCTTACCCGGGCCGGGGTGAGTAATCCGCTCGGGTTTGCTTTCAGGAGCTTTTGTTCCCTGAGCGCTTTCCGTAGAGTTCCGGAGGACGGGAATACAAATGGCGGCCTCCTGGTCTCCGGCCCGGAGGAGCCGAGAGCCCAGGGCCGCACTCCTCAGTGCGCCCTCCGAGAACAGCGCCCAGTTACTCCCGTCTGCCTGACCTCCGGCCGCGTTCCGAGCTCTCCGAGCCTGCGACCAGTTCAAGGTAACACCGAGCTGTGAGCTTACTGTCGGCTCTTTCTCTGTAGCCGGCTTTCCCGTTCCAATACCCGCAAGCTCTGCGACACTCAGACACCCCTGCTCCTTTTGTGACCCTGCGGGACCTGAGGCCACACTGAACCCGCGTGGGCTTCGCCCCGGTTTAGCCTCTGGAGCGATGTCCCTCAGCGGAACAGACTTTTAAAAGTCCTGATTTTGTGCACCGTTGCTCCGCCGCTTGCCGGGAGCCGGCCCCTCCCCCCGGGGTCTATCTTCCCGTCGCTTTGGATTCACTTCTCCGCCGGTCCTACCTTTCAGAAAGTGGTTGTTTTTCTGTTTCCAGAATTGCTGTTCTTCTTTTCTTCGATCTGCCGATGGATTTTCAGGTGTTTGCAATCTTTAGATAAGCTATCTAGCTGATCTCCGGCTAGCTGAAGCAGTCTCAGCCAGCTACTTCTCCGCCATCTTGACTCCTCCCCCGGGTTTTTGCATTTTAATTGATCAATAGTAACTATCTAGAGATGTTAGAACGTACATATTTCTATACTTGAGTGAGAGCAGCCCCGCTGCTTCTGGTACAAGGTAAGGCAAGTGAATGTTTGTTGAATGGAAGGTTCTCTCTTTACAAATCAAATCAGCTTAGGCAAAAACTCTCCAGAGAGTCTCACGTGAACACTCCCCTTTTTCCCTCCCAGGGATGATTGGGCAGGCCTCCCAGATAGGTTTCCATACTTCAGGCAGGGATGTCCACTGCCCACTGCCTCCTGCTGACTGCTGTCATAGCTTAGTCAAAACTCCGTGATGGTCACATGGCTGGATTTTAATCACTTCTTATTGTGACTTGTTCAGCCCCTTATAGGCCAAGACCCGGTCCCCTTCTCACTCACCGTTCCTCAGCACAGCCTGGCACACCAACAGTGCTTAACACCAGGTTTTCGACTGCAAGAGTCAGTTTGCATCTCAGACAGAACACCTTTTAACCTGAGGCCTCTTACCACTCATTTTCCCTGGGTTGATTTAACCCACCTGAGGTTTAGTCCTGTTCGTCTTCCCTACTGTGTGATGAATTTCCAGCCCACTGGAAATCAATTCCGTACTAAATTCTAAATGCTAAATTCCTGTCCTGCATTTTATAACTGCCAGATCCCACAGGGGACGGGAGGACTGGGACAGAGTCTCCAAGATGTTAGTTATCTGTCTTTGTTTGGCCTTCCACCAGGTGAACAGAGGCAGCCCTTGGAGGTAGCATCTGAAGAAAACCCAGGTTTCTTGTGAAAAGACCTTTCAGAAAGTCCTCTCAGGAATATGGTTATTTCTCTCCATGGCATTATCTGCATTATCTGCAAACATAGGCTCCCTTCAGAGAGCATCTCTCTAGCACTGTCATGATTGGCCCCTTATGAGCACATGATGGTAGAGGGCTCCTTGGGGAGAGTCAGTCCTCTGAGGGCAGGGACATTTTCCTGTTCATATCTGGGTCCCAGGCTCCACAATTGTGTCCTTCACAAGAGACCTTTAATAAATGTTTGCTGAGGTTGCCCAGGGAGTGGTTCAGAGTTTAGGGTCCTGCTGAGGGGAACCTGTCTTTCATCTGTTCAGTACACAACTTTTGTTTTGCATCTCCTGTGTGGCAGGTAGTCGGGGACAAAGATCTTCAAAAAGGTGTTTCTTTGTTTTCCAAGAGTACACACACACACACACACACACACACACACACACACGACACAGCTAACGAGGGAGGTAGTGACTACCTTGATTGGAACAAAAGGGGAAAAATTCCACAAGGAGGTGATTTTTGAGCCAGTTTTGAAGGGACTTTTAATATCTTAAAAATGTGCTTATTTTTATAGCTTTCAGATCTTGTGTTAGGTGATTAGTTTTGTTTTTGTTTTTGTTTTTTAAAGGGCTAGTCCTTGAAATTTCCAAGTTGAGTGTAAAGAGACCTTAATAGCAGTGGAAAGAGAATGATTCAGAGAAATTATTTCCCTGAAAGTGGGCATCCTGAGCTCTTTATGACTTTGTAATCATTGAAAGCTGAGCTACTCAGACCCAAAAATGATATGTTCATGTTTTTTCCTGCCTTCATCAGAAACACAACAGATTGCTGAGAAGGGCAGATGCACAAATCTAATGAACCATCTTTCAATTTAAAGAGTGCCCAGGAGTATTCATTAAATAAATCACAGCAGTGGAGGTGTGCTTTGCAGAGCTTCGGCTCCATGCTCTGTGCCTTCGAACTGCTGATTCCGTGAGGCATTAAGGCGCATGCCAACCCTCATTCGTGTGCCTGACCCACATGGACTAAAAACCGCAGAATTCAACTCTAGTCTGTAATTTGCCTTGTCATCTTATGATGCGGTAAGCCCCACGTTATGTATTGTAATTTATGCTCCATGTTTACAGAACTCTAGTATTTTAGCACTTACAGTAATGTCTAGCACCTAGTAGGAACTCAGTGAATATTTATTCGTGAATGGTCGGACCAGTGATACTATGACAATAGTCATGGAAGTCCCAGAAGAAACAGCATTCCTGATAAAAGCATCCTTGTTTCTAAAGGTCAGATCCATAAACCCCTCCTGACCCCCTAGCAGATCATGGAGTGACAGCTAGCTCATTGAACTCTGGGTGAGAAGCATGGGGACCTCCACTCTAACCACCCCATGTGCTGTGTCCAGATACAAGTCACTTGGCCTCTCCACTCTTGTTTTCTGAACTGGTCTTGTTAGGACATTAAATCCAGTCTACATCCTGGTTTTCTCTCTCAAACCCTCCTGACAGTTCCCTCCTGACAGAAAACCTGTATTACTGTTTTTTCCCTTTGGTCACATAAAAAGTATTTTGCCCCACCCGAAGCTTCAACCTATTTAGTTAACCTTGCTTCTCTGTCTTGTGTTAGGTTGCCTTGATTGCTGACCTCATTTGTAAGCCTTAAGGAATAGAAATGCATGTTTTAGGATCCTGAAAAACGAGAGGTTCTAGTAGCATAGCAAGTCCTTCTCTGAGTCAGTATATTCCGGGAGAGATCACAAGAATGATCTAGATGATACGCATGTGCATTTTTCTTAGCAGATAATCCCAGGGCAACGTCTGTGGGGATATCACTTCTTAAACACTGCCTTACCTGATTCGGAGAATGCAAACAAATTGTAGTCATTTGCTTAAGCAATATGAGAACATGGCTGCTCGCTGACAGTACGTTCTGTGGTTTATGGTGGGGCACATTTTTTTTTTTTAAAGTAGACTCCAGGTCTAACATGGAGCCCAGCGGGGACCTTGACCTCACAACACTGAGATCAGGAGTCGGACACTTAACCAACTGAGCCACCCAGACATCCCACTTTTTTTTTTTTTTGAAGATTTCATTTATTATTTATTTGACAGAGAGAGAGATCACAAGTAGGCAGAGCAGCAGGCAGAGAGAGAGGGAGCAGGCTCCCCGCTGAGCAGAGAACCCAATACGGGGCTCGATCCCAGGACCCTGAGACCACGACCTGAGCCAAAGGCAGAGGCTTAACCCACTGAGCCACCCAGGCACCCCATCCATGGGCCACTTTTTAATTTACCCTTACAACAACTGTTTGAGGTAGATATTATTGTTCTCCCCATTTTACAGAAACATCAACCATGGTGGAGTGCAGGACATAAAGTAACAGGCAGGCCTGTGGTTCAGTGGTCTGGCAGTTCAGTGGTCAGCACTGACTACAGAGCCCAGGCTTTATTTACATTTCTAAGCACTTCTGCCTGTCTGCACATAGAATGTGCCCCCGATTGGGTTTTAAGATGTCAGGCTGCCTTATAAAGAAAGAAAAAGTGCTTTCTCCTAAATTTAGTGAAAATCAGTCAACTCCAATGAAAAGGAGAAATTGCGTCCATTTTCCAAGTAGAAAATTTAAGTCACAAAAAAAGATGTAAACTGTCCTCCGTAACTTTGTTTTGTTCCTTAAACTTGCTGCCATAGGTTCTTGGCTCCTTCTGAGTGAATCACTGAGAAGGTCTCCATGAGAGGGCAGAATGTGTGGGGTTTGTGGGGTTTGTGGGATGATTTTGGCTGTCGAGTCATGTCATGGCCAGCACATGGTAGGCACTTGGTAAGGACCAGATACAAGCTCACAGAGTGGCCAGCTGTGTATGAATTCAGTAAATGGAAAGATGTCCATCTTGTCAAGATTTTAGTGGAGGAATGGCACAGCATTCCCAATCCAGTGTTTCTTTTTCTTTTCTTTTCTTTTCTCTGTTTTTTTTAAGATTTTATTTATTTGACAGAGAGAGAGAGCACAGGCAAACAGAATGGCAGGCAGAGGCAGAGGGAGAAGCAGGCTCCCTGCCGAGCAAGGAGTCCGATGTGGGGCTCGATCCCAGGATGCTAGGATCATTACCTGAGCCGAAGGCAGTCACTTAACCAACTGAGCCACCCAGGCATCCCCAATCCAGTGTTTCTTGAGGGCCTGCTGTCCTTGTCACAGCGCCCTGTGCTGTTTTCAGGTGGAAGAGCTTTTATGTTTTCCAGGTTGCTTTTCCTTCTCCCAAGTAGCCCTGCTGGGCAATGTGTTGAAACACCGACTAAGAGATAGGCAGTACAGTCTTGGTTTTAGCTCCCACCTGTGACACCTGGGAGCTGAGAGGGCCCTGCAAAGGCAGCTGGTGCTGTTACCCTCCGTTGCTTAAAGAGGGGAGAGAATGATTCCCTTACCCCGAAGATGAGTGACAGAGCATAATCTTCCCTGAATCTTAAGAAAATCTAAAGACAGCCAAGCAGACTCCCTAGAATAAGTTATCAGGGAGAAGAGCACAGGCACCGAATAGCCACCAACACATTGAGGGCTGTGGAGGACAGAATTTTAAGAAAAATCCAGCATGGCCCCAGTGAGACTGGGAAAATGTGACTGTGACCCTCCGGATTAGTGACCCGTGCTGCCGTACGTGTCTGTCTGTATTTGTATTCAGCTTCAAGATGTGTAGTCTTATTTGAACAACTTCTGTTTCCCCAGCTGGTTATTCCCCATTTGAAGCCATAATCCTTTGTTTCTGACACCATGAAAAAGGTGAAGGTGTCTCCAGGGACCAAGAAGCAGAAAAAATATCATGACTGTGGTTGATTACTAAATGGATTGTTTTCCAAGAGTTTTGCTTTGAGTTTCTAGTGCGCTTGAAATGGTGTGGTTTTCTGTTTGGATGAACGGTCTGTAGAATAATTTCCCATGATAAATATCTGTGTACTCATGGGTAATACTACTTTAAAGCTAATAGTTTAAAAGGCGTCTGAAACTATATTGACTGGTTTTAGACTGCTTAGACGTACTGAGGAACAAAGCACTGGCCTTCTAACTCCTGCTGAAGGAAAATCCATTTGGTCAGCACCGTTGCTCACCATATTTCAACTCTGTGTAATTTTCGAAATTGATTTTATTCTTCGTTTTATAAAATTGCACCCAGTGCTTGCCAGCTTACGGGTGCTTTTATAGTCTATACACTAGAAACGTAACTGATATTTTTTTTCTGGTAAAACTGAATACAAAATGCATCTTCTAACTTTACTTCTGAAAAACCAGCAGTTTGTTTGTTTCAGATGCAAGTAACAGAGAACTTTCAGAGATGAGGATCCTCTGGGCTCAGATTCATTTGACCCTTCTGGGACCTGCCCTTGGAGCAAAAGTGCAGGGAGGAGTGAAGTCCTGAGGGCCCAGCCTTGGGGATTCATGGGGACTCTTTCCTTCCTCCATCCTGAAGCCCTTTTGGGGACAATTAAAACATACTGTTTCAGGTTTCAGTCAGATCTTGGCACCAGTGAGCAAGCACTGTGTTGAAGCTTTGTTGCCGTAAATACGGCAAAGCTATAGCCCGAAAGCTGCTGTTGACCAGCACCGGTTCCCTCCGTGTTGGGCCCATCTGACAGTGGTGGCTTTGGGCACATTGAAATGCCGTCATGATCAGAATTGATTTCTTGACAGCATACTTCTTGTGGCCCATTCTCAAAGATACAGTTTTCTAATTATGCTGGTCTGCCATCAACTTTTATCACCTGATTATCCAGAGAAGCGTCTTATTGCCAGATTGGTTTCCTTCCCATCCCTCTTAGAGCTCATGTGTCTCAGAGAACGTAAGCTCATTTTCACATGAGCCTAAGCCAATGTAGGTGTGAACCCTCTCTGTGTGGAACCAGTATCCTGAGTTAAACTCAGATGTGTGTACTTCCCAACTTTGCTAGGAACAAAGTACAAGTGAAATTGTTGGGACCAGAGTTTTGCTCAGATTTTAGGGGCTTCCAGGCCCACTGAGAGCATGACCCAGGAGTAGAAACTGTGAGGACCAAAATAGGACTATAGACCCTCCTAGTTGGGTATCTTATGAGACAGACTAGAGAGTACACCCTTGGTGTTTCTAGGGCAATTTCCAAGCTTTTCCAGATCTCCATGTTCTTGAAAGTGGCCATAATGGTTCAGGATTCTGGCTTTCTCCTGACGCACTCAAGTGAGAGTGATGTCTCCTATGCTCTCTCACACCACCTATTAACTTCCTTTAGTTTCTTCCCCACTAAAGACCCCTCTGAATGAGTCTTTTTTCCCCCCTCACTCACTGCAAGATTTCCACAGCCACTTCTTATTTCCATGAAAAGCAGAGGGAAGGCTCATTCACACCATAGATCCAAGCCAGCACCACTGAATGCATCCATCCTTAATCTCACCATGACTTCTGCTTTCTTTCCTTAGAACCACCACCCAGGCCTCCCTATATAATTTCCACTTCCACCCCAACACTAGCATTCTGTGTTATTTTCACAAAGGCGATGGGTCTACGTTGTTTTTCTCACTTTGTAACAGTGACCAAACCCCACAAGAATAAAGAGGGAACATCAGAAGCCCCACTGATAGATGCTGGACCCTCTTACATTTGCAGAAATGCTCAGTGGCTGCTTGCCCCAGTGCCCCTGCCACGTGGCAACTGGTAGCAGTTCCAGTTTGTACCTCCACAGAATGACACATGGGTGCCTCACCTGGTTGAAGCCACTGTTGTTCAATCCACAGGTGCAGGGTCTGCCATACAGCCGGCTGCTCCCTCTACAGGGACGACCTACCCAGTTGGGTGTAATGCAGTGTGTGAAGTCCCCAGATCCGAAGAGTTAGAATGCAGTAAGGTGCCATCTGCTTGACACCAAGACCATGTGAGCAGTAGTGGGGGTCGTTCTGGAAGGTCTGAAGGTGCTTCAGAATTGGGCGGGGTCTTGGTTGAGGCGTACTCACCTTCCGTGAGGAGAGGGCGTGGAAGGGACACAGAAGAGAGGCCCGGGGAACTCTGGCCACCATCCTGTCCCCCAGAAGCTCCGTGTGGCCTGGGGCGGGGGGCGTGTATCTGTCTGCCTTCCTGATCTGGAGCCGGTGTGTGCCCTGCCGCAGCAGAGAGTGCCAGGTGGTCTAGGTGTATGTTGGCAGAGGCAGAAAGAGAACCTGCCATTTTCTCCTAATTTCTAAGTTAATTGCTAAGGGCCTTTGCAACATTTTTAATATGTGAAGAACCTTTGAACAGCTGGCAGGTACCAAATAAAATAATGGAAGTGGTGGGAAAGGGCATTCTTTTGATGAGCTGGTTACTTCACATTGTGCCTGGCACTGCTAGGGACTCAGTCTCCGTCCCCAGGAAGGCAGCAATGTGAAATTTTCTTCATCAGAGGCAGTGTAACATGGAGATGAGGAGCACAGACCACAGAGGTTCAAATCCCAGTTCTGCTGCTTTCTTGCTGTGTAACCTCGAACAAATTAACGCCTCAGTGTCCTCATCTTTAAGAGAGAGTTCTGCTAGTGCCAGAGGATTCTTAGTAAGAGTTAAAGGAGTTGGGGCACTTGGGTGGCTCAGCGAGTTAAGCTCTGCTCAGCAGGGAGTCTGCTTCTTCCTCTGGCCCTCATCCTACAGCTCTCACTCAAATAAATAAAATCTTTAAAAAAAAAAAAAAAAGAATTACGTGAGTTAATGTTAGTTTAAATGAGTTAATGTAGAGACCACTTGGACCAGTGCCTAGCACCTGTTATTATTGTTGTTAAAATGTATTCTCGTGGGGTGCATGGGTGGCTCAGTTGGTTAAGTGTCTGCCTTCAGCTCATGTCATGATCCTGGGGTCCTAGGATCGAGCCCCACATCAGGCTCCCTGCTCATTTGGGAGCCTGCTTCCCCCTCTCCCTCTGTCTCCCGGCTTGTGTTCTCACTCTCTACCTCAAATAAATAAATAAAATCTTGGAAAAATAATAATAATAAAATAAAACGTATTCTTGTTGTTAATACCATCTGCAGGAGCAGCAGCCGTGTGCGGCTTCCCACAGGGCTGGCCACTCTCTCTGTGTGGAGCACATTCTGGATAGACTCCTGCAAGCTTTTTCAGTAGCCCTGATTGCCAGTCTGGGGTTCCTTTAGCTGCCAGGTCACTCCCTGCCACTTAATCAGCTGTTCCTCAACTGGTACTTTGTGGGTTTTCTCTTCTCTTGAGTCTGCCACTGGGCAGCTGTCTCTATCAGGTTTCATTCTTCTAAATATAGCCAGCTAATTTCTGCCCTGCCATCAGGTTCAAAGGGTGTGGGACTTACAACCAGAACAGTGGTTGAGAAATCAGCCCCACTCCTGTTCCATCTGCATGGCCTTCTGACGTTTTGTCATCTCCGAAGGCAGAACGTACAAGACAGCCTTTGTGAAAAGACAGTAGCATGCAGAAAGACATTGCTTCCGGGGCCCAAGGCAAGGGTGAATCGGGGTTCCTTCCCAGGGCAGACCACGAAGGTGGGGTGATTCTGTGCCTCGCCTCACACCTGCCTTGACTGGCTGACAGATCCATCAGCGGTGGAGGGTGCCTGTGAGCATCTCGGAGGCTGACCTGGCATTGACTCTGGGTGTAATTGAATGCTGCGGGGAAATTTTATTAAAATGTGAAAAGGATGCTTCCCGGTCACAGAGCCGTAAAGGCTGTCTGGTGTTATGCGAAAGACAGGCCTGGTTGTCCCTGCCACATCGGCTGTGGCTGACGGAACAATTAGTGTGACGTTTGGCCGGGAGACAGGCCGCGCTGTGCAGCTGCGGCATCCGCTCTTTCTGACGCGGGAGAGGTTAGTGCTGAGTCAGACACTTGCATGTCGCCTTTGAGAAGGAAGTTAGGGGCTCCCTAATGTGTGGCCTTTCTGCGTGGCTCTTCCTATGGCTTTCAGGTCAGGGAATCACCAGCTCACTGTTCTCCTGAGAAAACCAGATGGCCGCACTGTCATGTCCGACAGGGACTTCTGAGATTCGTGCTGAGCTTACCAGATCGGCAACTGCTGGTCTCACAGAAAAACTAAGGAAACCATATCTAGAATTCTGGGGTGTTTTTTTCTTGAAAGGCGGACTTCTGATCTAAAGAGCCAGAGCAGGCAGCCTGTGTGCGACTTGGCATTGACCCATCATTCTCTGGGCGGCAGCAGCTCGGCCTCTGTCAGCCCTGCTGCTGGTTGCTCACCCCATGATAGCTTCAGGTTTTCATGTCCACTTGCCATTGTGTTCTGAGCCTCCCCCACCGCAACCCCGGCCAGTGAAGTATGGTTCCAACTCAGGGACGCTTCCTCACAGCACTGACACAAAAAGACAAACAGAACTCTGACTTGCTACGTTATCCATCCAATAAAAAAACCACCCAAGGGTAGAAGAATAGATATTCATCACGTCCCAGCAACTCAGCCAAGCCTGGGAATTCGACTGCAATATTTCTAGGTGGATTTAGAAAACCTTTCCTTGGCAAAGCAAAGAGTTCTCCTTCTGACAGCTCTTTTCACCAGCAGGCCAGCCTGTCTGGGTTAGAACAAAGAGAATTCTGCCTGTCTGATTTGGGCCGGAGAGCGGTTTTCTACTTCCCCAGCGGTTTGCTGTACTGTTGTGGAAGTTTGAATACTTTTCCATAAGTTAAGCAGAGCTTCCTCTTCATTCTGCCTGTATTTGTCTTTATCTGCAGTCAAGCTTTGGCTGCTGAGGCGGCCTTTGCCCTGGTTTAGCATGAGCAGAATAGTAACGTTGGCTTGAAAAGAGATTCGAGAGATGATTGTGGGATTATTCAGTAGGCTTGTCACCAGAGAATTTATCTGTTACAAAGGGCATGTAGATTTTTTTTTTATTATGAAATTTCTACTTTAGCATAAGTTGTATGCCCGTGTATATTTTACGGCATCTACAGCAGCTAAACTTTCAGAGCACTTTTTTTTGCATGTCTTACTTCCCAGTATCTTATTTTTCCAGAAAGTTCTTTCCCTTAACAAAGGTTTTCTGAAAGGGGCAAGGGTGAGAACCTCACCCACAGTATGAAGTTTCAAAGACAATGTCAAGGAAAGTGTGGTTTGATTTGAATGGCAGCAGGTAAGGCAAATCTACTAAAAATGTGTTCCCTCTGCCATTTGGAAGCTTTGCCTTCTCGTATGTGAGGAGCATGTGTTTTTATTTTTCTGAACTTAGCCAGATTTTTTGGTTCTGCCAAACTGATCCGAGCTGGCAGTTTGCCATTATAGTGAAGGGACTTGTTGAGTGCTTTGAGGTGACGCTAATGCCTCACTGGGGCAATTCTAATATTTAAAGGTGAACAAGGCATGATAAAGAAGGAGCATTCACTTGTGATATTTTAGAAACGCACATGGTGATGGCAGGCCTGGATTCCGTCCACAGATACTCACCAAGTAGCTGCCATCGCCCAGCACTTTCGCTCTAGTTACACAGTGAACCGGACAGAATGGCCCCTGACTCAGAGAGCTGACCATTGAGAGGGGGAGACGTACTAGAGTCTTCCTCAAGTGCCCTTGATGATTGTTTTCAAAGAGCAAGAGGAGAGACAGGGTTAAGCCGTGTCTAGTTTGGCTCAGAAAGCCCAGAAGCCACTGCTGCCTCCATCAGTCCTGTGGTCTGAGTGGATCCCTGGGTTCTTACTCATTTTGAAAACATTTGAAACCCATTTCTGTCACTTCTTGGGACGGTGTGAAGATAAATACAGTTACGATCCACTTTTGATTTTTCAGAGGTAGAATATTCCGTCTGTTCCCCCTTGATTTGCTTCTTTTCCTTCCTCTTTATTCTCACAATCACTTGGGACTTCCAGCAGAGAATAGACCTGGAAAGAAAAAGGACAGGGAACTCTGCCCAAACATCATGGGCCCAAGGATAAAGGATGCAGTTCAAGGGTTAAGGTCATAGGGTACGCAAGGCTGACAGGGAGAGGGCAGATGAGTTTGGGGGAGAGTGGATTTCATAGTACTCTGGTTCACCAAGCCAGGCTCTCTGACATGTTCATTCCTGTGAGAAAATGCTAGATTAAAACGAATGCACAGTGACAGTGATAGAAGTCAGATACTTGCTGTTTACTGAAAGTGATCACGATTTTCTGGTGACATTTCCGTGTTCAGGAAAGTACAGGTAGATGTGTCAGAGGAGGCAGAGGGTGACAGTTTCAGATTTGACTTCAGAATGCTGATCTTTCATTTTTGGGGAGACTTTATATATATATATATATATGTTTTTTTTTTCTTTCTTTCTTTACAGAATGAAGTTGGCCTACTGGAGTTCTTCCAAAATGTGATAAAAGAAACTAGGGCAGAGCCAAAAAAAGTAACTAGTTGGGTCCTCAACATTTTTCTGGGTTTTTTAAAGCAACAGAACCTTGCTGTCAATGAGAGGTGAGTGGGGTCTGGATATTCTTTTTTCCTTTATGATGAACTGTGTGCAGCAGCAGCTGAAGTAGGACGAGGCCAGTGTTTCGTTCTCCCTTTTCCCCCTCAGGATCTCCTGACAAGACACACACGCCCCCTGTGAATTCCATATTCTAAAGCTGTCCTCCCTCACATCTGAAATTTCGTCCATTTGTTCAGGTCTTTCTCTGTGCTGTCCTTTGTATTGTGCTGGGGCTGCAGGCTTGAAGATGAGTAAGACAAGGAGTTTACAAGCTGGTGGGAGATATGGGCCTGTAAGAAAACGGGCAGGCACCTCAGTGTGATCCTGTTGGGCTGGAGGCGTGGGGGGTGTCCTGAGTGAACACAGAGGGGGCCTGACCTGAGGCCGGAAGGTAAACGAGGTTTCCCTCAGAAGTGGATGCTGGAGCAAGGCCCTGAAGACCTAGCAGGAGTTGCCAGGTGATGGGAGGGGCGAGGGCATTCCAGGCAACAGAGTGGCCGTTGGAAACTTCGAGGCTAGCAGGTGTTATGGGCTCAGGAAACCCAGAAACTCCCGAGTGTCAAAGGACCAAGCAAGAAAGCTCGGGAAGAAGCCACAGAGACCACCAGAGGCCACCGTGCAGCCACTTTTGTCAGCACCTCCAAAAGCCTTCTATCTCAAGCCCATTCCAGTTTCACCTTGGGGGAGTAGGTTGGAAGAACAGACCAGAAGCAAGGAAGCCAGTTGCTGGAGTGCCTGTGAGAAATGCCATGGGCCTAAGCTCAGGTAGATGGAGAACTATTATCTCATGTTGCGCAGCTTCCAGTTCTTACTTGGGCAGTAGAGTGAAATGGAGGGCAGCGTTTTTGAGCCTAGCGAGAGGTAGAGGAGGAGGAATGAGTTCAGAGGGAAGGGGCGGGGCACAATGCCAGGTTCCATTTTGGACATGCTGAGTTGGGCTGCTGGTAGGACAGACATTCCCCTCATGGGGATAACCAGGAGGCAGTCAGATATATGATCTATCGCTGACGAGAGAGATCTCGGAGGTAGAAATCCTGGAGTTCTCATTTGTTCATTATTCAGCACATGTTTATTTAGACTTTGTGCTAAACATGGGGAAGACCAGTCAGCACAACAAATGTAGTCCCTCCTCTCAGAGCTGACAGTCCAGAAGCCGGTGATGACAAAGCAGTGAGCTAGGTGCTCTAGAGAAGGGGACGGTAACAGCCAAGCTAAGGCCTGAAGGAAGAAAGAGTAAGGTTAGTCAGGCAAAATCTAGGAGGGAAAAGGGTTCCAGTATAGGGTACAGCCCATGTAAAAATTTCGAGGTGAGTCCAGGCGCATCCTACTTCTGGGAATGCAAGTAGTCCATTATAGGCAGAACGTGGACTTAGCGACCTATAGATGGTACCTGAAGTTGTTGAAACAGAGGAGAATCAGGGAGGGTATGGCCTTATAGGACGGCCAAGGAAGGAGCCGGAGATGCTCTAGACTCTTAAGTGAGAAGCGTGGGCAGAGGAGGAGGCAGCTGAGAAGAAATGGCAGAGAAGAGAAAAACTAGGACAGAATGTCACAAAAGCCAAAGGAAAGGCAAGTTTTTAGAAGGAAAGAGTGAGCAGCAGATTGCAGTATGGGGAGGGAGAGAGAGAGTGTTCATGAGGACCCCCAGGCAGGTGGCTGGGCCCCAGCAAGGGAAGGTGGTGCCCCCCGTCAGCAGGCATGCCATTGTCTCAGCAGCATCCCACGGCCATGGAGAGTGGAGGAGGGGGACGAGCCTACACAGATACATGATTCCAGAAGTGTGTTTGCTCAAGGAGGGTCTCGCTGTCCAGTGCCAACTCCATGTTCAGCCTCTTGCTTGCGATGTGTATATGTATGGCATAATGTGGCCACGTGGGATCCGTGCACTTCTTCCTTGACTCCTTACCAGCAGTGACCTTGGAGGAGTTCCCCTCTCTGACCCTCCACTGCTTCACTATGAACGAAAATGGCAGCAGTACCTGCCTGCAAGGGGTTTTGAGAGGAAAATGCACAGTACCTGGCACAAGGTGGGCCCCCTGCATCCGTTTCCTTCTCTTCGCCGGGTTGGCGTGTTCAGTACGAAAACAAGGGCCACCCTCAGCGCCCTGAATTCCTTCGGCACCTGTTGCCTTTATGTCTTCCGGTCCTGTCCTTTCGGGTTTGGCCCCTCTTCAGAAACTCCACTCTTTACACTGAAAACATGGCAGCCATTCCGTGAAGACTGGAGTCATCCAGAAGGGCTTATGGAGGAGAAGCAACTGTACCAAAGCCTTAAAGAAGGGGTAGGAGTTGGTGAGGCAGAGGCCTGGACGACACCTGTGGAGAGCCAAGGGTGGGAATGCCAACGCACTGCACCTTCTTGGATCATGGAGAAGCACAGCCTGGGGAAGCAGAGAGTGGAAGATGGCAGGAAAGCACAGCTGCCTGACTGACTGGCACAGGCCTGGATGTGGAGTCAGCGGGGAGGTCAGCCGTGTCTCCAGCACTTGTGGCAGAGTGCCCCTCTGGGCAGAGCCCGTGGTTCAATGAGGAAGCCCCACCCTGGCCTTCAAGCCCGCTGCCTCCCTTGAGCCTGCTGCCTCCTGGGAGGACTAGACTCGTGCGGCAGCCTTTCAGTCCGAGGCAGAAAGCTGTGCTTCTGTTTCACAACTCTACATGGTATGGGCGAGCAGAGAAGAGGGAAGGGCCGGTTGGCCAGAAGAAGCCAGGAAGGCTCCCGGATGCTGTTTGAGCTTTCGGAAGAGTTCTAGATCTGATCTTCTTCTTCTTCTTCTTTTTAAGATGTTATTTATTTATTTGACAGAGATCACAGGTAGGCAGAGAGGCAGGCGGAGAGAGGAAGAAGCAGGGTCCCCGCTGAGCAGAGAGCCCAGTGCGGGGCTCTATCCCAGGACCCTGGGATCATGACCTGAGCTTAAGGCAGAGGCTTTAACCCACTGAGCCATCCAGGCGCCCCTCTAGATCTGATCTTTAAATGTATGGTGTTCCGTGTTGTTGGCTGTGATGGACTGTGTTGGCCTGGAGTCACTGAATTGTTGTCCCGGCAGAGACCTCAGACAACTTCTGGTTCAGCACTGTCCTTTAGCAGACAAGGAAGTCAAGGCCCTGACCTACGGTAAGATGACAGACCCCAGGCTGCTCAGCAGCTGAGACAGGTAGCCGTGTCCCCTGACTTTCAGACCAGCGTCTTTATATGTCCATCGGAGGTTAAGGCTTTGCATGTCCACCACGGTGGTAGCTGCTGACAGTGCCGAGGTTGGTAAATCAGCTTTTGGAGTAACCTTGGAGCCCCCGGTATTTCCCCTAACAATTCCCAAGCACTAGAGTTTTAAGAACCCAGAGGGTACCCAGTTCTGAATAAACCTGTATGGAGTTGCTCCAAAAGCGGGAACCGGGGGGCTAAGCAACAGTTCTGCTACACTGTTTCTGTAGAACAAGGGCTGAGAATCCAAAAGCCCTCTGTAGCAGCTCTCTTCCTACGCAGTTCAAAGAACGTTGTTGGCTCCCCCAGCCTCACCTCGGAACAAACAGTAATTAATGAACAACCGCAGCTGCTGGAGTGAACATTTCCAGCGCTGAGAACGGCAGTTGCCGCCGCGCTAGCAGTTGTCGTCTGATGGCACTAGGCAGGGGACACTCTGGAGGTCAAGCTGGCAAGAGCTGATTTTGCAAATTAGCATTCATCTTGAAAGACCTGACAGAAGACTGGTGTTTGAAGGCTCCAACCAGAAAAGCTTTGTTGAACTCGGCTTTTTAATTATTTTGAGCATAGTGCTTTGAAAGTTGTTTTTCTGTTAACTCCTTCTAAATTGCTGTTAATGACAGGTTTGATTCAGTTAAGAACATGGCAATTACAGATACCCTGAGTGGGCGCTTCACAGTGAAATCAGGCAGGTGCCACCGTCCAGTTGTCCAGTCCAGTCGAGTGCCCTGAACTTCCAGGTCCGCCATGGGCGGCGGTTCCTGAGGGACTTGCAACCCAGGGTGGGCTTTTAGCCAAGAGGGCCTGAAGGTGAGGGAGGAGAAGTCCGGCAGGGGTGGGGTATGTGCAGTAGCATCCAAGAGTGGGGCTGCAAGGCTTGGAGCCCATTCAAGATCGTTCTGGCAGCCCCATGAGCACAGTGGCTATTACCTCATAAAGCAAAACAACGAATAGGTGACAGAGATTGTGTGTGGCCCACGGGGCCTTAAACATTTGCCCTCCGACATTTCCTAAAAGAAGTTTGCTGACCCCAGTTTAGAACATGCTTGGTGAGAGGTCGTTGAGCCCAGTGGTACAGAGAACTGGGCCCTGAAGAAGCAGAGGCAGTCTTGGGAACTGATGGGTTTCCCTCATCTGCCAGCCTGAGGTGGAGGCAGAAAACCATATGGACAAGGGCCAGGAGTGCACGAGGGACAGTCAAGGAAAAGAAAGAGAATGCAGAGGTCCAAGGAGATGGGGTGTTCACAAGGGGCTTTAAATGTAGCCCAGAATTGGGGCGCAGCAGAATGGAGGAAAGCGGTTATGCTTGGCAACAAGCAAAGGAGATGTGATTTTTTTTTAAAGAGAAGAGCTTCCGTAGAGGGCTAGGATTAGTATCCACATGGCTGTGCTCACAAGGGTAGAGAGTAGCCACTGATGCCAGATGTTTATTGATAAAAGTAAGGTTAGATTCCAGGCAGAAGCAAGTGACTCCCAAGATCACTTGAAGATGTTTTCAAAATCGGGTAGATCTGAGCATTTGTGAAGGTGCGTGATTAAAGCCCCAGGAGAGGAAACAAACATGCAAGTGGGATCCATAAGAGTGGAAAGTAATGGGATTAAAAGCATGAGTCAAGGGATTTGTTTAATGGAACCAGCAGGAAGAGGGCAGGACAGAAAATCCGGGGTCTTGCTTCAACTGATAACCTTATGAAGTGAGAGGTGAGGGCATGTGCCAAGAAGGGAAACGGGAAGAAGATTGTCTGGAACTGGTGCTTGGGTTGGGGCACCCGCTAGGGGTGCAGGGAAACCATCGAGATGAACACAAGGAGTACTGAGCTGCAAGAGCCACCTGGGTGTCCAGGTGCCTCTGTCTTCCTGCGGGGGCTTCCTGTGTCCCATTGCAACAGAAGCAGAGAAGGTGGCCTTTTGGCATGAAACGAGTGTGGGGATTGAGATGAGCCGCACATTTCTCAGATGCGGGGAGGGGACTGGGGGGTGTGGGTGTAGAGGTGGCAGAGGGTCTACTCCCAGAATCCAAGCTGGGGATGGAGTCGTGATCTGAAAGAGCTCTAGGGGACTGGAGGAAGTTGGCAGATGGGACAGATCCCTCTGTACGTATGCAGGCCTCAGGGGATTGGAGGCTGGCACACAAAGCTTAAGTCTCTTGATGTCAGATTCTTCTTTAGTGGAGACACATGCACAGTCCAGAAACTAGCATTATCTGACAGCGGCAAATCAGTAGCTTGTGCTTCTGCTGCCATTATGTTACAGATCTGATGGTTTATTTATTTAACAGATGAGTGGGGTCTTCTGCAGTCAGCCTGACAGGTACTGATCTTTGTCATTGTCTCACTCAAGGTTAGCCCTGGCATATCTGGAATTAATGTATGCAGTATACCGGATAGCTCTCCCTGTTGGTGGGAAGAGTGCTGTGACACATACTACTGACTGTTTGTCAGTAGTGACTAATGTGTCAAGCATTTGTGGGTACAGAAAGGTGAGTGAGAAGTCGCCAATGCTGTTAGGTCAATGGAAATACTTTAGTGTTCCTTTATGACCTAACTAATGAATTAAGGTCATCAGATGAAAGGCAAAGTATTTTTAGTTATGTTGTGTTCTATTTCTGTTCTTTTGTCTCCGTGTCCCTGATATCATCAATTCATGTGGAAGAAGGGACCTTTTCTTTTCTGCATGCTCTAGAAATCTAGTCCAACGCCAGTGCTTATTACGGGTTCTGCCTACCGTCTACACTTTAATTAGCCACCGCATTTTCTAGGATTGCAGAACACACCAGGAATACGTGTTTTTCAAACAACCTGATTCTTTATTGTCAGGAAGGTGGAAGGTTGAAAAAGGGATTTATTGGTTTATTTCCAGCTCTCTGCCCCTCTTCCTGTTGTGATTGAATCAGGGTGGTTCACAGATGTTCCAAATACCAACTTAATAACACCAGATAGTCTCCAAACTTAGTTTCCACTTGGAATTACCTTTTATCCATACTTTGGGATAAACAAAGACTTTAAGGATGATGGTCTGCCTCCGTGTGTCAGCTGCTTTGAGGGAACAGCCCTAATGAGACCTCACTGTACTTGAACCAGAATCCACCAAGAAGGAGCTGGTGAACTTGCTTGCACTCACTGGGTATAGGAATTCATGGAAACTGGAAGGGGGGGCTATGTGGCAGTTTCCTTTTTATTACCTAAGAGCTTACAAAGAAATTAATTGTGATTGATGAGAACTAAGACATAAACAGAAGGTGTTTTCACTTGGCCTTAAGCATTTCAGAAGCTTTCATTCACACTAATGTGCTATTTATAAGTTGTTCCTATCTATTTAAAACTAGTCCCCTAATGACCTCAGATAAACAGCATTTTATTAGCCTCATTGCTCTGTGTGTTTAAAAGTAGCAAAATCACGTATTTTAAAGAAGTGTGTAATTCACTGTTGTCTTTTCACCATAATCTAGGCACTCCCCCGCCCCTCCACACACTCCTACCCCCTCGTGTAGATTAATGACATTTTAAGGGTTTGGTTGCTCCTTGGCCTTCTTTTATCATGGGATCTTGGCAGATAAGTCCCATCCTAAAAGTATGGGTGTGATGGATTCTGGGCCCTTGTGTTGTGAGTCAGGAGAGGTAAACAGAGTCCCTGCAGATGCCTATAAGGCCACTTAAGGACAGGGATGGCAGTCATGGAGAGTTCCTTAAAGAAAAGCTCTTACAATTACAAAGAACTTATATTTGCATAAAAACACTCAGAAAAGTAGCTTTGTTAGCTCTTTTGTTTGAAGTAATTTTTAGGCTGATCTTGCAGTTGAAAATATTTAATTACTGGGTTGTTTTGTTTTGGGTATAGTTTTTTTTCTCTTGTCATGGTTCATGAATTTTGCAGCCACTCCTTTTTTTGACTAATTAAACTGAGCAGTTGTCTGTTGCTACAACTTCTGCCAAACAGCCATTATTGTTGAGTAGTAAAATAAAGAAAAACAACGCTAGTCACCGAAATTTGTTATATCCTAAAATACAAAATAAATAAATAAATAGAGCCCAGTTGGCATGTTATTTCCATCTCTGGGTGTGGGTTTAATTATTTAAACCTACAGTATCCAGTGCTTTGCTTCTCAATAATCATAAATGGGTATGCTGACAGTATGAAATGTAAATTTATTTTCTCTCCTTTCTGGGGGTGCTGCTAGTCCCGTGACACCTTCCGCACTGGCTGAGCTACTCAACCTGCTGGACCGAAAAGCCATCTCTTCCACAGCAGCTAAACAGGTATGTCCATGCTTCTTGAAGTTTTGGACTGCTCTGCTATCTCAATAAATGTTTTAGGCCAAATGCCATCACTAAGTGCATTTCATAATTGAAGTATTAAATGCTTGCAAGTGCTGTTTTTATACCGAAAAGGTAGAAACATTTCATTTAGCAAAGGAGAGAAAAAAAAGCCCGTATGTGTGATGGGGGTAATATGCTTCTCATCCTTGCCTCTCCAGGGGGAATAGTCCCAGGCATTTGTTTATGTGAAAAGCGGGCCTGCAGCTTGTGGGGGCTTCAGAGCCTGTGCAAGCCCCTGCACCCCACAAGGCCAAGGTCGCGGGCAGCTTTGGCACTGCTCCCCGACCCTTTCTGGTCATTCTCAGTCCTCCGCAGCTGCCCGGCCACTACTGGGGGCTTACTGCTCACGGGTCTTCGTTGCCTGATTGCCCCCTGAGATGAGGTCAGACAGACTGCCTGTCGTTGAGCAGATGAAATTTTACACACTTGTGTGGTTTGTGCAAGCTGCGAAAACAGCAGCATTAGAGGTGGCCTCATAGGTGACAGTCATAGCTGGGTGAAAGATTTCACCCACTGAAAACTCTTACAAGTGAGTGCCCAGAAAGACAAAGAACACCAAGGCAACGGTTTGATCTCAACTTTGGATATAGAAGCCTCAGTGCTTCAGCCAGAAACTTAATGTGACTTTAATGGTGCCTTTTGCATTTAATATTTATACACATCGACAGTCGTGGCAGGTACGAAGTGAGGCTTTGGAAGAGCAGCTGCTTTGGGGCTAATTATAAGGCACTATGGAGCTCACACCCAGCTCTGTGCAATGAAACTGGAGACAGAACCAGTAAAGGTTCTGTTCAGCCACCCCGTGAGGCTGGCGGCTGCAGGGTCCTTGGCACACATAGGGAAGGATTTGGGTTGCTTGGATGTCAGAAGAATACAAATGTTTGTTAACAGTGCTCAGCAGTCACAGGATGATTAGATGGCCTAAGGGCAGGAAAAAACTATGTGTATACATAAGAGCAGATGAATTGTAGCATTTGAAATGAAAGAGGGGGAAAAAATTCACCTTTTCACTCATCCTGCCCCATCAGACCGGGAGAAAGGCAGGGAAGGAAAGAAGGAGTGGGAAGGAGGAAGGAAGCGTAGTACAGGGAATATGATTGCTTCAGTGGGAAGAAGTGGAAAATGCTAGATGCTGACAGCTGGTTCAGATATAGATGGGGACACCTTTGAATTCTGTCAGCTTCCTGCATGTTTAAAGGAAGCGAGGTGAATCCTGGCTGCGGTGAGGTAATCAAACTAAAATAAAAGTCTGATTAGAAAGGTATTAAACGTATGCTGGTGTGAGGGAATCTCCTGTATATATTATTGCCTTGGGGGTTTTGCTCTCTTCCTTTTTCTACTTTGTTTTGTTTTTAAGAAAACCATTTACTGATTTTCTGGGGAAAAAAAAAAGGTATTCATTATAAAGATTTTAATGCAGAATAGTATGAAGATCTTCGGATTCTGCCACCTTGAAATAACTACCATTAATACTGGGTTCACTGCATTAACACCATGCCGGGTATCTTCCCACGCACTTGCACCAGCAAAGCATGCTGCTTTGAACCTTTGTGTTCAGACGCGTTTGTTTGAGCATATGTTTTCAAGTTTCTTTGGTTAGAGACCTATAAGAATGGAATTCTGGGTCATATGGTAATTTACATTGAACATTTTGAGGAGCTGCCTATTTTCCAGGCAGGCTGCACCACTAACCTTCCTATCAGCGACACATGAGGGTTCAGTTCCAGTTCTCCATAGCCTCACCCGCACTTGTCTTTTTGATTGTAGTCATCCTAGTAGGTGTAAAGTGATATCTCACTGTGGACTTGAGTTGCATTTCCCTAAGGACTAACCATATTGAGCATCTTTCTGTGTCTTTTATATAAAGTATATACTTTTTAAAAGAAAAATGTTACAATTCGTTTTTACTGAATTTAACAAAAGAATCCACGTAGGCCTTGGGTTTGAGAAATCCTGTGAGCCAGAGGGTACTCAGGCGGAGTGGAAAGATTCTGGGCTTCCACTCCTTGGTGTTTCCCTCTGACAGAACTGCAAGAGGTTCTAGTACTGATTAGACAACCATGAATGAGGGAAAAAAACTGACCAAGTAACTGACTCCTAAGGATGACAGATTGGTAGAAAGAATCATCCTGCCCTTAGAACATTTTGAATGCCACAGACTCACCCAGTTTATGTATAATTTATTGTTGACTCATCTCTCCCCCTTATGGCATCAGCCATTATTTTGTCCCTTACACCTTTCACTGCGCCTTCCTCACGGGTGTTGAGCAGTGCTTCGGAGATTTACAAACCTCATCCCTTTGGCACTCTTGGGCACTCTTGGGGCCAGGGGGAGTTGAGAGGTTGCTACCAGGAAGCACCCCTGTTTTGTGGTAACAGAGAAAAAGATGATTTCTCATCGTGAGCAGCCTCCTGGTAACCATAGACAAAATCGCCTGGATTCCTGTCACAGCATCCAGTGCCCCCTATCAGAGCAGTGGGTAGCAACCCCCACTCCTCCCCTCCCCAAGGAGTGGGCCATCAGAGTCACAGTTCCCCTGCAGACAGCATCTTTGGAGGCCCCAGGTGCTGTCCACACTGCTGGCCAGCCGCAGCCCCAGGGGAAATCGTGCAGAATGTGTATGTGTCCCCTTTGTGCACGACTGAAATAGATGAAACAGATCCGCTGTCTCCTGGGGATGGTCCAGTTAGCATTTCTGCTGGAACCAGGCCGGCTGGGGGTTCCAGAGAGACAGAGACTGAATTTTAACATGTAGGTGTGCCACTTAACCCATTTCTTCTAGTCTGCTTTGGGGTCTGCTTTAAAGAGAAATCACAAAACCCATTTAAGTAGAAGATGTTCTGTGTCCTGCTGTAAAACGGTTACAAATGATTTGATGTCTTCTCCTTTTTGGTGGTTAAGTTCTTTGTGCATTTTACTGTGCCCTGCTTCTCTTAGGGACTTGGGTCGTTGTTTGTGCCCTTCTAGAAGAATGACCTTTGCCAATACTTGCCTTTGAGCAGAGGGGACCCCTCTTTTCTGTAACTGTCACAGCCGCCTCCCTGCCTTCTCCCTTAACAGGCCTTTCCTCCACACTCTGACCCTGGAAACCCCTGGGCAGGCAAGGGGCCTGCCTGCTTTCCTTCCATCCTTCCTACCAGATGCTATAAAAATAGCACCAGCCAGAGAAACAGGGGTAGTCATTGAAGGAGTGTGTGAGTTCAGTCCCCAGGGACCTGAAGGCAGAGCTTCTGCCCCATGTGTCAGAGCCAGCTCCCTGGTCAGTGTGTGACTGGGGGTTCCCAGCTTGCATGACCCCGTGCTCTCTGTGGCCATTTAACAGATGGCCTGCACTACCCTAGGAGTCCCTTGTCACCGATGTTTGTCTTGCCTAGGCAGCAGCAGGGTCTGGGAGCTGCGTGCCTAGCCAGAAACAGTTGAACCAGGATAGAACACCCCAGGGTGGTGATGAAACAGAGACAAAAACTGAGGATTTACGCTGCAGCACAAGGCTGGTGAACACAGAGGCTGTTGTGTTTGCAGCAAGAGGGCCGGGAGCCCTGCAGAGTCTGGCCTGGAGACGCTCCCCATCCTCCTTCCATGGCTCCTGCGCTGCTGGGCTTCTGCCCGGAGCGCACAGTCTGGGTCTGAAACAGAAACAAGCCCGGGCTGAGACAACTGGCTACTGCATCGGCCCAGGGGGCAGGGCTGCGGGGGCTCCTTAACTGATTGGAGAAGTTAATAAAGACCTGGTGTGTTCTAACTGGGCGTAGAGAGCACCCCCACACACAGGGCTCCCGTGTGTTCCGGGGGGGCTGCTGTTCTAGGCGTCCCTCACTCTGTACCGCCGCCCTCCTTTGTCAGGGAGCGGCCAGCTCTCTGCGGTGGAAAGTATCCATCCTAGCGTTGTCCTGCTCTTCCTCCTGAACCGTGTGGTTTGGCAGTGATCCCCGGGTTGCCTCACACCGCCTCTGTTCTGGTGCTTTTGGCGCTAGCCAGTGCAGCCAGCATTGGAGCGGGGCGGGTCCCACTGTGTTAGGTGCCAAGCAAAGGCTGACCCTCTGGTCCCCTGGCTCAGGTTGGCTCTGTGCGTTCTGCCAAGGTGGCCGTCGCGGGCCAGAAGAAGTGATGCAGGCCCGGGAGCGGCCTCCTGTGTTTGCCAGGTGTGCCTGCTTCCAGGCCTGAGCCGCAGGGTGTCTGCTGAGCTTCCCTCCTCGGTTTCCTGTAGAGTTGCTGCATGGACTCTTCATACACAAGTCCTCGCAGGTGATTCCATTTTGAGCCAGCGATCTGGATTTCTCTTGAGATTTCCACATTCTCTTCCTGAATGTGGACATTCTCTATGCACTTTTTTAGGTGACTCTGCAGAGGAACAATGTAAACACTCGCCAAAGTCTAAATACCTACCAGAGGGATCATTTAATTACATTATGATAAATACACTTGATATTAAATTTTTTATTAATAGCCTAAAGTAGTTCTGTAATAAGTGAAACAAAAGCAGGTCACAAACTGCCCATATGTTACAAATGCACCTGTGTTATAAAACAAAAATAAGGGAAGGAAAAACACCAAAATATATTTGTTGTATTGAGGGAATGGGAATTATGGGTGATTCCTTTTTATCATTTCTGTATTTCCTTATTTCCTACAGTGAATATGTATTGACTTTTTTTTAAAGGAAATATAGTTGACACATAATATTGTGTTAATTTCAGGTGTACAACTTAGTGATTCAAAATTCATGTACATTATAAAGTGATCACCATAACTCTAGTTACCATGTTACCCAAGTTATTACAGTATTATTGACTGTACTCACTATGCTGTACTTTGAATCTCCGTGATTTGTTTTATAAGTTTATACCTCTTACATATACCTCCCTTTCATATATTCCCCCGCCAACAACCATATTCTTCTCTGTATCCATGAGTCAGTTTCTGTTTTGTTTTTAAAATTCCACATATAAATGAACTCATTTGGTATTTTTATTTCTGACTTTAGTATACCCTCTAGGTCCATCTGTGTCATAAGTGCTAAGATTTTGTACATTTTTATGGCTGAGTAATATTCCATTGTGTACATATACCACATCTTCTTTATCCAGTCATCTGTTCATAGACACTTGGGTTGCTTGCATATCTTAGCTACTGCAAATGGCACAGCAATGAACCTAGGGGAGTATATATCTTTTTGAATAAGTGTTTTCATTTTCTTTGGATTAATAACCAGAAGTGGGATTATTGGATCATATGGTAGTTCTATTTTTAGTTTTTTAAGGAGTCTCCGTACTGTTTCCCACAGTGGCTGCACCAGTTTACATTCCTACCAATAGTGCAGAAGAGTTCCATATTCTCCACATCCTCACCAACCCTTGTCTCTTTTGTTTTTTATTTTAGCCATTCTGACAGAAGGTGATATCTCATTGTGGTTTTGATGTGTATCTCCTGTAAGATTAGTGATGTTGAGCATCTTTTCATGTGCCATCTGTATGTCTTTGGAAAAATGTCTATTTGGGTTTTCTGCCCATTTTTAATTAGATTATTTAGGGTTTTGGTTTGGTTTTGGCTTTGGTGTTGAGTTGTAGAAATTCTTAATATATTTTGGATATTAACCCCCATCAGATATAGCACTTGCAAACATCTTCTCCCATTCAGCAGGTTGTCTTTTCATTTTGTTGATGGTGTCCTTCACCGTACAAAAGCTTTTTAGTTTGATGTAGTCCCGTTTGTTTATTTTTGCTTTTACGTCCCTTGTCTAAAGAGACAAATTCAAAATAACATGCTAAGACCAGTGTCCAGGATTTTTTCCTGGACACTGTTTATTTTATTTCCTGTTTATTTTCTTTCCTGTTTATTTTCTTTCCAGAGTTTTACGGTTTTAGGTCTTATATCTAGGTCTTTAGTCGATTTGAGTTCATTTTTGTGTATGGTGTAAGAAACTGGTCCAGTATCATTCTTTTGCATGTTGCTGTTCATTTTTCCCAACACCATTGAAGAGACTGTCTTTTCTGCATTATATTTATTGCCTCCTCTGTCATAGATCAATTGACTGTATCAGTGTGGGTTTATTTATGAGCATTGTATTCTGTTCCATTGACCTATGTGTCCGTTTTCGTGCCAATATCATACTGTTTTGATTATTGTAGCGTCGTAGTACAGTTTGAAGTCAGGGAACATGACATCTCCAGCTTTATTACTCTTTCTCAAGCTTGCTTTGGCTATTCAGGATCTTCTGCGGTTCCATACAAATTTTAGGATTATTTTTTCTAGTTCTGTGAAAAATAACATTGGTATTTTGATGGGGATTGTATTAAATCTATAGATTGCTTTAGATAGTATGGACATTTCAACAATATAAATTCTTGCAGTCAGTGAGCATGGAGTCTCATTCCATTTTTTTGTGTCATCTTTAGTTTTGTTCATCAGCAATATACAGTTTTCACAGTACTAGTCTTTCACCTCCTTGGTTACATTTATTCCTAGGTACGTTTAATATTCTCTTTCTGATATTTCATTATTATAAAAATACAACCAGTTTCTGTATATTAACTTTGTATCCTGCAACTGAATTTCTTTATTCTAATAGTATTTTCGTGGAGTCATTAGGGTCTTTTTCTATATAGTATCCTATGATCTACAAATAGTAACAGTTTTACTTCTTCCTTATCAATTTGGATGCCTTTTATTTCTTTTTCTTATCTGATTGCTAGGACTAAGCTAGGACTTGCAGTACTATGTTAATTAGATAGTGGCAAGAGCGGGCATCCTTGTCTTGTTCTTGATGTTAGAGGAAAAGCTTTCAGCTTTTACTGTTGAGTATGTTAGCTATGGGCTTGTCACATATGACCTCTATTATGTTAAAGTATGTTCCCTCTATACCCACTTTGCTGTGATTCTTTATCATAAATGAATGTTGAGTTTTCTCAAAAAGTTTTTCAGCATCTTTGGAGATTATCATAGGATTTTTATCCTAATTTTTTTTATTTTTTATTATGTTCAGCTAGTTACTATATAGTACATCATTAGTTTTTGATGTAGTGTTCAAAGATTCATTAGTTGCATGTAATACCCAGTGCTCATCACAACATGTGCCCTACTTAATGTCCATCACCTGGCCACCCCATCCTATTTTTTAATTCAATTTGTTAATATTTTATTGAAGATTTTTACATCTGTTGTTGATCATGGACATTGGCCTTTGTTTTTTTCTTATAGTGTCCTCAGTTTTGTTATCAAGGTAATGCTGGTCTTGTACAATGAATTTGGAAGTGTTCCTTCCTCTTCAGTTTTTTAGAAAACATGTTTGAGAAATATAGGTATTAACTCTTTTTTAGGTGTTTGGTAGAATTTACCTGTGAAGCTGTCTAGGCCTGGACTTTCATTTGTGAAGTAATATATATATATTTTTTTAAGATTTTATCCATGTATCTGTGAGTGAGAGCAGAAGCAGGGAGAGCAGCAAGCAGACTTCCCACTGAGCAGAGAGCCTGATGCGGGACTCGATCCCAGGACCCTGGGATCATGACTTGAGCTGAAGGCAGACACGTAACCAACTGAGCTGCCCAGTTTCCCTGTTAGGAAATTTTTGATCACTGATTCAATTTCATTGAATTTCATTGTTAGTAATTGGTATGTTCAGGTTTTCTATTACTTCCTGATTCAGTCTTAAAAGATTATATGTTTCTAGGAATTTATCCGTTTCTTAAAGATTGTTCAGTTTGTTAGCATGTAAGTTTTCTTAGTATCTTTTGTATTTCTCTGGTATCAGTTATAACTTCTCTTTCATTTCCAAGTTTATATGGGGCCTCTTTTTTTCTTCATGAGTCTGACTAAAAGTTTGCCAATTTGGCTTATCTTTTCAAAGAGACAGCTCTTGGTTTCATTGTTTGTTTGTTTGTTTGTTTTTGTCGTGTGTGTGTGTGTGTATGTGTGTGTAATTGTTTTATTTCTACTCTGATCTTTATTATTGCTTTCTTTCTACTAATTTGGGACATTGTTTATTCTTCTTTTTCTAGTTTCTTTAAGTCTAAGAATAGATTGTTTGAGACTTTTCTTGTTTCTTGAGTGAGGCCTGTACTGTAGTAAACTTCCCTCTTGGAACATTTGCTTGTGCTGCATGTAATGCTGTGTTTCCATTTTCATTTGTTTCAAAGTTGGTTTTTTCTTTTAATTTCTTCTGGATTTCTTTGTTGACCCATTGTTTATTCAGTAACATGTGTTTTAGACTCCGCAAGTTTGTGTGCTTTCCATTTTTTCTCTTGAAATCTATATCTAAGTTTTACACTGTTGTGGTCAGAAAAGATGCTTGATAAAAGATGCTTGATATAATTTAAGTCCTCTTAAATTTATTGAGAACTTGTTTTGTGGCAGATGTGATCTCTCCTGTAGAGTGTTCCATGCACACTTGGAAAAAATTTGTGTTCTGCTGTTCTGAGGTGGTATGCTCTGTGTTTATCTATTAAGTCCATCTAATCTAGTGTGTCATTTAAGACCACTGTTTACTTATTGATTTTCTGTCTGAATGATCTATCCATTGATGTAAGTGAGGTGGTATAGTCCACTACTATTATTATAGAGTTGACCCTTGAACAGTACAGGTTTGAAATGCACAGGTCTACTTAGACACGTATCTTTTTTCAATATATATTAGAAAGTTTTTATCTTGTAAATGCAACTTTTTTCATGTTATCTTTTCTTTTTTGTGTAACACATGTAATGGTGTTTTGTATAAGACAGTATTGATGTGTTAGTACTGACATGATTCTTGTAAACAGACAATACAGTATTGATAAGTACAGTAGAGAAATGTATTTCTCTTACGATTTTCTTAATAACATTTTCTTCTAGTTTATTGAAAGGATACAGTATATAATATATATAACTACAAAATACGTGTTGAGCAACTGTTTACATGATATCAGGCTTCTGGTCTAGAGTAGGCTCTTAGTACTTAAGTTTTGGGTGACTCAAAAGCTCCGTGTGATTTTTGACTAGACAGCAGATCAGCGCCTCTAACTTCCTTGCGGTTTAAGGGCCAAATGTATTACTGTTAATTACTTCCTTTATGTTACTATTTGCTTTGTATATTCAGGTCCTCCTGTATTGGGTACATAGATACAATTATTCTATTCTTCTGTTGGATTGATCCCTTTATCGTTATGTAGCGTACTTCGTCTTGTTACGGTCTTTGTCTTAAAAAATCTATTCTGTCTGATATAATTATTGGTGTCCCAGCTTTCTCTTCATTTCCATTTACATAGAATGTCTTTTTTTATCCCTTCACTTTCAGTGTGTGTGTGTCTTTATGTATGAAATGAGTCTCTTGTAAGGCAGCATTTTGGGGTCTTGTGGTTCAGTCACCCAGTGTCTATTGAATGGAGCATTTAATTTATTTACATTTAAAGTAACTGTTAGGTATGTACTTTCTGCCATTTTGTTCATTGTTTTCTGATTGGTTTTTTAGTACTCTGTTCCGTTCTTCTCTTGCTGCCTTGTGGTTTGATGACTTTTAGTGTTATGTTTAAATTTTTTTTCTTTATTTTGCTTGTGTCTATTCTAGATCTTTGGTTTATGGCTACTCTGAGGTTCTTAATATTATTAGTACCCTATGTACATGGCAGTCTGTTTTAAGCTGATGGTTGGTTAAGTTCAAACACACCTAAAAGCACGACATTTTTCCTCCCCTTCCCATTATGTTTTTGAAGTCATATTTTAAGTCACTTTATTTTGTGTATTCCTTAACTAATTTTTGTAGATGTAGTTGATTTTACTACTTTTGTCTTTTTAAATTATTATTGTTAGTCACCATACAGTACATTATTAGTTTTTGATGTAGTGTTCCATGATCCATTGTTGTCATATAATATCCAGTGTTCCATGAAATCCGCCCCTCCTTAATACCCATCACAAGGCTCACCCATTCCCCCACCTCCCTCCCCTCTAAAACCCTCACTTTTGTTTCTCAGCATACATAGTCTTTCATGGTTCATCTACCCCTCCGATTTCCCCCACTTCATTTTTCCCTTCTCCTAATGTCCTACATACTATTCCTTATGTTCCACAAATAAGTGAAACCATCTGATAATTGACTTGCTCTGCTTGACTTATTTCACTCAGCATAATTTCCTTTGGCCCCTCCATGCTGATGCAAAAGTTGGGTATTCATCTTTTCTGATGGCTAATATCCCACTGTGAATATGGACCACATCTTCTTTATCCATTCATCTTTTAAAGGGCGTCTTGGCTCTTTCCACAGTTTGGCTATTGTGGACATTGCTGCTATGAACATTGGGGTGCATATGGTCCTTCTTTTCACTACATCCATATCTTTGAGGTAAATACCCAGCAGTGCAATTGTGGGCTCATAGGGTAGCTCTATTTTTAATTTTTTGAGGAACCTCCACACAGTTTTCCAAAGTGGCTGTACCAACTTGTATTCTCACCAACAGTATAAGAGGCTTCCCCTTTCTCCACAACCTCTCTCCAACATTTGTTGTTTCTTCCCTTGTCAATTTTTGCCATTCTAACTGGTATAAGGTGGTATCTCAATATGGTTTTTATTGAATTTCCCTGATGGCTAATGATAATGAACATTTTTTTCATGTGTCTGTTAGCCATTTGTATGTCTTCTTTGGAGGAGTGTCTGTTCATATCTTTTGCCCATTTTTTTACTTGATTCATTTGTTTTTTGTGTGTTGAGTTTGAGAAGTTCTTTAATAGCTCTTGGGTATCAGTCCTTTGTAGTATCATTTGCAAATATCTTCTCCCATTCCGTAGGTTGTCTCTCTGTTTTGTTGACTGTTTCCTTTGCTATGCAGAAGCTTTTTATCTCGATGAAATCCCAAACACTCATTTTCAGTTTTGTTTCCCTTGCCTTTGGAGACAAGAAGTTGCTATGGCCAATGTTGAAGAGGTTACTGCCTATGTTCTCCTCTAGGATTTGGATGGATTCTCACCTCACATTAAGATCTTTTATCCATTTTGAGTTTATCTTTGTGCGAATGGTCGAGTTTCATTCTTCTGTATGTAGCTATCCTAATTTTCCCAGCACCACTTGAAAAGACTGTCTTTTTTCCATTGGATATTTTTTCCTCCTTTGTGGAAGATTACTTGACCGTAGAGTTGAAGGTCCATATCTGGGCTCTCTATTCTGTTCCATTGGTCTATATGTCTGTTTTTGTGCCAGTACCATGCTGTCTTGGTGATCATAGCTTTGTAGTAATAGCTTGAAATCAGGCAACGTAATGCCCCCAGCTTTGTTTTCCTTCTTCAACATTTCCTTGGTGATTCTGGGTCTTTTCTGGTTCCATACAAATTTTAGGATTGTCTGTTCCAGCACTTTCAAAATGCCAATGGTATTTTGATCGGGATAGTGTTGAAAGTATAGGTTGCTCTGGGAAGCATATTTTAACAATGTTTATTCTTCCGATCCATGAGCATGGAATGTTTTTCTATCATTTTATGTCTTATTCAGTTTCGTTCTGTAGTTTCTAGAGAATAGATCCTTTACCTTTTTAGTTAGGTTTATTCCAAGGTATCTTACGGGTTTTGGTGCTATTGTAAATGGAATTGATTCTCCAATTTCTCTTACTACAGTTATATAGTTAGTATATAAGAAAGTAACCGATTCCTGTGCATTGATTTTGTATCCTTTCACATTACTGAATTGCTGTGTGAGTTCTAGTAATTTGCAATGGAGTCTTTGGGTTTTCCACATAAAGTATTGTGTCATCTGCAAAGAAAGAGCATTTGACTTCTTCTTTGCCAGTTAGAATACCTTTTATTGGGACGCCTGGGTGGCTCAGTTGGTTAAGCAGCTGCCTTCGGCTCAGGTCATGATCCCAGCGTCCTGGGATCGAGTCCCACATCGGGCTCCTTGCTCGGCAGGGAGCCTGCTGCTCCCTCTGCCTCTAGCCTGCCACTCTGTCTGCCTGTGCTTGCGCTCTGTATCTCTCTCTCTCTCTATAACAAATAAATAAAAATCTTAAAAAAAAAAAAAAAAAAAGAAAAAAAAGAATACCTTTTATTTCTTTTTATTATCTGACTGCTGTTGCTAGGACTTCTAGTACTATGTTGAACAGTAGCGGCAAGATTGGGCGTCCTTGTCATGTTCCTGGTCTTAAGGGAAAGGCTCTCAAGCTTTTCCCCATTGAGAATGATATTTGCTGTGGGTTTTTCATAGATGGGTTTTATGAAATTGAGTAATGTTTCCTCTATCCCTATACTCTGAAGAGTTTTAGTCAGGAAAAGATGCTGTATTTTGTCAAATGCTTTCTCTGCATCAATTGAGAGAACCGTGTGGTTCTTGTCTCTTCTCTTATTTATGTGTTCTATCACGTTGATTGATTTGTGAATGTTGAACCACCCTTGAATCCCAGGGATAAGTCTCACCTGGTCGTGTTAGATAATTCTTTTAATGTACCTTTGGATCCTATTAGGACATTGTTGAGAATTTTGTCTCCCATATTCATCAGGAATATTAGTCTGAAATTCTCCTTTTTGGTGGGGTCTTTGCCTGGTTTTGGGATCAAGATAACCCTGGCCTTATAGAATGAGTCTGGAAGTTTTCCTTCTGTTTCTTTTCTTTTTTTTTTTCTTTTTTTTTTTTTTTTTTTGGAACAGCTTCAGGAGAACAGGTGTTATTTCTTCTTTGAATGTTTGAATTCCCCAGGGAATCCTTTAGGTCCTGGACTCCTGTTTTTTGGGAGGTTTTTGATCACTGCTTCAATCTTGTTACTGCTTATTGGTCTATTTAGGTTGTCAGTTTCTTCCTGTTTCAGTCTTGGTAGTTTATAGGTTCCCAGGAATGCATCCATTTCTTATAGTTTGCTTAATTTATTGGTATATAGCTGTTAATAATTTTTCCTGATAATTATTTCTATTTCCTTGGTGTTAATCATGGTATCTCCCCTTTCATTCATAATTTTTTTCTCTTTTCTTTTGGATAAGTCTGGCCAGTGGTTTATCGATCTTAATTCTTTCACAGAACCAGTTTCGAGTTTCATTGATGTGTTCTACTGCATTTCTGGTTTCTAATTCATTGATCTGTGCTCTAATCTTAATTGCTTCCCTTCTTGTGCATGGGTTAGGCTTAATTTGTTGTTGATTCTCCAGTTCTTTAAGCTGTTAAGATAGTGTATTCAGGACTTTTCTATTTCTTTAAATGATGCTTGGATGGCTATGTATTTCTCCCTTAGGACCGCCTTTGCTGTATCCCATAGGTTTTGGACCAGTGTGTTTTGGTTCTCATTGGTTTCCATGAATTATTTAAGTTCTTTGATTTCCTGATTGACCCATACATTCTTGAGCAGGATGGTCTTTAGCTTCCAAGTGTTTGAACTTCTTCCAAACTTTTTCTTGTGATTGAGTTCCAATTTCAAAGCGTTGTGGTCAAAGAATAATCTCAGTCTTTTGGTATCAGTTGAAACCTGATTTGTGACATAGCATATGGTCTATTCTGGAGAAAGTTCTTTGTGCATTGTTTTAGGGTGGAATGTTCTGTATGAATCTTTGAGGTCCATCTGGTCCAGTGTGTCATTCAAAGCTCTTATTTCTTCGTTGATTTTCTGCTTAGATGATCTGTCTATTGCTTAGAGTGGAGTGTTAAGGTTTCCTACAACTAACGTATTATTATCAGTATATCTCTTTATTTTGGTTAACAGTTGGCTTATATAGTTAGCTACTCCCATGTTGGGGGCATAGATATTTAGAATTGTTAGATCTTCTTGGTGGATAGACCCTTTAAGAATGATATAGTGTCCTTCTGAATCTATGACTACAGTCTTTAGCTTAAAATCTAATTTGTCTGATATAAGAATTGCTAACCCCAGCTTTCTCTTGCAGTCCATTGGCATGAAAGACCATTCTCCATTCCTTCACTTTTAGTAGGGATGTATCTTTAGGTTCAAAATGAGTCTCTTGTAGACAGCATATGGACAGGTTCTGTCATTTTATCCAGTCTGCAACCCTGTGCCATTTTATGGGAGCATTTAGGCTGTTCATATTGAGAGTAATTATTGAAAGATATGATTTGTCATCATGTTGCCTGTGAGGTCCTTGTTTCTATACATTGTCTTTGTAAATTTCTGTTCTATATCACTCTTGGGGTCTTTCTCCTTTTACAGAACCCATCCCCCCCTTAATCTTTCTTTCAGGGCTGGCTTAGTGGTCATATATTCTTTCAGTTTTTGCACGTCCTAGAATCTCTTTCTCTCTCCATCCATTCTGAATGACAGTGTTGTCAGATAAAAAGTATTCTTGGCTGCTTGTTCTTCTCATTTAGTACCCTGAAAGTGTCTTGCCAGCCCTTTCTGGCTTGCCAGTCTGACGTTATTCTGATAATCCTCCCTCTGTACATAAGGAATCTATTCCCCCTCACTGCCCCTAAGATGGATTCCTTGGTTCTAAGATTTGCAGGTTTTACTATTACATGCTAGGGCATTGGTCTGCGCTCTCGTGATCTTAGAAGGGGTCCTCTGTGCCTCTAGGACAGGAATGCTTGTTTTAGTCCCCAGATTAGGTAAGTTCTCAGCTACCATTTGCTCAGATATATCTTCTAGTCCTCTCTCTCTCCCCACCCTCTCAGTAATTCTGTAGTTCTGACACTGGAACATTTCATGGCATCATTTATTTCCTCTACTTCAGTTTTCATGGATTTTAAGCTGTTTGTTCCAGGCCTCCTCCTGTTCCTTCTTTTCTGTCAGTTTGCCTTCTAGATCAGTAATTTGTTCTTCTGTCTCTTTTACCCTACCTGTTAGAGGATCTAGATTAGATTTGATCTCACTGGCAGCATTTTTAAGTTCTGCCAGATCAGCTCTCATTTCTGCCCTTGGAGACTCTATTTTGCCATTAATGATTTTCTCCACCCTAGGTAACGTCTGCATAACTGTTACCCTAAAAGTCTATTTCCGACATCTTGCTTACATCCATATCCATTACCTCTGTGGCAGAGATCACAGTCTCTGAGTCTTTCCTATTTGGGGGGTTCCTCCTCTTAGCCATTCTGTTGAGGGGGGGATGAGGGAATGAATGGAGTCCAAATTATTGACCACAGCCGAAGCAAGATGCACCTGTTTTATAGGTGCCTTAGGGGCTCCTGGGTGGCTCAGTCGTTAAGCGTCTGCCTTCAGCTCAGGTCATGAGCCCAAGGTCCTGGGATCAAGCACAGTATCCTGGCTTCTGTGCTCCATAATAGCACTCCCAGCCCCCGCTTTCAAGGCCAGGCATATCTCTGTCCTTTGTCCTTCTAAAACTGCCATCTGTCTCCAGTTTGCAAGTGCACCCCCAAGAGCCCCAGGTTTCAGTCTGGGGGGCTGTCCTGAATGAAGTCTTTTCCCCACCACTACTGGTCTGCAAGTGTGTGCATGGTTGCTAGTACAGGAGGCTTTTGTGCTCCAGCAGCGTGGGATCCCAGAGCTTCCCTCCCTTTCCATTTATCTTCCAATATCTGCCCGCAGAATCATGGCTCCCTGCCTCATACCTCGAAACCAGCCACTTGAGATACTCTGTTTGTAGAGCTCCAAGTATATCTTCTTACATCACAGGCTGATTTTGTGGGTGTTCAGAACGGTCTGGTAGATATCCAGCTTAATTCAGGGGACCGGTTGAAATAGGCTACCCTAGTCTTCCACCATCTTTCCTACTTTGATCTTTTAACCTTCATACTACCTTTACTGTATATTTGCTTTTATCAGAGATATTTTTTCTTTCACAATTTTCTTACTTCTGCTTGTGGCCTTTCCTTTTTCTCTTACAAAAGTCCCTGTAACATTTCTTGTAAGGCTGGTTTAGGGGTGAGGAATTCCTTTAACTTTTCTTTCTGGGAAACTCTCTCTCCTTCAATTCTACCTGATAATTTTTCCAGGTAGTATTCATGGTTGTAGGTTTTTTTCCTTTCAGCACTTTGAATATATCATGCCATTCTTTTCTGGCCTGCAAGGTTTCTGTGGAAAAATCAGCTAATGGTCTTACAGGGTTTCCCTTATACATAATTAGTTGCTTTCCTTCTGCTGCTTTTAAGATTCTGTTTATCTTCTTTTCTTTGTGCTGTTCATCTTGGGTGATTCCTTCTCCTGTATTTTTTATTTCAGTTATTGTATTCTTCAGTTCTGATTAGTTCTTTTTCATATTTTCTTTTTGTTGTAGTTCTCACTGTGTTCATCCACTTTTCTCCCAAGTTTGGCCAGCATCTTTATGACTGTTACTTTGAACTCCTTATCAGGTAGATTGCATATCTCCATTATGGGTTTGTGTTTTGTTCTTTTTTGTTTTTGTTTTTTGTTTTTTAGGTTTTGTCTTATTCTTTTGTTTGGAACATATTCTTGTGTTTGTTTGGAACATATTCCTCTGTCTCTTCATTTTGCCTAACTCTTGTTTCTATGTATTAAGCAGATCAGCTACATTTCCCAGCCTTGAAGGAGTGACCTTATATAGTTGTCCTGTGGGGCCCAGAAACACAGCTTCTCCTGGTCATAGAACCGAGTGCTCCTGGTGTGTTCCCTCTGTGGTTTCCTGAGCTATTTTGTTGTGCTTGGCTATTAGTGCTGCAGGCACAGTGGTGAGCAAGGCTGGCCCCTAGCCCACCTGGCTACAATGTGTGGCTGTAGCTGTTGTGGGCATGCTGGTGCGGGCCAGCCAGGTCCACCCACTGCGGCAGGGCAGGAGCCACTTTGGGGTAGGGCCCATGCCAGCTACGCCCCATGTGTGCACAGGAACTGCTTGGAGGAGTGCCTGCCATGACAGGCAGGGTAGGTCTGCAGGGTGGGTTGAGCAGTGCTAGCAAGGTAGGTGGAGAGTTTCAGGAATGGCACCCCACATGCTTCCTTTGCCAGAGAACATTCCCACAGAGCTACACATCTCTGGCACATACTCTTAAGATTAGTTGATAGGTCTCCTTCATTTATAGCCCAAGCACTTTTCAAACTGCTGCCTCTGAGCTGGGTGTCAAGAGTGAGTTTGTGTGCCCACCCCTGAAGAGCAGAACCTCTGTTTCTGATAGCCCTTCTGTTCTCCCTGCTGTTTTTTAAAGGTAGGCATTATGGGGATGGGGGCTTATCTTCCCAGTAAAGGTCTGCAGGGCTGGGGTGCCCGATGTGGGACTTGAACCTCAGGGAGGACCTCGGCATTTGTGATACACATCCCACCTATGGAGTGCCACACCAGGCATGTGGGTCCTGCCTAGACCACATCTTTGCCCCTCCTACCCATCTCAGTGTGGCTTTTCTTTAGCTCTTTAGTTGTGGAAGGGCTGTTCTAGTCTTCAGGTTGTCATCAGCCAGGTTGGTTCTATATGTAGTTGTAGTTTCAGGTGTGTCCATTGTGGGAGGCAAGTTCAGGATCTTCTTCTGCCATTGTGATACTGTCTCCCTGACATGTATTTACTCGTAGAATTAGAAAAAATGATTTTAACAGTTTTAAGTCAACTTAAGAAAAACGTGTCAGGGAAAGAGGTCGGAGAAACTCTTCAGACATGCTTTTGACAGCTTCATGAGTATAATCTGCATTACGGATGTTCTCTTCTCCATTTCCTATGCTGCTAACACTCCATTAGTAAGTTTGTTGAAGGCAGGAAAGGTTCTTACTTGCCTTTGTGGCCCTTTCCCTTAGTGCCTTACCCATTTCCTAGCTGAATAAATAGTTGCAGAATTGATTAGAGGCATATATATTCAGGATATTTTAAAAGCAGGGAGAGATTTTCCCTAAGCAGCAGGACCTGTACAGTGTAGGCAGAGGCGTGTCCCACAGAGGAGCCCCTGGAGGGCCCACCAAAGACATCTCCTGTCCACAGTCACTGTGAGTCTTCTGACAGCTGAGCTGAAGGGCACTGACTGTTCTAGCCCTGGTAAATATTTGTGGGTTTTTTCCATCCAGATGGGGGAAAACTTTGAGCCCTCCTGAGATTCCAAGCATCTTCCCCTTCGTTTGTTTTGCTGTATGTGCCAATTATTGACGAGCTCTGTTTTTCTGGGAGGAATGGCTCCTGGCTGGCCCGTTCTCAGCCAGAATGTTCACAAGGAACAGTCCATGCTCAGTACTGACTGCAGGCAGAGATGAAGGAGGCGCCACAGGAGACTAACTGAGGAGCCCACACCCCCCAGCCTTCCAGCTTACACTAGAAAAAGCAAGAGGAAAGAGGAAAACTACCCTAGGAAATGCCTTCTTTAAAAATGTATTCCTTTTTCTCCTACTTTGATGAGTTTGGGGATTTGTTATTGCTGTTATTTTTTTAAGTAGAAAAATACACCATTAACGTAATTATCCTAGCCAGATTTGGGCCTAGTCCCACTGGTAGGGGACAGATGTGGCATGGCAGAGGCCCCTGTGGATTATGATTTATGTTTTTAGTTACTTTCCATTTTGTAGCTTCATTATGAGGCCACTTTCTTGCCCCACGAAAATCATAACTCCCAGCAGGCTGACTTTTTGGACTTCAGGGCAGTGGCTGCCTCCCTTAGCCCATGCCGCCCTCTCCTTCAACAGAGTATCACCTTAGTTACTTTATTCGGTGGATGTGAGACAGAACTGTCCCTGGCTCCCTGACTCCTGGCAGCAGGGGCCCCATGTCATCATCCTCTCACACATACCCCAACAGCCCCCCTCTCTGCCATGGGGCCTGACTCCGTGAGCAGGAAGGATCCAGTGTCTCCACAGGCCCCATCCCGTGCACAGTCCTGAGAGAGCTGCTGTGCCTGGAAAGACACCCAGTGTGTCTGAGTGCTCTCTAGAGTGGCTGCACCCCACCTGCTTCAGGAGAGACGGGGGCCCCATAGGCTAGACCCACACATCTGGGAATTCACGGACTCTGCTCTCCACACCACTCCCTACCCCAGCTCTGTTGGTCCGGGCCCTGGCAAGCGGAGCAAATATTCATTTCTCCGTCTCTCTCCCCCTGCTCCGGCCTGCAGGTGTTTGAGGAACTGTGGCGCAGTGAAGGGAAGACTCCCTCACAGATTGTTTCAGAAAAGCAGCTTGAACTGATGCAGGATCAAGAGGCGCTGGAACAGGCCTGCCACACTGTGATGGAGGGGCACCCTCAAGTGGTAATGATCACCTGCAGCACGGAGGGGGGCTTCCTGGGCAGCCGGGGCCAGGGCCCACCCTCCTGGCCAGCACAGGGCCAGCGCCAGCCTGAGCACTCAGCGAGGAGCCTCTCCACCGCTCCCCTTCTCAGCCTAGAGGCGCTTCCTAATAAGGGCTGGCCTGTCTACATCAGAAGTCCCTAATAAATTCCGTTCGTCTTCAGCTCAGGTCGAGAGCTGAAATTAGGTGAATATTAGAAAAAATACAACTTTCCCTATACGGAATAACCACCCCTGGGGTTTAATCTCGTGGAGCTGGGTTTACAGGGGTGTTTATCAAGCTCACTAGATCCGAGGTTTGACCTCCCAGCATGGTGCACTTTGAATCAGTTATAGCTAGCTCTGCTTTCTAAGAGACCTCTCGCTAACAAACCAGCAGGCATGACTGCAGAGAGGGAAGAAAGATAGGCAGACACTTTAGCCCCCTGCCTTTAAGAGGCGGGAAGAAAGGCAGAAAGGGAAATGATTTGTAAATTACGGAGAAAATCCTTGACAGGAGCATAGCTGAACACCAAGTCATTTTGTGTTCTGAGCATAGAACAAAATATAAAAGCTAAAATGAGTACCATCGCTCCCTCCCCAAGTCCAATCATATTGTCTAGAGATTTTTTAGTGGGTAAAAAATTGCTAGCATCTCTTTGAGAATAATATCCACCCACCTATCAGCTTGCCGGGGACACTAACAGCTCTGAAAAGAGCTCTCGATAAGGTAAATGAGCTTGCGCTGCGTCTCGGCAATCTCCATCTCCCTGCCTCATCTGTAGTGACTGATAAAGACACACTTTCCAGCTTGGACTCATTCCGTAGCACCTAGTGCAGTTACCCGCAGATGTCATTACCCATCGAAATGTAGCAGAGCAGAAGGTCATGGTGGGTGGCCCTGATAGTCCATGGCTGCTCAATAGGAATCTGGAGCCTCCTGCTTTTGTTGTCCCCATCTTGCCCACCCACAGTGCCCTCCCCAACCCAAGTGCCCCCGAAGAGTTGCCCTTTGGTGGATTTGTTTTCTGATAAACACATCTTCCCTGGCAGGGAGCTGGGGGCAGAAGGAAAGCCATGCAGTTCAGCGTCTGCTGACCTCCACTGGGGGATTAGAGAAGGGCCTCGCTCCAACTACACCAGATCATTCATCTTTGGTTACTCACCCCCAAGACCAAGAAGCTCCATGTCCTCGTGTCACTGCGGTGCCCAGGACAGCACCCTCGTCCCCCTGTGCCACCTCTCATTGTAGGCAGTCACTCGTGATGCGTCACAGCCCTCCTCTTGTCCACTTTCTCACAAGGCACCGTGGCCAACATCCTGTGACAGGAGCCCAGATTCCTCCTCAGAAGCTCAGCCCCTCCTTCTTCCTTGTCTCATTTTATATCTAATGCTAACAGAAAAGAAACTGAACTTAAGTGTCAGTGAACATAAACCTTAACTTTGCATTTTTAGGTACGTGTGTCATTATTCTCTTCTCTGAAACAGTTTCTATCTTTAAAGGTAATGGACGTGAAGAGGGGGAACCCCAGAGCTATAAACAAACTGATTGGGTTGGTCCGAAAAGCAACTCTCAGCCGAGCAGACCCAACTGCGATAAAGGAGATCCTGGAGAGGAAGCTGTCGCCATGAGCCGTCCCAGGTCCCTCTGTGCCCGAGGGAGAGCAGGGCGACCGTGACTGAGAACCGGAGCCCATGACACGTGCCATCCAGTGGCTGGACATGCCGGTGCCTCCCACGCCCCAGCCACGGACTGCCACCTGCACAGACAGCCCGGCTGCTCTTGGACATCAGACTGGTTCCAGCTGCGTTGGTGGTAAAGAAACAGCACATTTGTAGTGCTCAGTGATGCGGAACTAAGTGAGACCCGGTTTCGGAGGCTGTCACCGTTCTAAGAGAACTTTTCATCCATTGGCATGCAGTATTTTAGACCTGAGAGCAGAGGAGTGGAGTGAAAAACCACCACAGAATTGACACGTTGTGAACACACGTCAGTCTCAGGAGGCCTCCTGCGGACCGGAAGGAGAGTGTTAGTCTTCCTTACATTCCCTCATCCGAGGACTAAAAGTGACGTGGCCCGTTGAGCTCCCTAGGGATCCTGGAAGGTAGAGGTCTGAGAATTAAGTGAAAAATTTTTTGAAAAAAAGAACAAAAAACAAGTTTTCAAATAAGTTTAATGAATAAAATATATACTGGAATATCACATAAAAAATTAACTTACACTTCAAAGATTGTGCAGTTGACAACTCCCTCTCCCCCCACCCAGGCCAAAGAAAGATAAAAAGGGGGGAAAAAAGCTGAAACATTGATTTGTTTTGCCTGGGAAGAATAAGATTATAAGCTAGTACATCAGAATCTTGACCTTAAACAGTAATTGTGATGCCATTAACAACATCTTCATGAAGGGTGGGCCGCCTTCACCCCGGTGCTTGGGACAGGAATGCACTTCTCTCTCCTGCACCGGAGCGCCCCTTTGCGCCCTGAGTGCCTCTGTCCCCTCTGACTCCCCACACGTAAGGACCGGTTTCTCAAAGGCTGCTTTTAAAAAGCACATGTCAAACTGGCATCAGGAGAAGAACAGACTCTTGCGGAGTCTCAGATTTTGCACTGAATCCCCTAGCTGCTAAGGAGAATCCAAGCATTGCCCTCACAGACGGGGCTGCTTTGGCAGCTGGGGGCCCTGGAGATGAGCAGACCTTCCTATAGTCAGTGTAGCAATGAACCCGGCTCCCGCTGCCGGCCACTGCCCAGGACTTCCCTACCTCAGAGTGGCACGAAAGCCTGCCTCTGACCTAGCCAGAAAAGCAGAGGCAGAAAGGAAACCAGTTGTGTGTGGTTTACTCCAGACAAGCATGAAGAGGTAAGGTTTTAAACAAAAACTTAAAAAACCATGAGTGACTCAGAATATTGTGAGAGGAGGTATTCCCTCACCAGGAGGCCTTGTAGCCCGAATGCATTCTCTTCAATACTGAAAACTACTAGACCCAGAACTAAGATTTTTTTTTTCCTTTTCCAGAGAGAAAGAGTCCATTCTCTCTCCTCGCACTGCAAGTCTGAATTGCAAATAGGCAAGACAGTCTGAGACTGGATTCTGGCAGGATTGTTGTTTTGTAAGAAATAATAGGGTTTGGTTTTGTTTTACAAACTCCCATTTTTCACCAAAGATCTGGTTTCTTGGACATGAGACTTCACAGAAGCCACTGGGGCATCTTTCCAGATCATTTTAAAATCAAGGCCTTGCTTAAATGGGTGATGGGGGTGGGGAGGCAGCTGGATGGAAACAGTTTACCAAAACTTCTATATCCGATGTAAACTGTGTCATGAACTGATCACTTCCAGAGAAAAATGCCATCATGAGAACACCTGGTCTTTATGGTGATGACTGTCCACCTCTGACAGCTGCCCCATGGTCTCAAATGCCCACTTCTGAAATTCTGAATATTGGACAGTTAATGTTGTTACAACTGCTAATAAAAAAAGTGAAATCAAAGCATAGCTCAGATCTCATCCTTGGAACCTGATTGTATATTCAAAAGATATGTTTGCATAACAATGTCAGAAATTCACAGAGTATGGCTCTGCTCATAAACAGACCTCAGATACAGTTTCAAATACGTCTTTGCATGAGTGAGAATTCAGTCTGCTTCTTTGTTTGCTGTTCCAATGGAAATGTCATTAAAATGTAGGAGTGGTATCCTCGGTAAAGCCATTGCCATCTGTCATTGGAATCCACACACCTATAGGCTGAGAGGGGAATGTGCTGGAAAACTGGCTCTTCCCCAGGTCGGCGTGAACCAGCTTTACCTGGCCATGCCCAAACCATGTGTTCTGTTACTTGAAAAGGAGGTTGGTTGGTTCTGGTGGGAGGTCAGGAACGTCAGCCTCAACACTCAGCACACTACCTGGCACAGAATAACTTTAGCAAATGTTGATTAAATTTATAAAGCAAAATTAGCAGACAGCCTTTTGTGGGGACTTTTGGTATGAGAGGTTGGTGCTGCCAACAGGTAGGCTTTTAAATTCTGGACATCTGGGTCTGGGAAGGAGCTTCTTGACTCTGTCCAGGCTTATGTATCAAGGTGAACATCTCTTACTGTCTTTCAAAGTAAAAATGCCCCAGGAAGAGGAAGCTAATTGTTATTTATACCAAGTTTAGCAAGTTTTAGCTGAGCTTACACATGTACACTTTTGTAATTATTGCTTATCTGGAATAAGGCAATGGAATTTTTTAAAGTACACACCCTCCTAGAGCTTTGAGTTGATTAACTCAATACACAGCTTATGGGAATGACCCACAATTCATATCATCTTTTTCATTTCTGTTGAATGTGCTGCATCATTTCAAGGATTCTACACAGTGACTCTTGGGAAAAAAACACACACTGAGTCTGTTTCAAAGGCCACATTATTTACCCAGGACCAGGAGCAGCACAAAAACGGCCACCACACTTCTCTGGCAGATCTTAGACAAACGTATTCATGGGTTATTTGTGAACATGGCTGACCCTTAAGTGAGAGATGGATAGAATCTCTGAAATTCTCTCATTGACTCCCTTAGTCAAACAATTTAGCAAAAATCATTTAAGTAAGATCAACACCAAATTCCCTCTTAAAAATATCTCCAGGGCAGAAAGGGACCTTGTTACAGGTCTTTTGCAGACTTGTCCCAATAAAAAGTCAGCGGACACACTCAGAAGCACGGACTTTTGCAGCCTCAGCTCCATGAAATTTATAATCTGGCCCAAGAGCTTCCATCACCCTTGTCAGGTTCTGAAATGACATAGTAAATTTAAGCTCCCCAAAAGAGCCTGAATGACACACTGAACGCATACTGACCATGCCTATGGGCGGTCTGGTAACTTGTATGGCTGACAGTGAGTTAGGTATACTCACATGTCTTGAGACAAGGAACAAAATACACAACAACCCAGTGGGATGGGAAGGGTCAGTCCTAGCTAAAATCATCATCTTTCTTAGCATCCTAAGTACAGGCACCAAGGAACTAAAGGCTTTCCCCGTCCCGTCCCCATCTTCCTGCAGAACCTCACCAAAAGTCTTTCACTAATGCCATGTTTATCCAGTTAACGAGCCGCGAGGGTAATCTGTTCTCTGAAACAAGTAATGGCCTAACAAATGCCTGATCATAGAGAGGATTCACTGAGGCAAAATTGCCCAAAACAATTCTTAAGTCTTCCAAAGAGCTTGCTCTAAATCCGGTTTAGAGGGAAAAAAGAAAATCAACTCCATTTTTTTTTTCAACTCCATTTTCTAAAAATGCTTCCTCGATGATGTGATTTAAGGCTAGAGTAGAAACCGGTTCTACAGTGATCTGATGGACAGGGAGGGCTGTGGTTGACAGAATGAGGGCTGAAGCAGGAAGGGACCTGCAAGGATCTTCTCAGTGACTGAGAGCGGGGGTGGCCCCAGCTGCCAGAGGACCACAGCTTCCAGGAAAAGCCAACACTGCAGAGCTGGCTGAGATTCACAGCAAGCCACAGGTACGCCGGCCCCGGCCACCGACCTGAAGGAGCACGTGCAAGAATAGGTATTCTGCAATAGAATGTTTCATAAAAATGGCAAGCCTGAGAGCCATGTCAATAAATGCAGGGCCGGTAATTAGCAATTAATCCGAGCTGCCCTTAAAAGAACCAGAGCTTATGCTGGACACACTTCCCATAACACCTGCGTTGTGGCCTCCACTCCGACCCCCATGCAGCCCCTCCGTCCCAAGAGTGACCTAGGCACACGGATCCGGACGGAGAATGCACAGCCCTTCCATAAGCCCACACTTCGGAACAGAGCTGGACGTCAACCCAACACGACCACGGCAACCAAGCACATTCAGAGACCTCAAAACAGCTCTCCACCCTGAGTACCGCTGGCTGCCCAAATGGAACAGGCAACCCAAATACTCTCGTGTCCTGTTTTTGGAACCTGTTCCCGCGAGGTCGCTCTCCTGACAACAAACACCACGGCTCCACGAGGTCTCAGTAGATTGGAAATCAACTACATCTGGTCTAAATTAAAGCCACTAGCCACAAAGGTACTCCTGGGAACCCAAGAAAGACCTGAACACGCCCTCCCTACACATGATAGAGACCTCAGTTCCAACCCATCAATACATCAAATTATTTTCCAAGACAGTACAAGGCAAAAGGGCAGCAGTTTCATGATTCCTCTAAATACTGAGGAAAGGAAGTTCTCTACTGATAACGAAAATCACATTTCTTTAACTGGTTACTCCAGCATCCCCATTTCATGGCTGAGGAATTGTCATGTATCCCCCAAGAAACCGTATTTTAGGCTCAACTCACCTGGAATTTCTTTGCTTGAAATTTTAAAAACATTTACTTGGTGATTTCCAAAAGTCAATTTTAAATATCCCATTGCTCGCATATACTCTGAATCATAAAATTCACTCTATCTAGAACTTTACCTCAGACCCAGCATTATGAATTGAAATTTATGTGTGAGGTTCCAGGAACCTTCCAGTCGCTTTTGCTGCCCAGGACCATCACGCTAGACACAGCAACGCCAACCTCAGGGCTGCGGCAAAACTGTGCCCTCCAGCAAGTACCACAGCATCTGAGGGGGAGCTTGCCACATGGAGAAGTGACCACATTCTGTGACCACTTTTTAAAGCATGCCAGTATCTTCACAGAGTTTTCCCAAACACGTGACAAAAAAACAAATTTCTAAGGGCCTCACCTATAACTTTGATTGGAATATTCTACTTCCTTCTTTTTTCCCACCAAGGCATTCCCATCATCACCCACCTGCTGGACAGTATCTTCAAATCTGCCTAGATCAAAGCTCTTTCCTCTGAACCCCTCAGGATTTGTCCTTCTCTTATTTACGGCCTCAGGACTCTGCTGTTTCTCCTTTTATGTCCACACCATTCCCTGAACCATCCTCAGCTAAGCCACCTGGCTGTTTCCCTTACCGTGTGGGGTTTTCCAGGTCTCCATAATGTATTTCCCAGTCATATTTCTGACTTCATTTTGAAAACCCCTGACCACCATACTCTGGAGGAGGCCTATACTGGATTCAGAAAGATGAACCAGTACCCAACTCCAAATAGGGTTATCATGTGAGTTTGCTACCAGCGCCCCCCACCCCCACCGACTGCGCAGGAGTTAATTTCCCTGCCTCCCACCCCAGACACTAGTCATCCCTGTCCTCCTTTAAGGTGAGTCTAGTTTAGTACCTATTTTTTTAAAAATGCTAGGAGGCACAAAAGCCATGTCTTTCCTAAAAGGGCACCTTCTACCCGAGGCTGTGGAGTTCTATGATAAAGCAACACAGACTGAAGAAGAATCAATGCCAACACCAGATAAGGGAGACAGATGTGCATCACATCAAAAAGCTAAGAAATACACTTTTCCAGGTATGACGTTTGCATTTTACATACCTGTTATGTCCAAACTGGAAGATAAACACTTGTGCAAAACAAAGCTAGAGGAAAATAAATTACAGCTTAAATTCCATCTTCCTGTCCCTTTTTCTCTACCTTAAGTCACTTTCTTTTCCAGGGGAGAGCTGGAGGTTTGCCAGTACCAGTGAGTGCCAGGAAGCCACAAACCGGCCAGTCTGGTGGGCCACAGACGTTCCCACTGCGGACCACAACGGGGCAGACCATTTTTCAAGACAGACAGATGTGAAGCCAGAAGCGGACATCTTTGGTTTCTTGCTTGGACTGGGAAGCACTGGGAGGCTGGCTGGTAAGAGACTCCTGGCCCAGACCAGGTCTCCTGAGGTCCTCATTCCATGGCTGGAATAGAGGGCTGGCTCTCTATCTACACAGAGCTGCTCCAAGATCCACACAAGGCAGAGAAGAGCAGCAGTCTCTGCCCTGCAGGGTCTAGGTTGTGATTCTGCCCCCCTACCCCCACCCCCGGGGCCTGATTAAGCCCAGACCCACACTCCTGGCACCACAGGTAGGGCTGCCCCCAGGCAGCCCCGCCCATTAAAAAAAAAAAAAAAAAGGAAAGGAAAGCTGGGGCTTCCATTTTTCCTCCCAACAGGGAGGCCCATCACCCTTGTTTTGTGCTTCTCACCTGCCCAAAGGGGGGGCGGTGCTGAATATCCACAGACATCAGCTGTTTATGGTCTCATCTTTAATACACAGTTATTTTGGTGGCTTAAGGAGACTGGTGCTAAGCATAATTGCACCTCTTGGAGCAGGCAGCCAAGCAGCACAGAGGCGCTAATGCATCATGTTGGGACCTTCTAATGAACCCCATTACTCAGAAGGCAGCACTGCTGCATGCAATGAGTCACCGGCAGGCACTGGGCTTTGCAGGGTTCCCCGTGACCTGTCCACACTCACATCCCAGGTCCCAGAGTGGCCGTCCACTGGGACGTTTCTCTGCAAAGTGCAACACAGGAGAGGACATGAACAGAATCTAAAATAATCGCCAGTGTCTTTACAAGTCGCATCTAGTTTACCTTTATCCTTTTCTCCCCACTTCATACTCCCACTGACCCCCCCCCACCAAAAAGCCCCCTGTGAAACAGCTTCACCAGTTCATTTGTTTTCCTTTCAGAAAACACTTAAAAAATAATGATACGTATATGATACCCTGCTTTCTTCATCAGATTAGACTTCTAAAAACCAATGTAACAGTTTGTATAAGTATATTTCATTTTGTGCAAATCTTACTAAAATAAGGCTGTTTCCAGTGTTTAGGTAGAGACACATGGATTAAAGAAAGCTCTCAAGCAACAAGAAGGTCTCCCCGCGTTCCAAATTCTCCGCAACTCCATCTGACTTCCCAGCAGAGAGCTGAGACCAGTGGGTTTGCCTGCACCATAAGGCAACGTGTTGGGCAGAGTGCAAACCTTGGAAGGAAGATGCAAAGGGACAGAAGCTATGTGCTTGTGTGACGGAGGCAAGAGGGGCTCCATCTTTATTCTTCCCTTTTATAAAATGGAGCCCAGATGCAGAAGGCAACGGAGATGGGCCATCTTCCCTGCTGTTGAAGAGCTTATTCGCCTTCTGACATGGGGTACTTCCAGAAGCCACCAAACCCCAGTGTTTGCTTAGTGTGATCTGAGCCGCAAGAGGAGTGACTCACCGGGATGGAGGATAACAACCGAAAATCTTGAGGGGGAAGAAAGAAAACCTGCCAAAGGAGCCACCAGCTTATGAGGCTGACATTCTACAGAAGGTGGAAAGACCCGGCTAGAGAGAGAGGAGGTAGACAGAAAATCGCCCTCCCCGCAAATCAAGTATTGTCAGGAAATATCAAAGTAGAAATTTCTGTAAGCAGCTTTGCATTTAACATTCAGTCAAGACACTAAAACCTTAAAAAACAAGAACCTCTATTAAAAAAAAAAAAAGCTAACAACAGGAGTCCTCAAAGTCACCCAGGATCTTGTAGCACAGAATGGAGTGTTCCTGAGCCAAGGCAGCCAGTTCCTTGAGGAACTCAGGGAAGAGGGCAGCGGCCAGCATGGTGTTCCTCACTGGCAGGGGCAGGCTTGGGGGCACCCCAGCCACCTTGGCTCTGTTTGTCAGGAAGGGCTGAAGCACTCTCGGGGGACCGTCCAAAAGGTTCTTGCCAATTCCTGTCCTGGAAGCATCCTGAATGGGATCTGAAACCAGAAAGAAAACGGACATGGTGACGCTCCCTGGTCCTTTAGGCCCGCCCTCTCCAGTGAAGTTGGGGGTTGGGGAGCTGGTGCACTGTCTGGTAGAGGCTTCGGTCCCTGTCACTCAAGTCTCAAGACCCAGCCCATGAGTGAGTGCGTATCCCATCCATCCTGCAGCACACACTTGCAAATAGCCTCCAGCATGGGGCATGTGATGCAAGAGATTCATCCCGAATCCTGTGCAAGGAACTTCCTATGGGAATTGTGGCAAGAAAATAGGCTGATTAGGAACCCTCCAAGCCTAGGTCACGGCAAAGGGAAAACACGCTGTCACTGCATCAACCGGAGGAAGACTTAGTTCACTACCTGTCACTGGGGGAGTCTGGACGCTCCACCTGCTCTTGCCAACCTCCTGGTATACTGGGGGGCGTGGGGGTGGGGAGACCACCCTACCGTTACCCGTCAAGCCCTGATCACAGAGCACAGCTGCCCAAGACAAGCTGGGTGGAGGAAGCCTCTGGGAGCTCTCTGCAGCTCAGGCCGAGAGGACACCCTCAGGACCCCGGTTTCTTGAGGCCAGGACCTCCAGGCCTTTTTAGAGGAGAGAATGGAAAAAGCCTTTTAATGGTTGCAAATAACGGAGAGGAGGTTGGGTGCTGGTAAGACCAACCAGACTGGGAACTTTGCATAACTGTGGGCATCTATCTAGTGGCAGCACGTGGCTTGGAAGCCTCCATTTAAGAAAAGTTTCTAGGGGTTTCCATCTCAGTTTCAGTAACCCAGGTCTGAGATGAGATGAGCCCAAACTTGAATGTATTCAGATGACTTGCATTTCCATATCAAATCAGTTTTACTAATTAAAATGGTTCAACTTTCCGACTCCTTAATTCTTAAATATCTTCAGCGCTTCATATATTTATAGGAATTATTTATGCCTCCTTCTGCCCCTATTCAAACAGTCTCACCACTCTTTATAAATCATTACATTCAGGTTCTTCATTATTTTGGCTGCTTTTTAGAATTCAGTCCCATTTTTCAACACTCTGAGAAGAGTGTTGCTTAACTACAGTACTAAAAATTCTTGACATTTATAGTACTTTCCACATCTCACTCCTATAGTCTTTAGTGTTAAAAAAAAAAACAACAAAACTCTTCTGCTTTACTGCTTTAAATATCTTTTAGATTAAAGTTTATCACAGTTCATGCCATAAAAAACTGGAAGAGTTGCTGAGAATCAGTCTGCTGCTACCTTTTAGCGGAAACCCACAACACATCCTGACCACAGAGGACAAAAGTGTTGACGCCACAGAAGTACACTGCCCACCTTGGAGACCACCCACTTCGCACCCCCTTGCCAGCCCCCAGCACCGCAGCTCTTCAGAGGGCCCAGCAAAGCTCACGAAGGAAGCTGGCCTGGAGAACAGCACACAGTGGAACTCATGGGCAGTAGTTCCAGGCCAGGATTCCACTCGTGGAATTACCTCCCCCGTATCTCTGCACCTCTACAGCTTACTGGCGGGGGCTAAGAAGGGCACAGACTCCTCTGCTCACTGGCTAAGCAACAGTAGGGAGGATGCTTTACCTCTCTGTATTTTGATGTCCTCAGGTGTCAAAAGCTCACAGAGTTGCTTTAAGGATTCAATGAGTCAATAAGCAACTCAACACCCAAAACACAAATAATCCAATTAAATGTTGGCAGAAGACCTGAAATAACGAGACCATGATGAACAATCACTTTACACCTGTCGGCGTGGCTAGACTCAAACAGATGAGAAGTAACAAGTGTTGGTGAGGATGTGGAGAAAAAGGAACCCTCGTGCACTGTTGGTGGGAGGGCAAACTGGTATAGCCACTGTGGGAAATAGTATGGAGCTTCCCAAAAATAGAAATGCCATATGATCCAGTAAGTCCACTTTGGGATATTTATTCAAAGAAAACAAAAACACTAACTTGAAAAGATATGTGCACCCGTATGTTCACTACAGCATTATTTACAGTAGCCAAGATATAGAAGTTAACCTAAATGTCCACTGATGGATGAATGAATAAAGGTGTAGTGTGAGGGGTGCCCGGGAGGCTCGTTTGGTTAAACAACTGCCTTCAACTCAGGTCATGATCCTAGATCCTGGGATCAAGTCCCGCATCAGGCTCCCTGCCCAGTGGGGAGTCTGCTTCTCCCTCTGCCTGCTGCTTCCCCTGCTTATGCGCTTGCTCCCTCTGACAAATAGTAAAATCTTTAAAAAATAAAAAAAATTTAAAAATGAAGGTGTTGTGTGTGTGTGTGTGTGTGTGTGTACACACAATGGATTATTAGCCATAAAAAAGAATGAGTTCTTGCCATTTGCCACAACAGTGATGAACGAAGATGGTATTATGAAGTAAGTTACACAGAAAAAGACAAATGCCATATGATTTCACTTATATGTGAAAGTTAAGAAACAAAATGAACAACGAAAAACAGACAAAACAGACTCTCAAACACAGAGAACAAACTGGTGGTTGCCTGAAGAGAGATGGTGGGGGGCTAGGGGAAATAGATGAAGGGGATTAAGGGGTACACACTTCTCAACCCCTTATATAACTATAACTTCTCTTATAAAATAAAGAAGTCACAGACATGAAAAGTAAAGCATGGGAGTATAATTAATAACACTGTAATAATGTGTGGCGACAGACGGGGACTAGATGTCCCATAGTGAGCGCTGAGGAATGCACAGAATTGCTGAATCAATGTTGTACACATAAAACTAACATAACATTATATGTTAATTATGCCTCAATAAACGAACAAAAAAGAGGTTAAAAAGAAAAACCACAATGAGTCAATAGGTGTAACATACACAGGGGCCTCTTAATGGATCATCCATCAATCATCAATGATTCACCTGCCACTGACTTCACAGAGACTTCCTGTTTCCTGCCCCACAGGCCAACCCCTGCGCTGGCCTCACACTGCATTTCATTAACCAGCTAAGTCCTGCATTGCCTCTAGCCTTGTGTTCTTAGGTTTTCAGTCCTTTCCCAGACTCTGAGATTTGTGAGAGCTACACCCATAGGTGATGTGTCCTTCACGGCCCCCAGCATGCTTCCTTATTCATAGCAAAAGCTAATAAACATTCGCTGAGTGAATGAGGGGAGGAACTGGCCAATATCAGATCTTCCTGCCACTTCATCTCCCCGGAGCTGGTTCATATGCCTCAACTCCATCTTCTCTTTCACATTCACTCCTCTTTTTCCCTTCAAAAAGGGTTTTTGTGGCTCATTTATCTAGCTTGATCATGAATTCAAAAAAGTGTCACCACTTCAAAAAAAAAGTGTCATTACTAAAGCTCATTTACCCACTTGAATCCAAGAATCAAAACTGTCTTCACTACTGAAGGCGAGAACATGCACGATGAGGACTTGCAGGGAGCCCCTTACCAGGGGCTGTGCGATTAGCATAGAAGTGGCCTCTCCATGGGTCATGGAGCGCCACCAAGCTCTGCAGCAAGGAGACCCGAGTCACGGATTTCACCCACCAGGCACCTAGCTGATCATACAACGTCTCCATTTCCTCTTCTGTACAATAGAAATACCACCGACCTGACCTTCCCCCCAGAACCAGAGATCTGAAAGGACACTGAAAAGAACTAAATACAAGTAAATACCACCTCTGTAGTTTGGAAAGTATTTGAGGGGAAGTGTCTGAGCCCAGAGATCAGCAATCTCGAGGATGACAACGTGAGAGCCGGCACTGGAAGTCTTCCCACCCCAGAGCAGGGGACACAGGGACCTGTACTTCTGTTTGAAGCATTAGTGAGGAGGCTCATTTTCCCCCAGGGCCGCCAGGAGCCCAAGGGAATACAGAGCAGCTCCGGCTGCGGGTGCCCGGGTTCCACCCATCCTAACAGGGCTCAACAAGCACAGACAAGCACCTGAAGAAAAAGGCAGGGAAGAAGGGAAGTATGAATCGATGTCCACATCGGGAGTTGTTTTCTCAAATGTTGCCCTGGGTCTGAAAAGCTGCAACAGAGGGTTCTCAAGATGAATACTAGCAAGATTCCAAAGTGAGGCAAGAAATCCATTTGGCACTCATCCCCCATCCAGTGTCAGAGCCCACAGCTCCCCGACAGTACGAACCCCAATATCTGGCCCATTACCAGAACTCTCAAGCACGCTCCCGGATTCAACTCACCTCCAGGCAGTCATATCACAATGCTTCAGTGGTCAGCCCTGGGCGAGGGGACAGACAACTCCCTCGTTCCGAGAGTTTAGAGATTTTTAAAGTTGAGAGGAGGGGCCACTCTCGGAATCTGAACGAAGCTGGAAGATTCACTTGAACATAAAGCAAAGTCTTCTTCCCCGAGGGAAGCTTCTCACAAGTCAGAGCCCCCTGAACGTCACAGACCTGAGGAAGCGTCAACCCTGGCTGACTAATTTGATAACCACACGTGGCAGGAATGAGTTCACGTTCCCCTGGGCACCTACCTGGCAACTACTATCATGAGACCGTTGGAAGCCAGGACAGAGAGCGCCAAGTGTGAGCAATCCCCGCCACTGTCACCCCTTCACTTCTCACCCAGAAGGCGTGCGTCAAGCAGAGCCTGGGAAGCCGGTCAGCGTCTGTGCCCTCTGCTCCGCACGCCGGGCAGGCCACTTTCGGGTACCTGAACTTTGTGCCCCGGCTGACTACTCCAGGCCTCTAATTTCAGCTGCCTTATCCGAAAATGAAGCCAACAGTACCTTCCTGGCCCACTCCACAGTGCGATTTGAAAATAAAACTGTTTAGGGAAGCAATTAACAAACTGAAAATTACGAATGAATAGCAAATGCGGAGTGTAATATAAGGAGAGTCGTGTCACCTTCTGTCCACCGACTGCAAAAATGGCCACAATTCTTACAGTTCTTCCCATCGAGAGGTGGACGGTTTGCTCCATTCTTGAACCCGGGCTCGCCCAATGACCTGCCTTGGCCAAAAGAATGCAGCAAATTTGACCTTGCTGGGTGGGGCCCAGGACAGAGCCTCAGAAGATTTTGACCACTCCTGCTCTGGCTCTTGCAACCCTACAGCCACGAGGTTAACAAGCCCTGTCTAACCTCGTGGATGAGGAGAAATACAGACCTCCACCACCACCATCCCCATCAGTTCAGCCGGCTACCGCCCCTGTGAGTCAGGCCATCCCAGACACCCAGACACCCACCACAGGCAAAATGTAAGTCCAGCCAAAACCCGCCAAGCCCCCCCACCCTGATCAGAACCCCCGGGTCACCACGCGCACAGACTCAGGAGCCCCCATAAATGGCATCCTTTAAAGCCACTGAGTAGTTGTCCTGGTTTGTTATGCACGAAAGCTAACTCCCCCACAGTGAGTGACCGCAGCAAGCTCTGGGTTCAAGAGGAACATCGCTAACAGACCAGCCATCCATGAGCTAGGAGAGGCCACATGGGGCCCAGAGTCCACTTTTCCACGGAGATGTGGGGGCTCCTCCCCCTCCGTGAATGGTCTGGCCAGGCCTGCCCTTCTCTGAGAGCCTGGACCTTAAAGCCTGCCCCCTCATCTTCCAGCTGGCCCAGGCCCACCTTTCTTTCAAGATCTGCCTTGCAATGCCCTGAAGGCTCTTCACAGCCAGAAAGGACTGGAGATGAAAAATAAATCCTTCATTTAAGAGTCAAGGAACAGGAGGACCCAGGGAGGCCCAGTGACCAAGATCAAACAGTTGCAGACAAGGTCAAGAGACAAGGTCAAGCCACTAGAGCCACTAGAGCTGGGATCTTTTCAGCTTCCTCTATAGATTTAAAACTGGCCCTAAGTTACATTCTGCTTCTCACTCTCAATCTTGTTTCTGATCACATGCCTTTAGCCTGGGACCCAGAGCCCCACGGTCCCCACTGTTCACCTGCCACAAGGCTGGTGTGTCTGTATGGGGACAAGCAAAAGCCAGCCAATACTGGGCATTTCTAGTTTGCCCTCAATTTGGCTTAAGCTGAGGCTCAGAAGACAATTAGGCACCAAATCTGCCCAGCCAGCACTTAACTGAGGCAAACCAGAGGTGCCCCCTGGCCTGGCCAGCCCGCAGGACAGCTCCAGGCTCTCTGCTTGGTACCAACCACCGCTCTCCCCCGGGCCCTCTAGAGCTGATGGAAAGGCGCACTGGGAAATTATTAGTTGAACATAAACTTGACTTCTCCCAAGTCCAGGTGAATAGTTTCTACCTTCTAGAGCCCTCAAGCACATTTATTTGGGGCCTGAGAGTCTCTGAAAACATAATAAAGAGAACTGATGCCCTCCTCAGGGTAGGATCGGCCAAAATATGGTTCTGAGTGTGACCATAATGCCTCTTGCTAGCCCACATGTGCCACGGTCTTTATTCTAGCCAAGCGACAGCGCACAGCACTCCTTCCCCAACCCACCGTTTGGGCGGGAGACCAAAGCCCTATGAAGCCCTCCTGGCAGGAGCAGGCCAGCAGCATGCAGAGGGGATCTCTCTCGAGGTGGAAGGACACTTGGGGGAAGCCGCTCACTGTCAGGTAAACAGGAAAACGTATTTAGAGGCTCGGAAGGCCCAGGAGCCAGGATGGCGTCTGCGGACCTCATTCAGGAAGGAGGTTGGGGACGTGGAGGAAGAGCTGGAGAAGAGACCCAGGGGAGGCCCCTGGCTTACCTTTGGTTAGCGACTCGGGGGTCAAGTCAGACATGTCCACTCGGAAGAGCAGATACTGCTGGGCTTGTATGAGGAGCCCTGGGAAGTCTCTCTCCACGGAAGCAAACTGCTCGATCTTGTTTTTCACCGATGCGAGGACCTGTCACACACGACACTTAACGATGTCAATACAGCACAGTGGAATTCCAGCCTCGGCTTCCAAAGCATCCCTCAGGGGCAACCCTCGCCACAGGGACTTTTAGGATATTAGGCGTTTGCTTGCTTTTAATGGGCCTGGGTGTTCGTGGTGGGGCACCCTCCAAACCTCAGACTCAACAGGGCTTTGCAATCTGTCTCAAATAATCGACACAACCGGCATACTAGGACGGGGAAGGAGAGCAAATGAAGCAGAACAGGAGGCAAGTGAGAGAAACAGCCCGATGACGGAGGACCAGAGGGAGGCACCCTGCTTACGCCCCCCAGAGACGCCGACGGGGTTGGCGTGGGCTCAGCAACCTACCTGGTAGAGAGAACGCACGCTCGGCTGGAAGACCATGTTGGTGTTGAGCAGAAAGGAGCGCAGGAGTGGCTGGGGGTAGCTGGCCAGCTGCGTGATGATCCCGATGAGCAGCAAGTTAACGTGGAGAGAGTTCTCCAGCATGTTCTCCAGCTTCGACAAAACCACGCTGATGAAGGGGCCTGCGGGAGGAGCGCTCGGCCTCAGGGCTGGCCTGGCCCCGGGGACATCTTGCCTCCGCAGCAAAGGAGCCGCTTGGCTGGCTCCCAACCGCGGGCCTGCCGGGTGCAGATCAGACCCAGCCACCAAGGGGGCACCCCAGCGTGTCCCGATGCAACCCAGAACCCAGAACAAATCACCCCCAGCAAGAGAAAGCAGACACACACGCATGGGAGCTGCTAGTTTCACTCCACGAGCAGCTCGGATACTTGGGAAATTATCACAACCCTTAAAAAAGGCTGGAGGACAAGTAATTTCATTTTAGAAATTAAAGCCTACTTCTCCATCCTGCTGCTGGCTCTCCGGGGACTGCCAAACTCGAAGACATGGTGCTCCTCACCACAGGAGGGCACGCACTGGGGTGCTGTGTGTATGTATGTTTTAGTAACAGAAAAAGTCTTTATGTTAGTAAATAACACCAAACACATAGAAGTATGATACAAAACAGCAGCACCGTAAACAGTACGCCATCAGCAGGGACTGTCTGTCCCCAGTGAGTGCCAGGAGAAAGAGTCTGTCTCATCAAATATCACAAGGCAGAAGGGACAAACCAGGGCTGAATGAGGCCTAGGCCATAACTTTACTCACTTTCAGAAGGTAAAGTTTGAGGTGTCATAGGTTCCTCAAGAAAGAAAAGCTATAGGACTACAAAAGCCACTCATAAATAATTAGGCAAAAGGAACTTTGATCAATTTGGATCACTAGAAAATTAATATGCTTTATGTTGGAATTCACTGAAGACAGTGAAAAATCAAAAAAATTAATCTGGCATTAACAAATGACTTGAAGATGTTTTCCATTTTTACCATAAAAGTGATCCATTAAACAAAATGAAGGAGTATTCTGTATTTCCCCCAGCAGAGCTATGGATGGTGCCTGGAAACCATGGCATATTTCTAACAAAAGCACATCCCCCTTGATGAATAAACGTGCCTTGTGAAGATGTCACCAACATTAATACGAGTTCAACAAAAACGTACTTCACCACAAGATGCTTCATTCGGAAGCCCTGGTGGTGTGAGAGAGTAAAACCCTTTACAAGAAAACAGAAGACATCCTCAAGGAACAGCAACACCAATCTTAAACCCTTACCCGTCCAACCAAGTAACAGACAAGGGCAAGACTCCCATCGCTGCCATGACAGAGGGTGTTTCTGTAGGGGACTCGAACAAAAAAGGGACCAGCCCCTTGTGTGTTTACATTAGCCTCAACTTCCCCACCTCTGGGACGGGACAGAGCTCCTGGGTCCCATCGCACAACACGGGCGTTCAGTGACCTCTTCAAATAGAGAGCATTGGCAGAGGACTTGCTCACGGAACACAGCTGGGAGGCTCTGTCAAACACAGTGCAGCCAGAAACAGAATTAGATCCCACTTTGCAAGCAACTTCATGGGGCTTCAGCAAAACCCCCAGAAATGTCACTGGTATCTCTTCTTAAGACATCACAGTTCAAGCTGGCCAGATAGATGGAGAGGGAGAAGGCAGCTGCCCTCCTCTACTTGGCCCAGCCTTTCCTATCTTATCCCAACCCCCACCCCCCTTACCCCACCCCGACGCCCCTGCAGTCCCTGGCTCAGGCTCTGTTTCCCTCCAGAGGGAGCAAGGATGGGTGACCTAAGTCATTTCAGGTGGGCAGAATCTCCCATAAACACGTCTTTGACGTGAGCCCACAACTGCCCTCCCATGGCCCGATGCCACCCTTGGCCGACGGGGCCACCTGCTCACAGGAAGCCGGCTGAGTGCACAGGGCCAGGACAGACCAGCTCCAGGCTGCCGCTCCTTCAGGCAGGGACATCCACCCAGCCCCCTGTGGAGAGTGAGTGGCAACCCCAGCTCCCTTGCACAACAGATCATTAGGTCAAGGCCAGCGACTGTCATAATGCACTAATGACATTAATTACAATTTTTTACCATGTGCAATAAGACACATACGTGAAATCCTTTCAGTTTCCCCTTTTAGTCTCAGTTGATTTCTAGCACTTCAAAAAAAAAACTGCTTAGCAACAAACAGTTGCTAGGGGAAACTCATAAGCAGCTGAAAATCAGAAAAAACTCAGCTACAACTCAGAAAGCCACAGCTGTGTTTGGGGCTGGACAGCCCATTTCTTCTCCTTCTCCTCTTCTAGGACAAGCAGACTCCCCACCTTGTGTGTGTGTGTGTGTGTGAGTGTGTGAGTGTGTGTGTGTGTGTGTGTGTGAGTGTGTGTGTCCTGGTTGGTTTGGGGGTTTTACCTGACCAAATGACAACACTCTCCCCACACTGCTCTGCCTCTTGCACTCCCTCTAGCACGAAGCAACCTGTCATCTTCATCTCAAGGTCACAAGCTATTCGGTTCCCTTGGGTGCATTAGTCAAATGGTCTCCTCCTAGTGGCCATGTGGGTTGTTTCCAATCTTTTTCTATCATAAACAACACTGCAGTGAACATCTTTGTGCATATGTCTTGGCACACAGATGTGCATACAGCCCATGACACGTTCCCAGGAACAAAGCACTAGGGCATTCTGAATTCTGATCCAGTGATAAACGTCTCCCACCTGCTCTTCTGACAGCACCTCACCCCGTGCAGGGAGCTCCAGGTGGCCTTGCACACACAGACCAGTCTCGTCACTTGCCAACTGCAACACTCCCAGGCTGACACGGCGAGTTACTCAGCTTAGCCCAAAGACCTCCCCACCGCCAGCCCCACCTCACTTCCAGAGCTTTCTGGCTTGCCGTCTCAAACACCTCACTGCGTCATCTGACACACCCATGCCCACATGGCCAGGCTCCTTCATCTTCTGACCCTTGTCTCCTCTGCCCAGGGCACTCCTTCCCGGCCATTTTTACGTGGCAGCTCCTGTTCCCCGCTTGTGCCCCTTCTCCAGGAAGTCCTTCCCATCCCCCCGCTCGGGGCTCCCCTAGAGCGTGGCAGACAATCACTAATAATGCATTTCTAAGTGAGTACAGTTCTTGGTCAATGCCTCCTCTGAAAGCCTGGGAATTCCTTCATTTTTCTGTCTTGCCTAGAACCTGCCAAGTATTAGGAGATAAATCAAATGTTACTGAATGCACAGATAAAGTAATTAGATAAATGAAATGGAATGCTTTGATTTTGCTGAGCAGTGAATTCATTCCAGGGGAAATCAGGATCCCATGGAGGGATGGAAGTTAAGACTACTGCTACAGAACACTCAGAAGTTGCAAAACTACAAAATTAGGAGGAAAGATGTTTTCCTAAAGTTGTGTATGAATTCCAAAGGAGGAAAAAAAAAGCAAAATTTTAGTTAAAATTACCTCTATGTATCAAAAACCATTACATTGTGTTGGTTCTCCTGTGTATCCTATACAAAATATTGGTATTATTTAATAAGGTGTTGTATTGGCTTTTACTTCTTGCCCTACACTAGACATTGTTTCCTCACATATTTCCCAGGGCTGAAGCTCCTCTCTAAGAAAGCTGGGATTTCCTGGTATCTCCTTCCGGGAGAGCAACTGCAAAGTGGGGATATCCACCTGGTCAGAGTCAAGAGGGCAGGCCCCAGGCAAAATGGGGGGACTAGTGCCCCTTTCCCCCACACTAAGCTCTCTGCCCCTCCTTCAGGCAGCCAGCGCCCTCCGGCCCCCTCCCCTCCGCTTCCCCCACCGCCTGGGAAAACTGAGATTATCTAATCCTTCTTACTATGATGGACTGACTGATTGGATTTTAATTAAAACCCATTCACACTGAAATGTTACCTCAACTAGAACCTCAAGCCTTTTCATTGTGGGATTAAAAGCTTTCTCCCTCTTTAAACAAATTGTCAGGCACCAGTAAATAGATGAATAAATCCTGGAGGAGGGGTAAGAGCTACTTGAAATCACATTAAGCCTTCCCCGCCGGACCAGAAGATAACATGGTTTCTCCTCTTTGGGGTGACCCAAGCAGGTGGAGCCTAGGATAGACTCACCCAGCTGCTGGCGGCCTGCCAGGGAAGGGCAAGCCTCAGCAGAGGTGGCGAGGGGAATTACAATACACACACACTCCTGCGCCCACGAGCCCATTTAGGCCCCACAGGAGCAATTGGAGGGTTCGGGACCTCACAGCTGCAAGTGCTAGAGCCAGGATCCCCCCACAGGCCCGACTCCAAAGTCACGGCCTGTCCCTCTGTGAGGTCAGCTCCTAATGGGACCTCTCCTCGCTGCCTGAACACTGTTCAGGGGTCCTGCCCCAGCCTGCCCTGTGGTTGATAAACACTCCCCTCCAGTTCCCTCTGGGAGGCAGATTCGGATTTTACTAGCTACTATTTCAGGATGTTTTCTATCAATTCCTCAACTCGATCCACTTATCCTGTCCTAGGCCCTCCGCTCTCATATGATTGCTCCCTGTCGTTGGGGGTGTGTCACTGGACACGCCCACTCTCCCCCAGAGTTACAGGTTTACGTGGGTCTAGTCTGCTTATTTTGGGGGAAAGGTTCTGTGATGCTCTGAAACGAGCTCTGAAGCAAAGGTGTAATTAATGCCCATGGTCTCTGATGTGTGTACACAGCCACATTGACTCAGCAGGTGCAGAGAACAGAGTGCGGAGAACAACCCAACCCCCGCACCTTCCTGCAGTGTACATTCTCGTGAGGGAAACCACCACCATTTCTTCAGTACATCCAAAAACACACGTTGTGGACAAAAAGTAATTAAACTAAAGAAAATGAGGCTATTAAATAATGAGACTGGATTTTTTGGTGCGGTTTCATCGGTCCCCTTACTTTATCACACAAGTATCATGGGAAGTAGTTACTCGACCGTGTAATATATCCTCTGATTGGCTGGGGGGCGGGGGGGAAGAGGGAGACTGCTAGAATGACAGGATAAAATAATTGAAAATGAAACCACCCCTCTCTGCTCTTCACAGAAATACTTGGACCCCTCTGTTAAGAAAACGGATAATGCTCCTTCCCTCCCCCTACTTCCCTTTCCTGTCATGATACCTGCACCTATTTTCAAAAGCAGAACTCAGAAAGCAATTCGAGATCATCACCTGTGAATGGGGTGCTCTGAGTCCTCACAGGACGGTGACTGGCAAAGGCAGGCTCATCTCTCGCCCCAAACGGGGATGGCACGGTATCCGTGGTGGGGGTTTCTGCTATAAAAGAATCAAAGTCATCCTCTTGCTCTTCCAGGGCCTTCTTCCCCTCTTCTGCTTCCTCCTTTTCTCCTTCGCTCTCTTCTTCCTTCCCCTCGTGCTCTTTCGAGAGAGTCAAGAGATCAGGGGAGGGGAACTTCTGTTCTATCGAGCCCTCGGTGCCAGAATCCAGTTCCTTAATGATTTGGTCATACTGGGCAATGAAATCGTCAGCCCCCAGGTTCACCTCCATTGGGTCTGAATTGTGTTCCGCCTCAGAGAGGGGAGGCGCTGACTCGGAGTTCGATTCTAGGGCTGTCTCAGGCTCGTCTTCTTGTTTTGTTTCCTCGGATACCTTTTGAAACGGGTCTGAACTGTCCCTGTTCTGTTCCTCCTCTGAGTCTGTTTCTGACTGAGCACGGGACAGGGGGCCGTTGCTCAGGGGGGGCCCCCGATCGTCAGTCTGGGCTGGGCTGGAGGGCCTCACGCTCCCCTCCTGGGAATCCCTCGTGTCCTCAGCGTCCTTCTCGGCACATAGCCTGTACACCATCACATCATCCTGAAAGTCAGACTCCTCGATGTAGGACCCTTTGAAGAGCAGGATGGCGTTCTTCTTCATCTCCTGGATGTGTTTGGGGGGATCGACAGGTGCCGGCGGGCCTGAATTCTCCAGATCATCCAAAGGCCCAGGGGAACCCACGTCTGCCCCCGAGGAGATGCCCGTGTCGTAGCTATCATCCCACTCCAGTTCCGTCTGGCTCTTGTCCTTTCTTGGAGCCAGTGCGGGGCCGGTCTTCCTGGGGAGCTGCTGCGGGAGCCGGAACACCGGATAGGTGGGGGTGAGAGCACTGTCCTCTGTCAGACCCTGGCAAAAGGTCTCAGGGTCGGGAGAGTCTCCGTCATACAGGGCGGACCAGGCTCGGCAGTCCCTCATGCAGCAGAGGATGTTGGCGTGGGCCTCCCACAGGTACTGCAGATAGCTGACGTCCAGGGCTTTGCCGTACTCCACGATGCAGGCCGATGGAGAGAACGCCTCGGCCGGTGGCTGCTCGGCAGTCCCTGCCATGGGAGGCACAGACACGTCAGAACGAGTCCCTCTCTTGCCCTTACAAGAGTTGAGGCGACACAGGCAGGGGACTCAGGTAGGACTTACTCGGGTGCTAAGATTCTGTCTCACCAGCTACTTTAGTTCTAATAATTTCTGATTAAATGATTCCTGAATAATAAAAAAAAATTATTTGTTTTTAAGAAAGAACACTAAGGGGATGCCTGGGTGGCTCAATTGGTTAAGCTTCCAACTCTTGATTTCAGCTCGGGTCACGATTTCAGGGTCTTGGGATCAAGGTTTGCATTTGCTTGAGATTCTCTCTCTCCCTCATTCTTCTTCTGACCCTCCCCCCATCATGCTCTCTATAAACAAATAAATAATCTTCAAAAAAAAATAAAAGAAAGAAAGAAAGAAAGAAGAAAGAATGCTGGGAACAGAACCCCTACCCTCGGCACAGCCAGAGGAGACCTAGAACTCCACCATTTCTCCTATGGCAGGTGCTTTACCAACACTAACTGCTCCTCCCAACAGCCTTCTATGGCAGATAGCATTTACCCCATTTACAGACAAAGACACTGAGGCTCAGAGACAGAAGATCTGTTTGAGAGCAGCCTCTGTGCTCACTTCGCTCAATGCCGCACATTTGCAAGCATCTTTGTCTCTTTGTCATCTAAATCTCTAGGAGGTGGGGCCAGAATTGGAGATGACATGACCTGCCTACCCGCCTGCCTATGCAACCATCCATCCATTAGGGTACCCGTGCCCTGGAAAGCAACCCAAAATATCGTGGAATTGGGGATTGGCCAAAGTTGGGGGCACTCAGCAATTGTCTGCTTAACTTAAATTTCGAATTCTGCAGCAAGGTCAGCCCCAGAATCATTCTTGAAACAACTTTCTTAGTAAATACAAAAGACATCAATTTTCAAATAGGTTCTAAAAGCTCACTACTGGTGGGGAAATAGAAGACATCTGTACTAGCTACCTAAGAGGAAAGTATCTTTAAAATATAACTTGTTCCCCTGTCACATAAATTATTAATTTCCATGACACACTGTACCTTTATTTAAAGAATCAGTGTGACAACCTTAATTTGTAACAATTACACTGACACCAAACACCCTGATATTTTCTTAGTCAAGGGGCCCACTCTTAGACGAAATATGCTTTATCGGACAGGACCGTACCTGGGTAGACAGGATGACATTGTTTGGGGGGACATGAGAATACAAACTGGAAACACTGGGGTCAGTCCCAGAGCTGGACTCTTTCCTAGCGGTCACAAGTCAGGCAGAACCTCCCTCAACTGAAACAGCCTTCTGACCTCTAAGCGTGAACAAATCCCCCTTCGTTACAGCTGCCTGCCTGAGGGACCAGCTGATCCAGGTGACCAATTAAAGTTTACTTGCATAAGATCAACTGTAGCTGGCAAACAGCACAAGTACAATAACTCCTATTTTTAAAAAACAGAATATTTGTGTTTGTTTTTTTTTTTAAAAAAGCCCACTGTGGGTTAATCAAATGAATCAGATACTACTGCCATCTGAAAATTTTTATTTATTTAACAGAGAGAGAAAGACAGCAAAAGAGGGAACACAAGTGGGAGAGGGAGAAGCAGACTTCCCGTGGAGCAGGGAGCCAGTCAGATGCAGGGCTCGATCCCAGGACCATGAGCTCATGACCTGGGCCGAAGGCGGATGCTTAATGACTGAGCCACCCAGGCGTCCCTCATCTCACAAATTTTAAGTTTTACAATGATATGTTGTTGGCAGGCAAGCATCCACAAATGAGTCATTTGGGAAATTAAAATCTTAGCTAGAACCATCTCCACACCCCTACCCCATTCTGTTTAAAAAGACCTGCTGGTACATGTTTCTGTATCCATACTCTGAGGAGGCCACCAGGAAGCCCAGTTAAAATAAAAGTCTGGGAACACTGACCTGGGGACTGGTGGGCATCTCAATGCACATTGATTACAAAGTGGCTATAACTCCAGACACAGAAGAAAACCACCAACCACCCAGGGATTCATAAAAGAAATGGGACCCAAGACATTATACGCTGTCTGCCCAAAAAGAAACACACCCTGAGGAGGAATGGCACCTGGCATCCTTCCATTCACTAGCCAGGGCCCTTTACCTGCACTATCGTGCGTCCACTTCGACCAGAGAATATAATCCCTCTCCTGGTTGCCAAGCGTCAGGGTGATCCCGCTGGAGCAGCAGACGGGGGTCAGGGCGAGCAGCTTGGCCGCAGACACAGAGTAGCAGTCTCTCTCCTTCACAGCCCACCTCTGGCTCAGCATCATGTGGTTGCAAGGGATCAGGTACCTGGAAGGACAACATGGGCTGCGTTCGGCCTCTGAGATGCCCGCTCCCGTCAGCCTAGCCCCAGCCGGGGCCAGACTCGTCCTCTTCCCGTTTCCAACCCAGCCGTCCCACCAGCCCCCAGGGATCGCCCCGTCACTTAAGACCTGCCAAGGGCTTCTTTCTTCTGGAGAACCCACTCTGCAGAGCACGTCAGGTCCTCCGTGCTGTAACCTCCATGAACCACCTCCCCTCCTAATGGGTCTAAGCCCAGTGTGAACTTCAACCCTACCATGTTCCTCTTTCCTTCCTCACTAATGCCCTGTCATCCCATGAAGTCTGGCTTCAGTGCCTCCCTCTCCAGGAAGGCCTCTGGGCTTCCTGCTTCAACAGAGCCATGGCCTCCCTCCGCTATATTCACCAGCCTCTACCAACGTGCTGTCACCTAGAGTCATAATCACTTCTGTGTCTGCCTCCTCAGTACAATGTGCTACCAGAGCAAGGACCTCCTTTATTAGTTTGTTTTAGAATCCCAGAAATGGTGGCTTATCGTGGGCACTGAATGACTGCAGTTGCATGAAAAGGCAAAGACCCGCTCCACGATGCAAACCTCGTCTCACAAAATATGGTGACTAATGGTGCTCTGGTCGCCGGTTCCAACATAGGGTTTAGGGAGAGGGGGGGAAGGGTCTCCCCACACTGACAAGCAAGCAATGCTCCAGCAGGGCGTCCTTCAATTCAGCTCAGCTCTGACCTCACCTACCTGGAGACAGCGTAGCATCCCACAGGTTAAGGGTTCAGTCCTACAAGGCTGTCCTTACCCCGCAACATACACACTGCAGAAGACAATTGCCAGCCTCATCTGACCAACCTGCTAAAATCAGACCAACAACCTCCCTGCAGTGGCTCAGGAAACTCAGAGAAACATTTTATTTCCTGGATCACTGGTTTGTTAGAAAAGGAGAGAACTCAGGAAGAGTCAGAAGGAAGAGATACACGGCGAAGGGTGTGGGGAAAGGGCTCAGAGCCATGCTTTCTCTGAGTGTGCCCTTCACCCCACAGCTCCACGTGTGCAACAGCCCAGAAGGTTCTGAACCCAATCCTCTTCGATCTTTAGGAAGGCTTCATTACATAGACATGATTGATTAAATCACTGACCACTGACAGCAGATTTAACCTCCAGTTCCTCTCCCCTGCCCTGGAGGTCAGGGGAGTGGGACTGAGTTCTAACCCTCTGATCACATGGTTCACACTCCAAGCAACCAGCCTCCATCCTCAGATTTGGGTCCTTGTGTTGCCTCATTAACATAACAAACACACCTTTGTTCCTCTGGTCACGTAGGAAATTCCAAAGGTTTTAGGAGCTCTGTGTCAGACACAAGATGTAGACCAAATATGTATTAATTATAAATCACATCACAGTGCCCAAGGGCTCACCAAGGAGGACTGGGTCCCCTTTCACAAAAACACTTTGAGTTGGTGGTCAAAATATCTTAGTAGCACTACAAACCTAGAGACAAAAAAATCTGGGCAATGGTTTCTGACTCTTAGAGCACATGAGTAGGCTTCATGGGTAGAATAAAGTTTGCTTAAATGGCTTACTTTCTGAACAGGGAGAAAGACTATCCTGTTTCTTTAAACAAAGATGGAACAAATGGGGTGGAGGCGTCACACCGGAGCCAAGTATCCCGTGAACGTAGAAGCCAATTCCCAAGGACCCGGAGCCCTTCTTTTAACAACCGCAATCTTCAATCAACCAGAATGTTTTTGGTTCTGTTTTTAGCTCTTGAGAAAGAGGCAGTGCCGATGAAAACAAGCCATGATGAAGGATTCCGTGAAAGAGATAAAAGTACACTTTTCAAGGTATGTAGTGAGGCCTGAAAACAACTCTCCCACATCTCCTATTGCTCCAACTGAGGAAACCTACAGATACATTAACGGCTGCCGGGCTGTGGGAGCCTGAGTCAAGGGGGAAAAGAGACTGAATTTGTTTTGTGGTACTCTACACTAAAGGTCTTTTTTTTTTAAGATTTTGTTTATTTATTTAAGAGATCACAAGTAGCCAGAGAGGCAGAGAGAGAGCACGGGGAAGCAGGCTCCCTGCTGAGCAGAGAGCCCGATGCCAGGCTCCATCCCAGGGCCCTGAGATCATGACCTGAGCTGAAGGCAGAGGCTTAACCCACTGAGCCACCCAGGCGCCCCTACACTAAAGGTCTTAATAACTCTCAAGGTATGAAATGACAACCTTGCCACTTACCCCTTCTGTTCTCAAAGAACACCAAGCTGTCCACCCAGTGCTCTGCCCGGGGGTCCCCCCGTCTCTCTCCTGCACCTGCGGGCACCAGACCCACACACACCGGACACCTCAACTTGCTGTGGCCAAGACGAAGACAGACCCCACCTGTCTACTTTCTCAAGCTAGAGTGCATGGAAATCAAAGGTCATGAAAGCAGACGTGGAAAGAGAGGAGGGGGCAGTATGGGACAGGGGGCAGGTCTGTGCTAATTCTTGGGGTCTTGTATCTGAACACCCACGGAGAAGAAACAGAAGTTGTGGGTGGAAGATAAAGGAGTTCTTCTCACAAGGACCTCTGTGAGCAGGGACACTCTGGTGACAGAAGGATGCAGAGAAGAGAGCTTGCATGGGCACAGTGGGGGCCCTGAGGCACAAGGGTGAGCAGTGTAGCCTCCGGGGCTGGGCTGGGGTGGAGTGAGATGCACCAACTACATGGGCCATGGGGCCAGAAGAGGCCACGTCAGACATTGCTGGGGCAACAGCGGTGGGGGACAGACCTGTTCATGACCATGCATTAAAAGCCCTCCCTCAGACCAAGGTCTCCACATGAGGGGTGAGGGTCAGAAGAAACACACCATGTGGTTGCTGATAGGAATTGTTCTGTTCTCACAAGCTGGTGAGGCCCAGGGAAACTCAGATGACACAGGATTTATCAACTCCTTATTTTCATCATTAATTATTTCAGAAACAAACTGCTTCGATGCTTTCACATACTGCAGGAACTCAATGACGACTTGCAGCTCAAACTAAGCATAGTTCATGATTTAAGTTGATATACACAGATTTCTACTCTTTGTTTGGAAGTACTTTTAAAAAATGGAACACTGGATCAAACCTAATAAAGCTATTTATCAAATATCACCAGTGGGGAGCGTGAAATTATATTAGAATAAAGAGTTACTGGGAATTTGCAGCTTCGCAAACACATGTTTTCAGGAGAAACTAAGAATTTTCTTCTGAGTAAATCAAATAAAGGGAGATTCCTCTATAGGCTGAAGGAGAGGTTCTATCAAATTGAAAATGGAGAGTTAGTTCAAATGGGTAATCCCCACCCCACCTTGTCCTCAAAGAAGTAGTTCTAGTGTGTCTCTGTAATGAAGAGTTATCCCAGTTGGAAGTGAGGGAAAACCATGCATTGACCTTCCGTCTTCCCAGCATTTACAGGGAAAGATTGGGAACAGAATGAATGTCAGAAGATGCCCTACGCCTGGGTGGCTCAGTTGGTTAAGCAGCTGCCTTCGGCTCAGGTCATGATCCCAGCGTCCTGGGATCGAGTCCCACATCGGGCTCCTTGCTCGGCAGGGAGCCAGCTTCTCCCTCTGCCTCTGCCTGCCTCTCTGTCTGCCTGTGCTTGCTCGCTCTCTCTCCCTCTGTCTCTGACAAATAAATAAAATCTTTAAAAAAAAAAGAAGAAGAAGAAGATGCCCTAATGTCCAATATCACAATGAAGTAGCTGTGGATAGCAGAAAAATCACTCAGGATTCAGTACAGGTGCTTGTCATCAAGCCATCTATCTATTCATACGGACTCTGTTTGGATGCTTTGTTTAAATAGAGGAACGTAGTAGAAATAATAAAAAACGAGTAACTCTCTAATTGTAGAGACCCAGATTACCCAAAGCTGCCCCCCAATACAGCAGGAAAAAACGATATTGCCCATCCTGTCCTCCCTTTCTGCATCACCTTCCCAAGCAACCCTCGGCAACCCTGCGCCTACTCTCTGTTTCCCTGGATATCACTCCCTGAAGCAAGGATCATCATCGCTTCTGAAACAGCTCAGTGACAGGCAATCAATAACAAAGCCCATATATTGCCTGCCGCTCACTACACTGACGGGCAACACAAGCGAGACGACGCAGTGAAGTAAGTACGATGAAGGAACAAGGTGCTTGTAGGAGCTGGTGAGAACCTTTAGAACCTTGGCAATGCCCGGGTAGGCCCAAATCTACAAAGCAACATCAGTACATTTTAACAGATTGTTTTTCAAAGATATTTGGACCTTATTTCTCCTATTCATCTTACATTACGCTGGCTTACATTTTTTTTTCTTTTTTTTATGCACTTTCCTCCCAGACACCTAACTCCCATACAAGATGGACATTTTCCTGAAGTGGACACACAGCTTCTCTTGAAGCAAATCCTCTATCTATCTGAACACAACAGGCAATGCGATTCAAAAATCTGACAATGGGGGCGCCTGGGTGCCTCAGTGGGTTAAGCTGCTGCCTTCGGCTAAGGTCATGATCTCATGGTTCTGGGATCGAGTCCCGCGTCGGGCTCTCTGCTCAGCAGGGAGCCTGCTTCCCTATCTCTCTCTCTCTCTCTGGCTGCCTCTCCGTTTACTTGTGATTTCTCTCTGTCAAATTAATAAATAAAATCTTTAAAAAAAAAAAAAATCTGACAATGGACCAGCACTTCTGGGGGGAAAAAAAAATGCCCTACCAGAATATTCAGAAATGACACTCAGGGTATTAAGCAATTAAATTTTGCCTAGGGGTACCTGGGTGGTGCATTGGGCTAAGCATCTGACTTGATTTCAGCTCAGGTCACGCTCATCGTGGTCATGTGATCAAGCCCCACACTGGGCTCAGCACTCAGCGCTGAGTCTGCTTGAGATTCTCTCTCTCCTTCTGCCCCTACTCCTACCCCAAGCATTCTCTCTCTCTCTCTCTCTCTCTCTCTCAAAATAAATAAATAAATAAATAAAATCTTTTTAAAAATTTGGGGGGGTCAGGGGGCGGCACTTGGGTGGCTCAGTCAGTTAAACATCTGTCTTCAGCTCAGGTCACGACTCCAGGGTCCTAGAATTGAGTCCTGGGTCAGGGATCCCTACTCAGTGGGGAACCTGCTTCTTCCTCTTTCTCTCTCTCCCTGCTGCTCCCTCTGCTTGTGCTCTCTCTCTCTCTCTCTCTCTGTCAAATAAATAAATAAATAAAATATTTAATTTGGGGCAGGGGGGCCTAAACTGGGCAGTCCCAGGAACGTGGGATGATCTGTCACTTCCTTGCTTATCAGCATCTTCTGCCTGACTTTGACCTATTGTACATCACATCCATGGAGGCTGGCAGCTTCTCCCTGGCTTTCGCTCACTAAAATAGCCTCTCTTTGGGGGTACCTTATTTCGACTTCCATTTCCTGATACTATGCTAACTGAAAGAAATATATCAGTCACAAATGGATAATCACTTTGAAATATCAATATTTAAGAGTATTTAGATTGCAACAAAAATTGTCCTGTCGTTACTATTTATCACCTAACAAATAGCTTCATTAAATGGATTCACAGAATCCTGTCTGCTCTGCTGCCTCTCCAATCTACAAGTCTATCACACACACTCGAACCGCCACCGTGGCAACAACAGAAAGAACAGATTATAAATCTGGTTTTTTATGTCCCTTCAGATAAAGTTTAAATGACTAGAAGAAGAAGGATTTGTCACTGTCCTTGCTTCTGTACAGATTCTAAATCAGAAAAGACAATGTTTTCATTAGTTTAAGATGTCTCTTCCAGGAAATTCTCCTCCTTAAGTTTGTGTAGTACTTTACAGTGTTTCAAAACATTTCTTACACATGCCACCAGAACTGATTCACCCATACACCTTATTATGAGATTGGAATTCGAAAACTGGAATAGGTCAGATTGAGTCAGCAGCCCACTCTCACTCTAACGGGATATGTTACCCTTTATCAGATTAACCACCAGCACCCTAGCCTTGGCCTCATATTTTTAATCTCTTTATCGCTTTCTGCTTCAAATTTAGTAACTTCTTCAATCTAGCTCCTCATTCATTAATTCTCACTTAATTTCTGTCTTACATGCTATTCACCCAAACCCTGGATTCTTCACTGTAATAATCAGTTTTTATTTCCAAGAGCTCTAGTTTTTATTTCCAAGAGCTTCAAATCCGCCTGTCATCTTTGCTTGATTATTAAAACACCATTTCTTGGGCAGAAAATAACAAGTGTTGGCAGGGATACGGAGGACCTGGAGCCCTGGCACACTGTTGGTGGGCACATAAAACGGTGCTGCTGCTATGGAAAACAGAAAAAAATTCAGGTAGAATTGCCATATGATTCAGCAATTCCCACTTCTGGGTAACTCACCCACAAGAATTGAAAGCAGGGTGCTGAAGAGAGGTATCTGCACTCTTACATTCATAGCAGCATTGTTCACAAGTGCCAGAAAGTGAAAATAACCCAAAAGGTCCATCAACGATAAATGGATAAACAACATAAATAGTGGAGTATTATTCAGCCTTAAGAAGCAAGGAAATTCTCACACAGGAAACGACCTGAAGACACTACGCTAAGTGAAATGATTCAGGAACCCAAAGGGTATGACTCCGCGTAGTTGAGGTCCCTAGAGTGGACAAACGCACAGAGACAGAAAGTGGAAGGGCAGCCGTAGGGGCGGGCGGAGGGAGAACAGTGAGTGAGTGTAGACCAGGTGCAGGATGTTGGTGTGGCGAGGCGAGGGAGCGGGAGGTGGATGGTAGCAAGGGCCACACCACCATGTGGATATCTTCAGTACCACTGAACTGTACAGTGATGGTGGCAAATTTTCCATTATGTATGTTATGACAATTAAAAATAATTTAAAATGTGAGATGGGAAGGAGCCCACCTGTCAGAGGTCAGAGACCAGGAAGCAAAGGCTTCCCACAAGGCCACCACGTGCCTGACTCCCACATACGTCCCCTCATCGGCTCCCCTAGTGGCATCTCCGAGGCAGTGAGGAGGAATTAGAAATAAAATATTACATCTAGGGCCACGATCATCATTGTATCATCCCATCACCCTCAGCAGGGAAGGCAGTCAGGCTCAGAGAGCCTGAGAGCAGGTGGGTACATGCGACCAGTCTTCCATGACCCCAGGGAAAACAACTAGCCCTGACTCACACACAGAAATGTCGCAGCCATGAGCTGGTCTCTTCCCCTTCATGTGGTACATGCCTGGATCTCAAAAAGAAGCCAATGCTGTCTCTGAGGACAGTTTTGAACACAACGAGCACCACTTTATGAGAAGACAAAGGTGAGGAGTGTTCGTTCCCCATGTGAAAGGCCCCAAATGGCCAGAGGCCAGTAGCCGGGCCCAGTCTGACATGGCAGCTCAGAGGGGAGAAGCTCTGCGGGGTTCCAGGACCCCTGACAAGGACGGCTGTGTTTCATGCCTCCCAAGAAGCAGTGGTTACAAATTTAACATTTAAATATAATCAGGTTTTAGCCTTGTTGGAGCCAAAGGCTGGTTTTTGGCAATAAAAAAGGGCTTTAACAAGTGTCTATGACGGATTATGTTCAGGCTTTGCTAATGCATCCCTCATGTCAGCAGAGACGTGACGGGCGGCTGAAGCAATCCTATCAGGATGGGCCGTTCTGCCCCAAATGTCCTAGCCAGACTACCGAGGCTCTGTCTTCGTGATTAGAGTTGGTCTTTGCCAATGCCTTAAGATCAGTTACTATGACCTCCTCTAAACCCCTAAGACTCTGTTTACAGTGACAAAATGAAGGAGAGATGCTCTCCCATCAAATGGCAACTCTGTAAGGCTCCACCAGGATCCGCCACCACCTTGCCCAGCCTGGCTTTTCTAATCAGTCCATTTGTAGAAGGCTCGAGCAGCACTGTACCCTCCTTCAACCAGTGGTTCTCAGAATTGGCGGCGCAGCTGAATCCCCTGCAGAGTGCGTTAAACCACAGCTCGCTGGGTCCCACCCACCCCCAGAGTTCGAGTTGGCACACCTGGGACAAGGCCAAGCACCTGCATTTCTGACATGTTCCTGGGTGCGGCCTGTGCTCCTGCCCCACCATCAAGTCGCCATCCCCCTACCTTTCCACAGCTAGCATGCTGGAGACGTCGTCACTTTCACTTGGAATGCCATCTCCTCAGTGTGATGTCAAAAGCTCAATGGCAACCAGGGGGCAGTCCAAGTCTTCTCCCTTTCCCCTGCCCCAGGCTTCTTCTGCCCTCTTTCCCAAGGAGGGGTCAAAGGAAGGGTCAGAACATCCATTAAAATGGGGAGGAGGGAGAAGGGTGTGCTAGGCAGCCCTGGTTGGCTTTTTCCCTTTTTGCTTCCACACCACCAGACAGAGAGGTAGGAGGCACGTACCCCACCAACTCTTCCTCTCTTCCTTTACCAAAGCAGATGCTTCCCTGCGGGACCCCAGAAAGAGAGGCAGAGCTAGGCCAAGGCAGGATTCCGTGTTCCTGAGGCCCCCTGCCTAACAACCAGATGGGTGTCATCCTAATAGCCGTCCACGTTGCTTCCTGACACCTCTCCTCAAATAACAGCTGTTTGCCGACACGTTTCTCACCTGTACTTCTGGAGGTCATGCTTTTTCTACCTTGTTTAGAAGTCCTTTCCAATCTGTCTACCCCATGCCCTACTCTCTTCTGACTTGTACCCAGGAAGTACTCATTAAATATTTACCGAATTTAATTGAAACATCCTCTGAGGTCAGAGAGTGCACGTTGTCAATGTACCATTAGGAAAGCAAGAGTCATAGAAATTATATATCAAGAACATTTCATATTTGGGAAAGTCATTTCCAATACCACACGCCCCCAGAAATGTACTTCGGGAGAAGGTCATTCAGCCGCAGACCAGAGGAGTTTTCAGAGTCTGTAGATTTCTAAAGAGCCTATTATTTCCAGGAGGATATATTATAATACAATGTACTTAGCCCCCTAAAAACTCTTGTTAGTAAAACTAAAATTAACTTTGGGAAATAATACAGAAATTAGACTCATATCCTTGGTAAAATTTTTCCTTAGAAGCATGGCCCCTATTTAGCTTCTATTAACCACCCCCCCAAATATAATAGCACTAGTATAGACTTGAGTTTCATTTAGAGAGAACAAAAGATGGCAACTCACCTTAGAACTAGTTGTAACATCACATCTTCGCAATGTAAACCGATAAGAGTTCTAAATAATGCCAGGGACACCACACAGAGCTGGGAAGCAATAAACACACATTCTATTTCATATATTGGAAGGATAGCTCTACTCCCCACAGATGGAAAATAAATCAGAATTACAAAATAAAATGGCCTCCTTTTTTAGCAGCTTTGATAAAAAACATGCTCCTGTTGTGTGTGTGTGAAGAATGTGTGTGAAGGCTTTTCGTTCTCCTATAGGATTTGATTAGAAAGCCTATGCCTAGAATTATGCCATTATATAGAGTTACCCTTCTCCAAAATGCCTTTGCTCTTATTTCCGACTTTTACAGATCCACATAAGCAAGTCCCTACCACTCTCCAATACACACAGGGACACACTCACACACATGATCTCCTGCTTGGCACTTGTTTTCCCAAGTTATTTTCAAATATGGTGCTGGTTATTTATAAGACAAAGCTACCAGAAAATTGCAAATGCCCTGACCAGCACCCCCTCCAGAGTTCTTAGCTCACGCCTCAGCTCCTCTTGGCTTATCTCTTGGGTTTGGGGCATACATTCTCCTTGGTTCCATTTCCAATAGTGCTGAGGCTATGATGATACACTTTTCTAAGAAGCTCAGTCAAAAACAAGAATTCATTCACTCTCTAATTTCCGAAAAGGAAAGATAAATGGCAAACAGGGAGGATACCCAAAGGTTTATTATAAACTGATTGTACCCTTTTGGGAGTAAGCTTTTTATCATTCCATCAGACCACTTAAGTAATTTTTTGCCCCAGTGAGAAAGTGCTAGTCTAGTCTGTCTGCTAGGCAGGATGGACTTAAAACCTGGTTGGTGGAATTCAGAATGGTTGTCATAATAGTAAGAGCTACAAGAATAGAAAAAATAATATTCCTCATTTATTCCCAAAACAAACTCTCCTGAAATTTGTTCTGAGTTATAAAGTCCATTCCTCTGGGGCTCTCCTTACCCGAAATGGGGTGTTGATTCGGCTTGTGAGGGTATCTAGGATGTGGACATTCTCATGCTGGTGCAAAAGGATAAAACGGAGGAAGATCTCGAGTAGCGCTGGCTCGGAGATACTACGCAGGAAAAGGTCCAGATACGCAGTTGTGGTCATGACCTCCTCCACAGTCACCTGGGACCAACGACAGAATGAGCACAAGTGAGCGTCCTCTCGATGCTGTGAACCATGCTTCCCCAAAGGCCCCTGGCCTCACCGCAGTGACCCCATCAAGGCAAGGACACACCAACCACCAGAACCCGCTTCAGAGCCGCATCTGAAGCCTATAACCTATTCACATTCCACGACACCTCATGCTGCTTCCGCCCTTCAATCCAGTAAGGGAGAAGCAAAGACATAAAAAAGCAATTCAAGTGTTCTGACAACTCTAATCATCAAATGCAGTTCAAATACCATAAAGATTTTAGTGTGGAACCACAAAGGGGAAAAAAGAGATCATAGAAATTATCTGCATGGTCGGTAAAGAATTAATTAGAACGCCCAGTATAACTGTTTCGTTAGTAGTCATCCAATAAATATTTATTGGACCTGCTATGTACCAGGAGCTAGAAAACGTAAGAACACATTTTCTGTCCAGGAAGATGGGTGTAGACGTAGAATCTCATAAGCGAAGTAACATCATCAGTGGGAACTAAGAGGGACAGACGCAGAGTTCCGCAGATGTCTAGATAGGTTTCTGGAGCGTTGCAAGTCAAATTTGTATAACTGAATAACATACATAAAGAGTTACTTCTAAAGTAACTGACTTTTTTTTTTTTTTTAAATAACACAAACGAGTACTGTCTATGTGGTGTGAATTTCCCTGCAGTAGAATGTGAGTGTTTCAGGGAAGAGAAGACTCTGAACAGTCAAGTTTTCGAAGTGCCAAGGATTTGGTACTCAAAGCCTTTGGATTTTCAACATTTTGATAGGGAGTATTTTCAGAGCTCATATGCAATTCTCTGTCTTCTTCTTCTTACTTTTTTTTTTTTTTTTAAAGATTTTATTTATTTACTTGACAGAGAAAGACACAGCGAGAGAGGGGACACAAGCAGGGGGAGTGGGAGAGGGATAAGCAGGCTTCCCGGTGAGCAGGGAGCTCCATACAGGGCTCGATCCCGGGACCCTGGGATCATGACCTGAGTGAAGGCAGAACCTAACGACTGAGCCCCCCAGGCGCCCCTATTCTTTAGCTTCCCAAAAGCAAAGTTCCACACCTCTTCATGAACAGGGGTCATCTGCTGCCTTACTGTCTGTAGAGAATTACCCACCCTGGGAGGCATGAAAATCACCAGGGCAACAGCTGCAAATCTCAGACTCCACCCCTCTGCCCTCGAAATCTTGGAAATCTCCCCAGTCCTGAGTCTAACACCCTTGATCACTTGATATTAAGTGAAACAGAAGGCGAGGCTTCTTGAATGATTACATCTTCTCTTTTCCAGTTATTCACTTCTTTCTTCCTTCCTTTCGAAGTGTGAACTGTCATATTATCATACTAGGACTGGTCATTTCTTTTATAATACACTCCTCTTCTCTTTGGAAAGTTCTGCCTTCAGAAGCCACAAAGCAGTTTAGAAATCAGATCTCCAAATCTGCTCTATAAGTGTAGATAGGCCCCATGCAGGTGTATGTGTACATAAAGGCTTAAATTATTTTTATAAATTTTCTTGCCGGGGGGCGGGGCGCCTGGGTGTCTCAGTCGGTTGAGAAGATGCCTTCGGCTCAGGTCAAGGTCCCAGAGTCCTGGGATCGAGCCCCACGTCAGGCTCCCTGCTTGATGGAGAGCTGCTTCTCTCTCTGCCTGTGGCTCCCCCTTCTTGGCTCTCTCACTCTTGCTCTATCTCAGATAAATAAATAAAATCTTTTTAAAAAATAAAAATAAAATAAATTTTCTTGAGCCTTAGGGATGTTCCAGACAGAGGAGTCCAGATGGATAAGATACAACCATATCAGTGTTGTCTATCTTCTTTACGCTGTCAGGCATGCCGACATAGTACAGGTGAACTCACCCTCTTGGGGCAGACGGTGAGCGGCCCGAGCACGCACCTATCAGAGGGCAAACACTCTGCCCCTCCAGCTCAGCGCCCATGCCGCGAGCCCTCAAAACATTCAACACAGCACAACCACTGTGTCATCTGGCCAACTTTACAGGGCTCTCTGTGGCCCAGATAAAACAAAGGAAACGTAAACCTCAACCACCTGGCAAATAAATTACCTTCTGAGAAAAGTGTTTCTCAGGAGCTGCCCCTGCTCCTGAAACCCACTGCTTCCGTCCCTGTGTTTCTTGGTCTTCTCTGGTCTGAGACTCATGGCACTCTTAATGCTTTCCTGGGACGCATGCTGTGGCTTGTGTTTTACTCCAGTGCAATGTACAGAGTTTGGCAAGTGAAGGGACTGCCTATAACATTTCCTGAATAAATGATAGCCCCCGAGGTCCTAGTGATTTACATTTGCTGGAACTGAGCTTAATTTTTTAATTCATCTCTCCTCTCTGGCCCTCTACTCTGAGGGCCCCTGAAGGGGGGGGGGGCATTTTTTTTCTAAACACCTACAGAATAATGGATGTCACCAAATATAGCTAAAGGGGAAATGACCCACACCACCACCAAACACGCAGCTCCGTTAGCTCGCACCTGTTCTGCTGCCGCAGTCTCGGGGTCCTTTAGCCGAAACTGAATCTAAAGTCATGTAGGCAGAAGTCCGATTCCCTAATAATTAAATGGCTAGGAAAAAAAGTAGCACTTTTTGAACAGGCCATGCATGCATGCAGTTTCTGCGATAGTGCATTTCAACCTTACTTACTGAGCTGCAGAGCTGATACATCCTGCAGAATTCCAGGAGCTGTCTTTGCACCAACAATGCACCACCAGCTTTTCCCCCCCTTAAGTTACACATGACCTTAATAAGCTCAAAAGCACAGCAATAAACCCTTTAGAATAGAAGTCTCGGTCTTTGGGGGCTGACATGAAAGCAGGGCATTAAGCATCTATTGTTTACTACTCTTTGGCTGCATAAATGAAAAATTTTATTATTTTTTTTTTTTAGCAATCAAAGCTGTCATTTATGAGCTAAGAGGATTTAAGAAAAACACTTGGAGGGCTGGCATTTACATAACATGGTATAAATGCCAAAACCCAATTTTATTAAGCATCAAGTTGCAACCTCTTTGTAAATCGAGGTCACCCTCACCTTAAACTAATACCCAAGCCAAGAAAATCTGGTTCCCTTCTCTTTCTGTCTCTTCCCTCCTCCATATTCAAGGAGCCCTCAGAAGACTTTTATCCCAGAAAATCTTTTCCTGCCCCATTATCTTACTTTGCAGAATCTTCCTCTAATCCCCCAAATAGACATGCTCCTTAAGGAGGATGAGACCAGAGCCTAAGTATGATCACTGGAAAGCTAACGCTGAACCACCAGGGGACAGCAGCTCTGCTGCGTGGAATGCAAAACCAAAGTTGCCACTCGTGCCCCAAAAAAGGAAGAATTAGCCCAAGGGGACAGAAGCATCCTCTTCATGGTCCAACTACGAAGGACGATCAGTTGTTGATGTACCTAAGACCTTTTGCCTTACAGAGGACAGTCAGTATCCATTTCTCTTGTTCTGTAAGGAATTTCAGGTGGCTACAAATTTAGGTAGAAATACTAGAAGAATTAGGAAATGAGGTTCTGCCTTACTAGCATATAAGACACAAGAAAATTTAAGGATACTCAAGCCTAGGAATGTTAATTCTTACTAAAGGTAGACCAGAATGACGGGAGTAACCTAAGGAAAACTCTGTCCACAAACAAATATGTATCCTTGACAAGATAAAGCACAAGCATGAACCTAAACAATGTGTCTGCCAAGACACCCTTCTGCATGCAACTTTCTAGCCCCAGTTCTAGAATGGAACCTGAGCCCTGACTCAGGGACATAATCTTACTTGGACCAAGCCGAGTTAAGTGGATCCTTTGAAATCAATCCCTTTCTTCACCCACCTTCTCTACCCTCCACTAGCCCTCACCCAGGTCTCCCACCACACTGAGTGTCTTCATCAGCCCCTTAAACTGGTGTTTTCAAACTAGAGTCTGAGATCCGAAAGTGGAAAGTGAAATCAATGTATTGGTTCACTCATCATGTAGACCAGATTCAAACCATAAATATCAGGGTATGCTGCACGGAGTAGGTACTGTTTTGGGAAACTTCTGTCTGTCTATTTTGTTCAAATTAGATATAATGCAATATATTACATATGCATGGCCTTTGTTATCTAGTCAGTAAAAAATATAGACACACACACACTCAAATGAATAAATTTGGGGCCATGCATTACAATCAGAGACATCTAAAAAGCACTAGAGTACAAGGCACCAACCAAACAAACCCACCAGCCTTTCGGCCATCCCCTCACCCCTGTTCCCGTCACCAGTCCCTCACTCCAGGCTCCGACCCAGCGTGGTCTGAGTCCAGAAGCAGTGCTTCTATGTACAGGTGGGATCAGCACTCCCAAAAGGACAGCAACTGAATTCACCGTCCATCTACTCCTTTCTATTTTAGCCTAAAAGCTCCAACCACGCACATATTTGCTTGCTTGTTTTAATCAGTATCCCAAGCTTCTCCAGAAAAGGGACAAAATAGAGCTTGTTCTCCTTTAAAAGGGGATAGGTGGGAAGGGAGGAGTTGATACCGTGTGTCACCTTCTGCTTCTGTAATTCAAAACTCTCTGAAAGGAAGGCCAGCCCCAAGCCCAGCCAACACGGCCACCATCGTGGCAGCACATTAACTTAATGCCTAGCGTAGGAGTGAAATTGAGCATACAGACATTCTGACCTTTCTGTAATCAGCTCTAGTTGGGCAATTCCATTTGCATCTAAATTAGCACCAGAGTCCTCTCTGTAACGGCAGGTTTGTGTGTGTGTCCTGAAAAACAAATTTCCCACCTGCTAATTGTTTTTTTTGTGATCCAGTCACATTGGAACAAACAGATGGGTTCTACCTTCTGTCACTTAGGCAGGTGGCAGGGAGTGGGGTCAGGTGACTGTTGCATTCTCTCCAAGATAGAAGCCACCTTTCCCGGCCATTTCCTTCAACATACGGGAGAAAACTCGCTAAGCGGGGGCTCGCCCAGGTCATCAGCGAGCCCTCAGTCTCAGCAGATCTCGCTGGAGGGGGAGGAAATGGTGAGACACAGCTGAACCCTGCCCACTGAAAGCAGCAGGGAGGAAAGGAATGAGGAGGCTGGATCACGTGGAACAGGCTCAAAGGGACCTCCATAGGGGACACAGGCTAAGACCTTCCTGCTGCTGCCAGACGAGCTGGTGGCCGTGCACAGGGTTCGTTCACCCGAGGGCAGCTGAGGGCATTGGCTCAGTGTGTGGGCCACAGCCAACTTCCTCCCTCCAAGAATACAGAGCACAAAGAGCATGGAAGTATGGAAGGGAAGACAGACACCCTGGTTCTCAGCAAGCAGCCCCACTGTTTCAGCCAAAAATTCAGGATGGAAGACGCTCAGTTATTCCAAGTCTGCAAAGAGCCTGCAGTGGATGAGTCAGCCGCCACCCCCATCCCTTCTTTCTCCCTTCTACTCCTTGACCTCTAGGCCACGCCTGTTGCTGACTCTGCCACAGGCGGGCTGGGGAGTTAATCAGAGGGGAAGCCCAAAGTCAATGAATGAGTTTGGCTACTTATTCCTAAAATACTTAAGGAAGGAGAAATTAAAATGACGGCCACAGTGACATCAGCAACACATCTCAAGGAAAAATGTTAAAAATAAAGCCAGTGTCTCCCCTTTACTCCTTCTTCAAGGTAACTGTAATACATTAGATGTAATAATTAAATCAATTACATATTTATGAGTTAATTCATTAAATATAGTACACTTCCTCTTGCCTATCATAAACCTCTCCAAGGAGCAGTCAGCAAATCATTTCTAAAGCTTCCCTTCCTGTGCTATGTGTTCATAATTTGTACCCTACTACTTCCTTATAATAGAACTTACCAGAGTGTAAGTCAACCCAGGAGCTGTTACATTTGAACCTCATGGGATGGAATTTAGCTACTGAAATACTCCAAAGATCACATAAAACATGCATTTTGGACTATTTCAGAGTTTGATTCAAAGGTCAGAATTAACAGAGAAACCTTGGGGCGTTTCCGCTCAGAAGCAAAGATCCAAGGCTTCTCCCCCCGATGGCCTCCATCCATCCCTCAGCTCTTTCCTAGTTGTTTCCGAAAGATTCTTCTCGGTTGCAGTATGAACAACCATAAAAACCACATCTCTGGCCCTGGGCAGTCTCTGAGCACCTCCTGTGTAAAGAAGGACTCTTCCCAGCATATTGCTCCAGCGGGAGCCCACACAACCTCAGGAGAATGGAGGTCACCTGAGCACAAGGATGCTTCCTGAATGAAAGGGTCTTATGGTGTGCTGCCAGAGCCCAAGGAAGGCTGGAGCAGGGGACTCAGAAAGAGAGGGGCTATGCTTCTGGCAGCCAACACACAGAGATCCACTCTCCCTTATTCTGGACCCGGATGGACCCACCGTCTCCTTTGGCAGCACAGCTCAGGTCTTTCCAGCCAGAAAGCATTCCTCATGGTAAACGGAGATTCCAACCCTGCAGTTTGAAGTATGCCTCACCCTGGGCTCATGCAAAGAGAGGGTGATAGGAAAATGCCACCTCCCCAAACTCGACTATCCTTCCTATTCTGGGAGTCTTGTTAAACCTTCAGCTTTCTGCCCTCTAGGCTAAGTCCATTTCCTTTCCTGGTTTTCCTAATGCATTCTCCTGAACTTTAGGATTGCATGCGTATTGCAGAAACAACCGTGTCTGACCTACAGGGTAAATTCTCAGAGCACCTGATACAAGGGCAGGGACTCAGAGGGTAATCAATAAATGTGCTGAGATGGAAATCAGCAGTCCTGTTACTAATAAAAACACACTGTTTTTACAGTTCACGTTGGGGAGGCCTTCATTAGCAAGGTGGTTAGATTCACTTGACTTTTCACGTGAAAAGGAGAGAATATTTTCCTTTTATCTCAAATAACATTTGATTGAAAATACAGAGCCCAACTCATGCCCTGCTCTTGAATTACAGCAACCTTGAAAAGTGATCCTTTGGGGAAAAAAGAAAAGCTTCCTTGGTTTTCCTCCTAATTTCTCTTCCTGATTAAGAAGACACTCCTATTGTGAATTCTGATGAGACTGACTTTGAAACCCAACAGCAGATGGGATATGGTTCATGGGCCAGAGTCTCAACCAGCAGCTTCTTTAGGATCAAGTATTTGAGAACCATTCTAAGGCCTACCACCTCCCTCCTCATTCAGTCTGCCTGCTGGGTTAAAGGTATTATTTGGACTGGAGTTTTCTACCCAGACCAATTTTCCTAGACACTAAAGACTATAACAAAGGCAAGCCCTGATGACAAAAGACAGATTTCACTCCTGGCTTAGTTTCCATGAGATGGAAAGTCTTCAGCACAATGGAAGATTGAGAAAACGCACAGGTGTCTGCCCAAACGAATTCAATCATTCTAGTCTGTCTGGTCCTTTTTCTCTGTTATCCCCAGCATGCTCATCACCTGGCACTGGCCAGTCACAAGGTATGGCACACAGGGGCATGCACCCCATCAGAGTGATTCTGTGTCTACCTCACCTGAAACGCAAGTCAGACCTCAACATGGCTGGGGGTCGTGGGGAGAGCAAAAAAGTTAGTGTGAGGCAAAAGAAAACTAGGCCAAGAATGGAAAATAGTAACTGGTGAACCTCCTTTCTGTTTGCCTTCCTTTTCAGTTTTCTTGTGACAACTTGGAGAAACACTTGCAGGGCATTTGTTGCTGATAAATGTTTTATGTGCTCCGAGGAGGGGGCAGGGAAAGAACAGAAGATTCATACCAACTTTCAGACCAGACCCTCCTCCCCTCTCCACAATGGCTTCCAAGAACCGATACCACCTGGCTGTCTCAGATAAGGCGGGGCTTTGTGCGAGCTACTTTGTGTGGTTCTCTGCGCCAGCAGGGTGGGGACCCTTCCTATCTTTCCGTAATTCCGATGCTTAAGCCCTGGATCCCCTGGTACAGCATTATCTCCCTCGTGCACTTGTTGAAGCTCAAAAGAAAGAAAGAAAGAAATCTAATTTCCCATTTCGAATCAAAAGTAAATGCAAGCTTAATTTATAACCCTAATTCTCCTTTCCTACCCTGGAAGAAAAGTGACATGAAGTACCACAGAGAGGTCGGAGAGGAGGAAGGTTTACAGTATCTTGCAGCTGATTCAGATTCTAAAAAGCTGGGTGTGTGTGTGTGTGCTCGTTGAGACAATTAATACAGTTTGGGCTCCTAACTTGTGGCTTCTTCTTCCAACTCCATCTCCCCTCTTTGCCCCCTTAGCAGGGCATACTTGTGCAGTACACAGCAAGTACAGCTGTACAGCTGCCCAGACTATGCTTTTCTACAGAAGAATAACAGAAAGTTACAGGTTCCCATCCACAGAAACAGAATTTTGTTAACATATAAGAAACCTGGAGGTTTGTGGCAGGCACTTCTAATTGCTCCTCCTCCCAACCTCCAATATTCAGTCTCCCTCTCTTCCTTGGGAATGAACCTTAACTTTCTAGCTAAAAAACTACAGTTCCCTCCGACCTTTGCATCTAGGTCTGGCTGTACCTGTCTTGGCTAGTAAGGTGTGAAAAGAACTGGTGTATGGAATAAAAAAAGGACTACTAAAGGAAGTTTTCTGTCACATTAAGGAAGTTTTCTGTTTTTGTTAAACCTTATGCAAACTGATATAGTGGTCTCTCTTCTTTGTAAGTAAATTGCTATAGCAATCTCATGCTGGCATTTAGAATAGTGCCTCACACATACTGGGTGTTCAAAATGTATTTCTTGAGTGAATGAATTAATAATGAAGGTTTTATATCAGGAGAAGACCAACTGGCAGCCCACGATCAGGCTGAAATGTAGTGTCGAGACTAATGTCATAGCCCATTCCCCAAATAATCCTCCCAAACATAAGTACAGCATTTTTCAAAAATTTCTTAACCAGGACCCATCATAAGAATGATGTTTTACAATAATATATGATATTTACCGTTACTAAGTACAAGGCACTCTGATATTTTCTATTTTATTGTTTTTTAATTGCAACCTATCAAACCAAAATTGTGACTCATTACTATGACAAGACTCAGTGTCTGAAAACTGTTTAAAATGTATATAGATACTTATCTGTTAATTTTTCTGTTAACCAATAAACGAATAAGAGTCAACACTAAAATCTGGTATTTTTAAATTAAAAATCTAAAATATTCACAATTTCATAGAAACACTGGTAGAAAAAACCAAAACACTGTGATTATTTTGTTTGACATTTTTATAAAGTAGTTGAATATTACTACTGATGTCTTGGGGTCTCTACAACATATAGTAAATAATGAATCTGCACTGGGAAAATCTGCCTGGGACCTCGGAGATGCTGAGAGCGGGCTGGCTGGCCTGTCCTCCTGTAGTATCCACTCCTGCTTTCCGTGCCACATGGGCAAAGGGCAGCGTCCTCTCTCCACACTCACCCCGGCTGTCCTCGCGCTGAGCTTAGTCTACTCTGGGTGGTTAAGTACTGGTGTTAGCTGTTCTTTCACTCAGCTAATAAAGGAATCGAAAATGAGCTTCTCTTCTAAACCAGGATTCTCAACTCTACAGATATTAATTTAAGGATGCAAAAGGCAGCAGGGGGTAGCAGAAAACAGACCGCAGTGGGAATGTCCAACACTTGCATTTTAATCCTTGGAGTCCGGTGACCTTGGGCAAGTCAAGCAATCTTTTGGCGTCTTCACTGCTCCCGCTGTAAAGCAAGCAGGTGCCCCTGACCTGCGATGTAATCCAGCAGAGCAAATTTGCATATGTCGATGAAGACGGCCAATGACGAGATGGGGTGAGAGCTTCTGTGCAAAGCGCCTTCCTCCACAGATATTAGTGGGAGCATAAGGTGAGGCGCTACGAGATAATAGAAAAGCACTTTGGAACACTTGGAGGACTCCCTAATGTAAATACAAAGCCACCACGTAAGCCTTCTGGGGATAATCTGATGCGAAGGCAATGAAAAAACCACCTATTTCATAGCCTCTCTTCCTCTCCCAAACAGGAAGCTCGCAGTCTCTGAATATTTCTTTTCAAATCATGAGCATTAGTGTGCTCAGCTGTGAAATGATGGCATTGAACCAGATGATCTTACCCTCTCCCTTCCAAAACCATGAGATTCTTTGATTTCATATCAGTGACATGAGACAAGAGCTAATTTCTGTCCTTTGCCTTGGTAATCTTATCTCCCAGCGAAGCCCGCATAACCCTATTCTAACATAGTGATGAGGGTGCAAGCCACGTCCTTTTGATACATTTATTTAACGGACCGCATATCTACAGAGTGCTTTTCATGTGTACAGTAAACCAACATCTGGGGACACATAAAAGAAGTACAAGAAGCATCCTGTCCCTTGTGGCACTTCCAGCAGCCGGCTGCTGAGACTCACGTGGCGAACCCGGTGGGAGGCTGAGCGGGGCCAGCGAGCCGCACTTCGGAGCCAGAGCTGAGAGAGGCAGGTCTGTGCGTCGGGGCAGGGCTTGAGCCCAATATAGGGACTGTCCCAGGACATAACAGATGAGTATATTCTGCACAGACGGGACGTAGGAAGAATGATCCAGCAGGAACCGGTAACAAGAACAGAGGCCACGAAAGGCACTACTCTGACCTCACATCTGCACGTGAACACCTCGGGGCAAGGAAGGTTAACATGCAAGACAGGGACAGACGACGACGACGACGACAGGTTTCCGGAGAGGAGGAATGGAGTCTGGTTTATCTTCTGCAAGCGACAGGCACCTATTATGGGCTCTTCAAAACGGCAATGCCATCTAAACCACTCCTCTTCATTTTTTTGTGATATGAATTTCCACTTGCAAATCTCTAGAATTTAGAAAGGTCTTACTTCTGTCAACCTGGTAGAGAAAACTGGTCTGAGTGTTTCTTCCCACATGCAGGATCACCCAGCAGAGTCCTTCTGGCCTCTCTGCCCACCCCCATTAACGCCTCCCCAGGGAGAGGAGTAGCAGCTTGTCATTTGGAGGTGCCTGTCCCTTCCTCTCTCTCTTCTTCAGGGAGCCAGACCGCCAGCAGGAAGTACACATTCTTCTCCACTCCTTCCCCCACAGCTTCTATGGGGCGTCTGGCAAGTCCGATCCTGGGGGGTCGATATTGGCAATCTTTTGGTTTTTGTTTTTCCTTTCTTTTTAAGGATTTATTTATTTATTTTAGAGAAAAAGCACAAGCAGGAGAGGCAGGGGGAGGGGAAGAGAGAACATCATGTGGGCTGCAAGCCCACAGCAGACCGAGCTTGAGGCAGGGTTCGATCTGAGATCACTGCCTGAGCCGAAACCAAGAGTGGGACGCTCAATCAACTGAGCCACCCTGCGCCCCAATATTAGGCAATGTAACCCACAGGTGTAAACCCTATGCTCCAGCATCAGTTTTATTGATAACAAAGGCCCTACACTGACCTTCTGTCTCCCTTGCTTGTAGTTCTCAACTTATCAGAACTCAGAAGAGGAAGAAAGCCCCGATACCTCAATTAGACCAGACAGACTTTTCTGAGACTGTATAACCTTAGCTATGCACGTGCAGTTTCCACTGATTCCTGTAAATGCTTTAGACTCCAAGGCCAGTGCTTAGGTGAAATGGCACTGTCACTCCAGACATGGCCAACCTATGGCAAATGACAACATTGTTCCCAAAACAAACATAGGAATCACACAGGCCGTCCTAATAGGGAACTTGGGACAGCAACTCAACATTGATGGCTGCTGTGCTTTGGGCCCTCAGCAACATGAGATACAACCCCCCCCTCCAACCCCATCCTGGCATCTCCTCTCCTCAGCCCCCCGAGGGTCCAGCCAATGCAGAGTACGTCCCAAAGCCACACCGCCCCACAGCACCAGGTGTGATTTACACTCAAGTAATCCCCACAAATGCACACCATCCCTTCTTCCCTCCTAACCCTTTTCCAAGTTGTTGTTGTTTTCTTAAGATCTTTTTTTTTTTTTAAGATTTTTATCTATTTGTGAGAGAGAGAGAGAGAGAGAGAGAGAGAGCAAGCACAGGCAGACAGAGAGGAAGGCAGAGTCAGAGGGAGAAGCAGGCTCCCTGCGGAGCAAGGAGCCCGATGTGGGACTGGATCCCAGGACGCTGGGATCATGACCTAAGCCGAAGGCAGCTGCTTAACCAACTGAGCCACCCAGGCGTCCCATATCTTATTTATTTTCTTGAGAGAGAGAGTGAGCATGTGGGTGGTGGAGGGAGAAGCAGGCTCCCCGCTGAGCAGGGTGTCCCACACAGGGCTCGATCCCAGGACCCTGGGCTCATGACCTGAGCCGAAGGCAGACGGTCAACCGACTGAGCCGCCCAGGCACTGCATCCACAATGCTTAAATAAAGATCTATCTATATTCTATCTTCTCTGAGGTAAACAAGCAAGCTATACACAAGATGAATGCTCAGTGGAATTAACTCTTCCAGGGAGCAGCTATATTTTAAAGGGATTTATGTGTGATGAGACTAAATGATAACACGTTGATTAGGTGAGGTTGAAAATTCCAAGAACGCATTTCCCAGCTGGAGCCTCTGTCAACACCCCTTCCCAACTGATTCAGTCTCAGCCCCCTCCAAGAACAACTGGGTACACAGGCCATGAGTTACTTATATCTTAGGCGCCATGTCCAAAGGAGGAAAAACACTGTTGATTTTTAAATTATCATTCATTATTACTATTATTAATAGCAGCTCCAGAAATAGCTACCATTTATAAAGTCCCAGCTCTGTGCCATTCATTATCGTGCCTCATATACATTATCTGGGTTAATTCAATCTGGCCTTGCAAAGTAGGGGTCAGGGTCCTCATTTCACAGATAAGAAACATGAGGTTCATAAACTTGCCCCCAAAGTACACAGTAAGTAGCAGAGATCAGATTCCCCAGAGACCAGGTCTGCCTGCTGCCAAACATCATGTTCTTTGTACTATTTTAAGGAAAAGCCAAGATAAGAAGTCTAATCCTCCCTTGGCATGTCTTATCCCCTGTCCTCTAAAAACTGAGTGAAAATACTTTGAAAATTGTATTAAAATTGAATTGTATTAAAATTGAAATTAAAAACAGTTGTATCAACTATGTGGGCTGATTAAGGTCAAAGATACTACCTCCCATTGTAAGAGTTGAGTTATGGTCTTTTGGAGGATTTATACCCACCCCGGCCCTTTTACCACTCTACCCCTCCTCCAACTCATTCAGTGATGTTTCTCAGAAGCCAGCTGATCCCAGTCACAGGTCAGGACTTCACTCCAGAAAACAGCTTCTCTGAAGAGCTCACTGAGCACCTTCCTCCTGGGAACCATCGAAAGAGCTGAAATTGATTGTTGAGCCAACAAGAAAGGAGAAAAATGCTCTTAAGAGGAAAAAAAAAAAAAGATGTAATGTGAAACACCAACTTTCCTACTGTCACTGGACACCTGCCAACAATATAGAATCAACACCTAAGATTAGGACAATTATAATAATACATTAAACTGCCACTCACAAAAGCGTTAACTTCTGGCCCTCGCTGCTCCTGGCTATCCCAGAAAGTACCATTCCTCCGACCTTGGTCATACACCAAAATGGACTCCACCAGCACCAGCTGGGGTTGCAAAATGGAGTCTTTTAGATGCAGTGACTACCTCAATCCAATCCCAGTACAGTAAAACTTCTGGCCCCAAGGGGAACAATGGTTTTCAAATACAGACCTCCAACATTCAGCTTGATTTGGAATCCAATGATTCAAACACATTTTCAAGGACATCAAATCACAGTTGTTCTTAACCCTGAATCTATGTTAGAATCACCCAGGGAGTTTTTAAAAAATACCCATGTTTACACGCCATCTGGGCCCAAGTAAACCAGAACTTCCAGGGATGGGACCAGGCCTCCCTGCTGATTCTGATGTGCACCAGGGTGAGGATCCTTGTCCCAAGGACCCTACACTATGCAGGTGCTAAGATGCCATCTAAGATATTTCAGCTGATGGAGTAACAAAAGTCAAAACAGAACGAAACAAAAACAACCAACCAAAAACAAACAAACAAACAAAACCTTGGGTTTTTTTGCTGAGCAGTACTCTGTACCTATAAGGCTGACAATCACATTCCTTCCAAAGCAAACTCAGGCCCAGGAGGAAAAGGAGTGCTTCAGGTCACATGGCAAGTCAGTGTTGAGACCCTCACCCTGTGTTACACAGTCATCAAATTATCCTGCTTGAGCAATGCCATCTTCTGCCACCTGCCACACAGGGTAAGTATTGTGCAGAGCTTGAGAAAAGAACAAAACTTCTATTAGAGGAAACAAAGGAATAATGTGAAAGCTTCCAAAAACTTCACTTATCCAACTGGACAGCAGAATACTGCCCGTTACTAAATTAGTTAATTGTCCAAATGAGTACTCGAGAATATCCCAAGAATAAAAGCAGGGCTTGATTAATTCCCAACTATTATGGGAAGACCCATTATAGAAGAGTCAGTGTTTTGAATTAATGATAAGGAGAATCCAAGTACTGGTTGGAAAAAACAGGTTGATAGTATACCCGCTTCCTAACCCTCCTTCCGCCATTCATAAAGGGAAGCAGCAGCACGGTCAACACCCTGCCCTGCTTTCAGCAACGGGAGGTACACAGTGATCTAACAGCATTCTGGGCTGCTAACCTCACTCTCAGGATATAAATTAAGGGTTCCAGGGGAGAATCTGCAGATTAACTAAAAATACTATTCCTTTCTTCCTTTTAAAGGAGGGCCACCAAAAAATTAAACCCAGGAGCCTCTTCATGGATCCACTAGATGGTGCAAGCTCTCCTTTTAGAGCAGACTTACCAAGAGGAGAAACTCAAGCAGGACATCAAAAATTAATATGGGTGCACCTAAACAGCCCCTGATTACATAGAAGCCCTGAGAGAAAGGGGATTTGCTCTCAAAGAAATCTAGTTTGCAATTAACAAAAGCATAAGAGAATTTTTTCTAAATTCTGCACTGGGAACTCATGAGTTAATTTATGCCAAGGAAGGGATCATGGAACTAAGATTTACTTCCAACAGGGAAAATGGAAAGAGATGACAATACTAAAGCCTCTAGACCTGCAGTTCTGGGTTTGGTCCAAGCTTGGCCAGTAATCAGCTGTGTGAGCCTGAACAAAACATTGTTCTTCAATGTTTTTATCAGAAAAAGGAGGAGTTGGGACTAGACAATCTCTGGGATTATGTCTAATACTAATATTCTGTGGGCATATATAACATACTGTGTTCCTATCTCAATTCAATCCCTCCATTTACATTTGGGAAGAATTTCACACACAAAGGATATGCTTCATAAAATCCATCCAGTCTGTGAAATTTGCTTAAACAATTACTAATTCCTTTACTGATAAGCATTTCTAAAATACCTACCAGGTGCCGAGCATTGGGCTGACACCTCCATCAGGGATAAGAACATGGCATGGAAACAAAGGAGTTCCTCATCTTTGCGCCACATAGAGCTCCTCTATAAAACTGAAATCTAACACATTTCAAAGTTATAAACTTCATAAATTCTGACAGACAGAATGCTATCTTCAAAGAAAAAAAAACTGTACAGATAAATCTATTAGTTCTATTAAAGTACATTATCACAAATATAAATATCACACATGGTTATCCAGAGAGTTGAATGTCTTGATAAATAATCATGAAAATGATACATTGCTAATTATTTTTAACTTGATAGATATCTCTCAATCTCTCATTTTGGACAATGTCAATTCTGGATGTGGAGAGCACATTTTAAATATGACTCTTAGAGCCATCACTGATTCTTGAGTAATATGTTTTAATTCCTTTTCCTTCTGCTTCTTTCTAGAAAATTCTATATCTTCCTTTATATTGTTTCAGCGGTATCTGTCTCAAATCTGGTCATTCCCATTGGGGACATGTGCAAAAAATAATAGGTATCTCACTTTCAGCAAAAGCCATGTCTGCCCAACCCTAAACATGCCTTCCCTCAAACACCTCAGTCTTTTCCCACTCCATGCCACCCGAGTGCCAGCTGTCAGCCAAACATCAGTCCACCAACCTGATGAGACCTCCAACAGCTCCTACTACTTGATCTCTCCTTACCTTTTTCCTCTCTCTCCCTACCATTTGCTTCACACACACATCACTACCTAGTCACCATATCTATGTTCACACATTCACTTACTCAGAAAATAGGAAAATACCTATATGGACTAGGCCGTATGGTAGATATGCTGCTATACTATTTGTATGATAAATGAACATATAAATAAATAGATGGTCTCTACTCTCACGACGTTTGTCACCTAGTAGTAGGAGAGTAAACCCACAATGATCTTACAATGCAACCTTTAAGTGCCACGTGAGTGATAGCAACGAAATTCTAAAGATGTGAAGAGTGACTGCCTACAACTGGCTAGATCAGGAAGACTTCCGGAAGGAAGTGCCATGTGGTCGGGACCCTGGAGGATGAGAAATAATCAGATAAAATAGATGGAAGGAAAAGGCATCTCAAGGAGAGGAAAGGCATAAGCATAGGCGATTAAGTGGAAATCCAGTTCCTACTTGACGTACAGTACGTGGTCCAAGATGGCTGGACTTGTCAGTCTCTGGAGAGGGAGATGTGAGGAAGTTCAGGGTTAGCTTGGGAAAAGATTCCAAGATTCAGAAGATTCACTTGGCAGAGCCCAGTCTAGCCTTGGAGTTATTTCTTCTACTACTTTGATGCCTATGGTTCCCTGCCTATTCCCTCCTGGAAATATGCCAAATTTTATAAATTACAGAGTAATGAAAGAGCTACCTGGTGATCTAAAACTATGATTCTCCAACAAGTACCTAGTAAGAACTAAAAAAGCAGCAACAGAATTAACATACACCAAGCACTAACTCTCCAAGCAACACTGTAAAATATCAACTCATCGAACCCTCACAGGTCCTGTAAAGAGAAGCCCTATTATGTCATCCACATGTTACAAAAGAGGAAACCGGCTCAGAGAAGTCAAAGTGCTGCCCAAGGGCACAGAGCTGACAGGTGGCAGGGCTGGGGCATTGACCCTGGCAGCCTGACTCTGAAGTTCACACCATGTTAAATCCTTCGTGTATTTAGCCTTACTAAAGGCAAAAGGCCAGCCTGGGAGTCACTGAGCAGAGCTCGGCAGCAGGTTCAGAAGGGTGCTCACAGAGCAGAAAACCTCTTAACTTTTCAGCGTGAGCCACAGTAGGCTCAAAATTCTGTGTGCTCATAGTATTCACAATTGCCAAACTGTGGAAGGAGTCAAGATGTCCTTCAACAGACAAATGGATAAAGAAGATATGATCCATATATACAATGGAGTATTACTCAGCCATCAGAAAGGATGGATACCCAACTTTTGTACCAACATGGATGGGACTGGAGGAGATTATGCTGAGTGAAATAAGTCAAGCAGGGAGAATCAATTATCATATGGTTTCACTCAGATGTGGAACATAAGGAATAGCACAGAAGACCATAGGGGAAGGGAGGGAAAACTAAAGAAGGGGAAATCATAGAGGGAGACAAACCATGAGAGACTACTGACTCTGGGAAACAAACTAAGGGTTACAGAGGGAGAGGGGTGGGGGCCAGGGTAACCAGATGACGGGTATTAAGGAGTGTACGTGTTGTGATGAGCACTGGGTATTATCTGCAACTAATGAATCATTGAGCACTACATCAAAAACTAATGATGTACTAAATGCTGGCTAACTGAACATGATAAAAAAAAGGATAAGGAAGATTAATTAATTAATTAATTAATTCCCTCATAAAGAACTCAGTCACTGGATACCACTACGTCTAGGTTTATGTCAATGAATAAATGTGCCTTCCTCTTTGCTCCCTATTTTACATCTGTGTACTCCGGCCAGTGTTCCTGTTTGGTTTGGGGTTTTGGCATATTATTTTAAAGACACAGCATTATAAAGACAGGGACACCCCCAGGACACCAAGAAGCTGGCTTTGGGCCATGGATCCCAAGGCCAGGTCACTCTTTGCACTGCAAACATGCAAAACAAGATGGAAGATTTGGGCCTAAATTCACCTCACTGTATGCCTAGACCTCGGCGTACCATATGGCTTACCTGGAGCCTCATGTCTACAAACTGTTCAAAGACAGTGGTTCCACAGGCTGGAAACTTAGCACTAGACCTCAGATATTAATTATAAGATTATCTTTAGAAAAAAAGAAAAGTGAACATTCCAATAGCTTCTATTATAATCTATTCCTATGTTCTCAGAGGCTTTCCACAACAAATACTCGACATTTCATTATGTTCCACAGCTGATCCACAAGGGATGCCTCTGGGATAAACAATCTACTCTTCTCTTTGGCTCTTCTATATATTGATGAGGGGAAAAGTATATTTGTAAATGGATCTAAAATGCCTGAGTGCATCAACTTTCCACTTAATAACCAGAAATATGGGAAGTGAAAAACAGTAATAATGGTTACAGTGAAACGAAGAAAATCTGCCAACCCCATCTCTGCTAGTTATAGGGAGCATTCACTTCCCCTTGTGCCCACAGCACCAGGGCATGGTGGGGGGAGCCCAGTCAGCAGTACAATGATGATGCATTATTATATTACATGCATATTATATATATGTGTGTGTGTGATACATATCATAACATATGTATATACATATGTAATATGTACATACATATTACAATACATATGTAATGGTATGTATTACACATATATGATGTATCATTATACTGTAATATTCATGACACCAGTATATGGCCCGTTTTCCCACTGCCAAGCTGACCACATTACCATTTGAAAGATGTTTTTGTGGTGCTGATATCACTGTACACATATCTTCACAGTATTACACAGGAGAACAGAGTTGGTTTCACAGTATACATAATGGTACTTGTCCAACACCCTGAACAATGGGAGGTATTTCTCACAATGGAACACTGCACACACTAGGGAGCAGGCAGCCATTCTTAGAATCCACACGCCAGAACTCAACAATGTCCTTTCACTACTCACCTTAGATGCTACGACTACTAAGTCTGTAAATGAGGAAGTATTTTGACTTGTGCTATCTGCTTTGGTGGCTAAAACAGCTCCAGAGGGAGGCAGAAGACAGTATCCCCTTTTGAATGCCTAGCTCGTTTGGGAAAGTTTCACCGCTGCCCAAAGCTCTGCTCTCTACCTCCTCATCTGATCTTACAGTCTTGGCAGGCTGCCAGCATGGGGTTTACCTTAAACAGGGTAAGCCCCTCGAGGTGGCACATAAAACAGGAACCCATGTCTTCATAATCCTCATCCAGTGAAAGAGTCTAAGAAGCCAACGTGCCAGCGGAAGGGCTGAGATCAGTACCATCAGCCAGCGTGGTCCATGCAGCTCCTGGTTGCTGGCTAACAGGAGAAGTGTCAGCCCTACCTATTGAATCAGATCCTGCAACTCAGGACTTTGAGAGTAAGAAGTTCCTAGGTGATTGTCTTTGCACATTTACACTCGGGAATCTCTAGCACCGAGACTCAGAATAAGCAGGCAAATAATTCTATGAACAACTGAGTTGACATCACATTCTAGAGAAAGAAGGAAAGAGTAAATCTAAAAGTTTGGCTGTCTGTGAAATGAGATGAAAATGGGTGAAGGAACAATAAGCCCAGGACAGATTCCCTGTCCAGTAACACAGTGTCACGTGAAGACTGTCTCATTTCAGAGACCCAGCTGGTGGAGTTAATGTGTGATGTGCGTGTAGTACTAAGTGCAGAAGACAAAAGGCACTTTAAATGCAGTGCCTCACTGATTCTTCCCAACGGCCCACTAAGGCAGGTACTGTTTTATCCATATGTAATACATAGAGATGAAGGTACTTACCACAATCTCATTGCTAGTTAAGGAACAAAGAGCCAGAACTCAAACTAAAGTCTCTCTGGCCTCAAGACCCATTTTTTTGAAATGTTAAATTAGACTGTTTCCCCAAAGTGTGTTAATCAGATACAATGTATTAACTGAATATATTAGATGGCACACACCTTCAGTTTTCAATGAATAAATCAAGGATTTCCAAGTCAAAGCCTGTTATAAGTGCCACTAAAATCTTCCAGGTCTATTTAATGGCTGCCTCTCAATGGATAGAGCAATTACTAATTGAAGCTGTCAGAAGCTGGCATGCTGGATAGGATTTCTTCAGCCCAAATTCCAGGACACTACTGCTGCTGTGTGTCACACAGCTGCAGGCCCATGACAGGATGGGCCTTAACAGGACGGGCCTTTTAATTACCTCACTCACCTGCCACCACTGACGGACCACAGCGATCCCTACATCTGGCCTCTCCACTTGCGCGGTACTCTCCTATTTCAATCCGGGGTGACTGAGGAAACAGAACGAATGTGCAGGCCACTGCCACTGCCATCCTAGCTCCTCTGTCACACCTGGATCTCTGGCATCAGGCAGGGAGCATGAGGCTATATTAGAAGCTGGAGATGGCAGCAGGTGCATCAAGCTCTCCTGCTGAGCTCAAGCATCGCAGCCTCCCCAGCTGCCAACTGGCCCCGAACGGAACACCTGCCTCCCTGTCTGGCACCACTGGAGCCTGCCTCAGGCTGTGAGACAAGAGCAGCAGATTCTAGAAGGAGGGACCTCATTTCTCTAGGGTATCCCTGAGACCCCTTCACTTCACACCAGACTGGCGCTCTGTGGTCCAGTTGGGCGCACAGGTAGGCTTCCAGCATGGTAGAGGATGGAATCATTTCCAATGCCTGGGTGACTCTAGGCGTGGTAAGAAACAAAGTTCCATATGAACAAGTATAGCTCAACATCACTGAAGATGATGGAAGAGGAAGAGGAATAAGCAGCTAGCAGGAAAAAAGGGGGGTGGTGCTGGGAGGAGTAGGCAGGATAGTACATCCAGAGCCTTTAGTGATTGGACACTTGGGTCAATAATGTAGAGAATGACTTTTAAAAAACAGATTACTGGGACACCTGAGTGGCTCAGTCGGTTAAGTGTTTGCCTCTGGCTCAGGTCATGATCCCAGGGTCCTGGGATTATGTCCCGCATCGGGCTCCCTGCTCCACGGGGAACCAGCTTCTCTTCCCTCAGCCTGCTACTCCCCCTGCTTGTGCATATGCTCTTTCTCTCTCTCTGATAAATTTAAAAAAAAAAAAATTAAAAATAAAAAAATAAAAAGCAAATTACTGAAATGCATAAGTAGAAGTATGAAATGGAGAGCCCAAGATATTATTCCATGACAGCTTTTCATATGGCCCACCCCAGAGCTGGAGCCTAGTTCGGAGCTCCGTGACTCAAGGGAAACTGTAAATGATTTAGCAAAGAACCACTACATTCGAAAAATAAGATCCCCAAATTCCAGGGCCAAAAGGGCATCCTTATTCCAAGCTTTTGATTCCTTCTTTTTGCCAATTTCCCACTGAAAGGAATGCCCTGCTCAGTGATGCTTTGCAGCATTACTGGGACCAGACACAAAATTTCACGGTGTTTTTCATCAGGAAGTGACAAGGACTACAGTAGTGTGCCATGCTGGGCCTCCAGAGACGCAACAGGAACTCAGCCAAAATAGCTGGCAGGAGCTGGTCTCTGCGCTCTGGCCACTCCAGAACCCCATCCCCACTTTCTCCTGGACTAGAGGTACGTGAAGAAGGGTGGATAGGAGACATGGAGTGAAGGGACACCGACGTGACAGGCTGCTCTGCCCACTCTGCCCTGGAGACCAAGAACAGTAGGACCTAAGAAGTCAGCACATGCTTCCTGTCACCTCAGCACCCAATTACAACTCATTAATATGTATCAGTAGTGATCACTTGAAGCCAGTGTTTAATTGCTCTTAAAACCTACAGTCGCAAGTTTCACTGGGCATAAAAGTCAAAAACATCCCCAGCTAGTGAGAGCCCCGCTGGGCTCTCCACGGGTCCCAGCCCAGCCAACCCACAGACACACTAAGAGCACACGGGTGACGCACAGGTATGGCTGTTCCCAGCCTCTCAAAATCTCCATCTTCTGCAGTCCCCCAAAAAACTTCCATCCATCAACCTAAGTCAATAAGCCATGAGTTATTGAGCTCACAGGATACAGATCATGAATATGTATGTGTGTGTTTAGAAGACAAGATTGTAAAACAAATGGGCTCCACGGTGACGCCGGCGCACATGCCTTAAAGGAAACGGCTGGAATTATTCCACCTGTGTATATTGTTCAAACATGGCTTCAGCACACAGGAGACTGTGGGAAAATCCAGGTTTTCTTACAGATTTTTGGCTTCTGTTTTTCCAAGCACACTTGTATAGAATACCTTGCTGAGTGAAAACAGCCGCCTGCTCTTCATAAAAACCAAAGAAAGATACAGGCTTTCTTTGAGGTCACAAGGATCCGTGTGAATGCCTGTAAGCTGCATGTGGAAAGGGCAGGTGTGTCATTCTTCTTTACCCTGCCTCCCTCCCTCCCTTCAGCACACTCCCACTTCAACGTCTCCGCCTCCAACAACTACACACAGCCTCAAACTTCTGCCCTAATTTCCTAACAGCCTCCAAAAACAGAGCCAAGGAATCCACCAAACAGAGAACATACTAGTTCGCAAGACACTTATTTGACCCAAACAATACGACTGAGCCCCCGATGTTATTCCTACGCCCTTCCCCTCCAGAAGCCTTGCTAGTCCCCTCTTTCTGACCACGCTGGGGCCAGGGTAGGCCCTGAGGTGTCTCCTGTCTGCCCAGGAGCCCTGAACAACACACCGGCACAGAGACTCTCCCGAGCTAGTAACAAGGCCAACCAGCTTGCCTCACTTCCAGTTCTAGCTCTACAACACAGCCCGATCACCACGTTCAAAAGGTCTTCGAAAAGATCACCTGCAGAGGAGGGTCTTAGCTAACCTGGGCTGAAAGCCAGGAGTCTGGCTTTGATACTCTAAATCTGAGGAGCGGGGCAGCTCCCTCTGGCCAAGAGATCCCTCCAGTGGTGGAGGATATTCGGGTCACCTGTGTGGAGCGCACAGTTGATCTCGGGGTTGACCAGCAGAAGACCGAGACCCATGCACCCCCATATTCAGGGAAGGAAGGGGGAAAGTGAAGTCCATGCTGCTCACAGACTCTACTAGAGAACCAGGAGAGTCTGCAGAGTGGACAATATCAAAGGGGAACAGAGATCCCCAGGGAGTCAGAAGTGTTGGGTTCGTTAATAAAGCAATTCTTTAAAATCCCATTATTTTTCAACAACATTTAAGTGCATTTAATGATCCGGCCAGAGTAAAGCTGGCAGGTGCACATGGGAAAAAGAAAAGCAGTCATCTCTTTCAGGTAGTCTGGAAGGGTTTTAGGGTAGTGAGTAGGATGATACTTTCTCTTTAGGATCTTTGTTCCTTGTATCCCTGTTTTCTTCAGCCCTCTCCCTTCTCCAGAACCCCCTTCCTTTCTGCCGTTTTTCGGTTCACCGCCACACTTCCCCAAATGCCAGCCATACCTGCTGCCTTATTTTGTCACCCGCAGATTGGTCCTGAGCCTCTTATCCCCCGTGCCCCTCTCTCTGTAGGGAAGTCAGGTTAGGGTCCCTCCCGGTCCTCGTTCTCCCTGCCCCTGACATGACCACAGATATCATTTCCAGATGGTGAAGTTTCTATCACATTGGGTCGCTGGGTGAGGAGAACATGGAGAAAAGCTACCTGCAACCGTCCAGCCCATACTCCAAGATGGACAAGCAGTGTGAACAAACAGACATTTGTTGTTTTAGCCCGAGATGTTGGTTTTGTTCGTGACCGTGGCCTGCTCATTTTGACTGGCGTACTAAACTCCTTCAACAAGCTCATCCTGACCAAAAAGACTGCATGCATGCGGGGACCATTTGAACTTCTGAATATTCTGTGCACAAGGAAGCAAGTACGCAGGTCCATCGTTTTCACAACTACAATCAGGAAAGCCATGGAAACCAGCCAACAGTTTGGAAACACAGAAACCCACCTCTTAGACCTCCAGCTACAGGGAGTGAAAGCCACCATGGGCCCCTGCTACTGTACTCTGAAATCCTCACCACACATCCCACAGGCTGTCTCCCCAGAAGACACAGGCCGCCTCTGATGGATCTTCTCAGAGTACAGAGCACTTTAAATAGGACACGCCAGCCAACGTCTCCCCCTTCTTTCCTTGGGGTCACTTTTGCACTGTAGTCCACAACTCTCCCTGCTCCCTATTTTCTCTCTCACAAGCATTTCCCCTAATAAAATCCTTGCATATTTAATCCTCTGTCGGCATCTGCTTCTCTGAGAACCCAGACTAATACAACCATCCCGATGAATATTCAGCCTTGAAAATTTAGCTTTAATAAATTAAACATACAGAGACAACAGAACTCACTCTTGCTGGCTAAGGGCTATCAAAAGTCATAAATAACCAGGTTTGTACAACGTGACGTCCACATCTATGTCTGGCTCTAATTCCTAAAGGATCCATAGGAACATGGTATCATTTTTTCTAGTGTGACTTTCACAAAGTATGGTTTTAAACCTATCTCCAACAATTGATCTTTTCCTAAATGTCCAAACAGGCTTCCAATGCCTTATTCTAAACCCTGGAGACCATGCATATCTTGGAATTCAAACTTTTCATAGTTTAGAAAAGTAATGTGTACATTGGCCATATCTGACTAACCCAGCAGGTCCAAGGCCACACTCTATAATTAAATACATTACTATTTCTTCCACAAAACATACAAATTTTGAACACAAGTGGAATAAAACCAAACAGCCTCAAGATAGTTCAGGTAAGGGTTTGCCACCAAATGAGTTCAGCAAAGGTTAGGTTGTGCTGCCACTTCAATTATTAAAAAGGAAAAAAATTAGGGGTTTTCTAAGCTTTTCGAATTTCTGAATTGTGGATAAAGGACTATGGACCAGTATATCTGCACTACAAAAAAACGTGCAGCCCTCTGAAAAAAATCAAATACACCTTTGCACTAACACAGAAGAATGACTGGTCACACCCCAGCACTGGACGGAGAAAGCACATAGCAGAAGGACTCACAGAGAAAGCGCTATATCGTGCACACAGACACTGGGGAGAGGTGAGGGAGAGACAGCCTTCACTTGCCAAGCGCCCACACCCCACCTCTCATTACCCACAACTCTTCATGATGACTTCATCTCTGGTTAGGAAATGTTGTGGAAATATGGTTTATGAGAATTGATTGTGATGTAGGCATATGTTTAAGAATGCATTTATTTCTATTATTTAGGAAACAGAATGAGTTCACCTCTGCAGACCACCTACATGGATGAGATGGCCAGTAACTAAAATGTCACGCATGAATTGGGAGCTGAGAGCATATACAATGGAAATTTATTTAGGATACTAAATGGAGCACAAAATATGAAAAATCTAGACAGAAACTCCTACAGTAGTAGGCTTGAGACATCCAGCTACCCCTTCCCTTATCAGAGGAAAGGACACTGGCTCTAGGAGGTGAGTGGTCTCACTAGGAACTCCCCCAGGAACACCCAGTTCTGGACTTCTTCCTTCATCTGCCTTGGGGCCCCGTCTGGCCACTCGCAGGAGGCTCCTTCTTCAACCACTGAGAGCCAAGAGCCAGAGGGGAGGCTGATCACCCTCTCCCTTGCCCTGCCTCCTTCCCAAAAATTTTCATTCCAAATGATTAAAACACGCACACACACCCCAATTGGGGAGTAAGGAGAAAAATAAATTAGGGAGGAAATATTCTCCCTAGTCTCTAAATAGCCTTGGGAGGAATTGCCTGCAATGGATAAAAGTTAGGGAATTTTAATTAGGGGTTGGAAATTCAAATCTAATATAGCAACATTCCCTTTGCATTTTATGTAACCAGCACTGACTGTATCTTTTTTTTTTTTTTTTTTCACAAGAAGGATGTATTCCTAACTTCATGATCTTAAAAGACCTCATATTTTAATTATAGGCCTAAGAGAGCAATATTAGTTAATATATATAAAGTGAACCACTGTGAAAATGCCCTGTGAACCACTGCCTGGGAAAGCATCACGTGCCAGCACTCTGCTTGCCACTTTAACAAACCTCATTCCACTTGTGGGCTGTTTATTTAGCGTCCCAAGTCCAAGGCTCTGTCCTTGGCACCGGAGATAGCCCAGTGAACAAGGCAGGTGTGAACCTTATCCACAAGAAGCAGGCAAGCCACTGTGGAGACAGCCATTAAACAAGTTATTGCACATTTAATGATTTGATTCCACCTGTGGTTAGTGCTGTGAAGGAGTATCACAGAGGGACCAGCCTGATCTGATCCTCATAAGAGTCTCTGACGTGGAGCCCATCCTCAATTACGGATAAAGAGTTATCATTAATATTTGTAATATTAAGGTATGGTAATTATAGTAATGTAAAATATCCTGAACAAATAATCATTATAATTATCACTATTACAATAATGACTTGGGAAATTATTTTATATCAACTGGTCAATGAGGAAGGCATGGAACTAAATGAGGAAGAAAGTCTAAATGTGTGCGAGAGTATATGGATAATGACTCCCAAAGAATTTCAGTAGCAATGTGGTATTCCTTCACAGGAGAATTCCTCCATGCAGAGCCTTAGAGACCTTCATATAAGACATCCACCGCACCTCTGGAATGTCAAGACACCAACAGAAGGACAATCTGAAAACAAACACGAGGTTTGCATTTTCACAAGATATGTCCTTTATTTTCCAAGACAGATTTAATTTTGAACACTTAGTCCCTCTAGGCCCATAAACCACTAAAATCATCTAGAAGCATCAGTATTTTGACGTTTAAGCCAATCCAAGATTACCTCTTGAACTTAGAAGTAACAAAAAGCACACTGTCAGATCGGGAATACTGTTTTGGAAAATACTGCCACTACATGCAAAAGGCAGTAAATGGTAAAAGACGAACATCTTCTATCAGGACCTGTGGCTCTAAACTTGAAGCCCCATTACCATGGCTTCAAAGTTGCCATAATAAGGCATTCTTTGATTCTGTAAAATGAGAGCCCATGGAAATAGTACTTCCATATGCAGAAATGTAGGCATCCCATCAAAACAACATGTGATAAACTTATTGTTTATCTCCCTATGAGGGTTGGCAACTCTACTAACTGGACAAAGATTCTCTGAACTCAATATTCTATGTGTCTCTTTACTCAGTGAAGAAAAACTTATAATTAGAATTCTAGGTCCATGGGTGTCTCCTGACAGCTCACAACGGAAATGCTATCAGTTGATTTATTATACAAAATGAGAGCATCATAAGGAATCCAGAGTGGTGCTAATGAGACAGCCAACCTTTGCAGGGACCTTAACTTGCTTCACTTTAATTTTTACTGTCACAGAATTGTTATAAAAACATCAAGTTCTATTAAGGAGATGGCAAATCCATGGCTCCTGTGTTATCCTGGCCCCTTTCCCCACAACAGTAAGCCCTGCACTCTCTAGGACAGGCCTGGCCTAGGAGGACAGCCCAAAAAAGGGTTCCAAGAAGCTACTACTCATGAACTGACATAAACACAAGAGTCAGAGTCATTTGCCAGTCCTCAGGTAGACTGTCTTCCTCAACGTTCCACGATACTGTGTTCTATGACACCAAACGGATCCCAACAGACTTCAGCTGTCACCACCATTAAGACCTATCTTTCATACTGCTGAGGAACATGAATGGAATGAGAAGAATCAGGCTAAAGTCACCATCGAATCAATTACACTGTTCACCATCCTCAGCTTCTGACAGCTGTACCATCAACAGATAAGATCACCTCAGCCAATCACTGACCTTGTGGAGCGCAGGAGCCAAGACCGGTACCAAGAATCCATTGTAAATATAATTGACAAGCTGATTGCGAATCAAGGGGTGAGCCACCTAAGAGAGAAACAGGCAGTCATGAAAAAGGCAAAGAGTTTCATCGTTAGGTCTTCTTAAAATCATACATTTCTGTGAACATCCTAAATTCAAAAAGGAAATTCGAATTCTGGCCGTTTATTCCATGGTTAAAAAATAATTCAGACTCCAAACTGCCACATAATTTTTTCAGATGGTTTATTCCAATATAAACAGCTTGGACTTTCAAATTTTAAAATTGGTAAAAATTTTAAGTTTCAAATTAAAAAAAAAGCAGATAAGAAATAGACTGAATATGTGTAAGGACACATAAATTAAAATTAATGAATTGTAAAGTATCATTTTGCTCTATAACTTCATCTATGTCCCAATCAACTTGTGCCTACTTAAAAACAAAAGTATAACTGTCAAAGTGGATAATTCAATACATTTATTATGCTGGCAAAAAGAATTTGTGCTGAAGATGCATTTTCTACCCATCATCTATATTGAATAGGAAGGCATTTAGAAATTCTTATCATAAAAAATAAGAATCTTTTCAAAAGGAGAAAACATTACCAAAAGTACACTTCCTATATTTCATTTTTAAAATATATTTAGCATGGATAAGTCTTTACTAATATCTTTTGTGAGTAATCTTTTCAGTAGTACCCCCAAACAAATAAAATCTTTGAAGTGTATGACCTCGATTTCAAAATATAGTATAAAATATGTCATTTCACTGCCTTTAACCATGCCTGTTAGCTTTACTTCTCTTTCTTAAAAAAAAAAATAATAAAATCAAACAATAAAGTGAAAAGCAATTTCTAGGGAAGTAAAGCTAGATCTTTAAATTACTGATAATCTCTCTCTGTGTGTACATTAGGAAGGGAACTAATAGTTTCATCTTTTTTATTTCCACACACTTCTGCAAGAAATGTTGATAGACTGTAATATTAAAGGGGAAAAAAAACCTTAAGATATAATCCATTTATCTTATATAAATAAAACTTCCTTTGACT